>NW_024354501.1:0-119314 GCF_902729225.1 Pteropus medius | reverse complement strand
CCGTCCCGGCTCCGCGGGTCCCGGTCCCCGCCCCCGTCCCCGCCCCCAGCCCGGCGGGCGCAGGCGCAGGCGCAGGCGCGCAGGGCGGCGCGGGCGGAATGGGGACTGCGGCGGCGGCGGCAGCGGCGACCGGCGAGGGGGCGCGCAGCCCGAGCCCCGCCGCCGTGTCCATCGGCCTGGGCGTGGCCGTGGTGTCCAGCCTGGTGAACGGCTCCACGTTCGTGCTGCAGAAGAAGGGCATCGTGCGCGCCAAGCGGCGAGGTAGGGCGGGCCGGTGGGGGTGGCGGAGCCGCGCCGCCACTCGCGGGTTCCGCGTCCCCGCTGCGAGCCGCCCGCGGCCGGGACCGGGTGCGGCACCCCGGAGGCGCGGGCACCGACGCGGCCGTGCGCGCCCGATGCGTCCACCGACAGCTCCGTCGGCCGCCCGCGGGTCACCGGGCGCGCTCCGAGCGACGGTCGTGTCGCCGCCGCCGCTGTGGCCCCTTCCCAGAGGCTGGAGAGGCCTCGTTCAGGGTCACAGGGTTTCTGCCGCCGGCTTTTCCTCCTGCCCAGCCCCTCCGTCTGGTGGGAGCCCAGCGTTCCTGTCGCCCGCATCCTCCCGCTGCTAGGGAAACCCCCCTGTTCGCCTTGTCCCCGAAATGGCCGGAGCCCAGTGCCTGCCCACAGGGGCGACAGGCCTCCTGCCTTTGCTGTGGCCTGGCCTGGCGCGCGCCTGCAGGAGCGAGACCTCTGCTGCCGCGCTGCTTGCAGTGCGGAGCCGGGCACCGCTGAGGACAGTGTCCTGGGCAGGCTGGGCCCAGGCGGCCACCAAGCGACAGGCCTGTGCTTTCCCGTGGTTTCTGTTCCGAAGCCCTTGCTGAAGCCTTTTCTGGTTAAGACTTGAACCATCGGGCTACAAGTGATCTCTGTGTGAAGAAAACGCAGGGTAAATTAATAAACCCGAAAAGGGCGTTCGAGCATTCCCGGGGGGCGGGGGGTGGGGTGGGGGGGGCGGTCCAGCAGCAAAAGGCCCTCCTTGGAATGCGGAGGGCAAGGGTGCAGCCGAGTGCTTCGCGGCATGTCACCCTGCGCTAAGGGAGCCTGGGACGGTTCTCTGAACCGCAAGGTGGAGCAGGAAACCGAAAATGACCCCGCGTCCAGGGCTGAGACAGCCTTGTGGGTTGTTGGCTGTGTTCACTCTCGGGAATATAATATACGTGAAATAAAATTTACCATTTTAACCGTTTGTAACTGTGCAGTTCAATAGCGTCAAGATGTTTTTCATAACCCCTGCTCTACCTCCGCCCCCACCAACGCGACTGCTCCAGGCACCTGGTCCAAGCGCACCCACAAGACGGCCATGCTGTTCTGACGGGCTGTTCCACCTGGCACTGGGCCTCCACTGAGCACGTGTGTCTTAGCCGTACCAGAGTTTCATTTTTTTAAGGCCTAGTGATGGTCCACGTTGTACTGTTTATTGCCGTTTCGTGTGTAACAACAAAAATAATCCCATTGTATTCTGTTTATCCGATCGTTTATCCAGTCACCCACTCATGGACACTCGGGTTGATGATTGTGAATAGCGCTGCTGTGAACGTGGGGTGCACGCCCATAATTTCAGTTCTTTTGGGTCTCTACCCAGAAGTGGAATCGCTGGATCTTAACGGTGATTCCCTAACTTTCTGAGTAACGGCCACTGTTTTTCATTGTGGCTGCTCCGTTTTTCATTATTACCAGCAAAGCACGAAGGGTCCAGTTTCTCCACATCCTCACCAACACGTTTTTCATTTTAATACCCGTTCTCCGGATGGGTGTGAGGTGCAGTTTCATCGTGGTGAGGGGTCTCGAGCAGCTCTTCATGTTCTTTTGCCGATTCGCATTTCTTCTCTGGAAAAACGTCTCTTTGGGTTTTTGGCCCGTTAAAATTTTTGTCTCATGGTTTTTCGTTGATACTGGACATTTTAGGTACTATCTGGCAGCAGCTCCCGCTACCGACTCCTCCCCATCATCTCTGAATTGTTTGCTCGTTCGCTTGTTTAGTGACTAGACCTATTTGGGGGAGAGGGAGCGAGTGGGTCTTAGCTCACGTGCTAAAGACTCCCTGTTCTTACTACGATTTAGAAGATTTTCTTGAGTAGATGTTTCTTCGTGAGCTGCATGCACTTGGGATGATTTCCAGAGACATGAAAACGCAACACTCCATTCACCCATTGTGGCTTTTCTGGGAACTGGTCTACAGAGCTGCACACACCAGTCCTCTGGACGTGAACGTCATGCCTTTCCTTTTTAAGCGCCCGGCATGAGTTTTGGGGGTATAGGGCCATTCCGTTAAATGGACATGGGGTGGTGAGCACACCAGAAATTCAACGCGGATTCTGTGCTAATAGCTGAGAACTGGTCCATAGGGCTTACTGGGGGACAGTTAGGCTCAGCTCTGCTTTCTGATCACAGGACAGCATGGGCCACATTCACATCGGACATACTCAGAAGGACACAGGACAGGAGACAGAGCTGCCGCAGGAGGCGCCAAAGCCGCCTGGCTGTCCCCGCCTCCTGCCTCCCAGTGTAAAGGCACAGCACCGAGGTCGGAGGTCGCAGCCCCAGGGAAGGCGCGCCTGTTCCCAGGGGCGTGGCACCCGGTCAGGGAGCCCAAGGGGTGAGACCTCCAGCAGCTGTCCACAGGCCTCATCAGGTGCTATTGCCCATCAGAAGTCCTATTAGCTAAGCGCCGTCCCCTGGCCACAAGGCTGTGAACCGTAAGTCACCTTTTCCTGCAGGAGAGGAGCTGGGCCGATCGCTGCCACACTGTCCTGTCTCCGGTTCAGGGCTTTGTCGTGTTGGGCACCACGTCTTGGTCGTGCCTGCCGTCTGCACTGGCGGCAGCTCTTTGTCTTCCGTGCCCTCGCTGTTTGGGGACAGCACAGGCCAGCTCATCCGTAGACTGTTTCGCAGTTTCTTCGTGATTAAATTCAAGTGAGGAACTTGGCAGGGACACCCTCCCAGGAGGCACGCGATGCTGGTCTGTCCCACTGCTGACGCGTCAGCTCCGACCACGTGGCCGAGGCGGTGTCAGTCAGGGGTTGTCGAGTCCTGTAAAGATGACTTTTTTTCTCTGTGTAATTAATAAAGAATAAAAATAAAAACAAACAGTAGAGGTGATTTCACGGAGACTGTGTGACAAACCTCCCTGCTCCTCAGTAAACTTTCGTTCACTCATCCGACCGCCCACTGACGATTCCCGTGTAAATCGGCTTTTGTCACGATGTCGCCCAACGGTGACATTCTGACTTGGCCATCCCTCCTCCTTGGTCATTACTTACTGGCTCCATTTTGCTGGCTTCCTGCGTTAATGATACCAAATACCGAGCATTAAAATATGCACTTCGAAGTGAAACAAACCTCTCAGAAGCTGGGAGACCCTCTTGCTGCAGGCACCTGTCACATAGGCAGGAGGGGGATGGCTGTGACAGACCTAAGAGAGACAAGGGACCGTGTCGATGCCAGCGCCGAAGCACTGAGCAGGTGTCAGGTTGGTGGGAAGACGGCCACATCAGAAAGGTTCTAAATTATAAAAATTTAGTGACCTGTGTAAGTAGCAAGTCACTGAATTCCATGCCGGCAAAGTCATTCCTTAAGTGGGTTATAGTAAATACACGAGAGAGTTGGACTTTGAAGAACAAATCTCATTTGAAATCACCGTAAAGCTTCATCTCAAAGAATATTTGTGTCTCTGGGTGGCGTGTTGACTTCCCCCATGCCACAAAAATGTGCCCAGGCTTCATCCGCTTGGGTCGGCTCGTGCTGCTCGCAGAGAGTATCTGCTGCTTCCAGCGGTTTCTCGTGCTGCTAGTCACAGACGGACTCAGATTTTTTCTAGGGCGAATAAACAGTATGGATTTGTCAGTCATTTTCAGTCCTGGTTTGCACGAAAAAATTCCTTAGTTTCCACGTAACAAGCGTGCAGCTCGTCAACCTCTTGCGCCTCGTCCCTTCCTGACACCTCGATTTCCTCTTCCGCAGGTACCTCCTATTTAACAGACGTCGTGTGGTGGGCAGGCACAATTGCGAGTAAGTACCCGTGTGACAGCGTGGACCCCCTGCCTTCAGATCAGTCAGTCCCCTGCAGGACTGGGGGGGTGGGGTGGGATTCTTTAGAATGAGGACCCGGAGGCTGTGGAGGGGGAGTGGAGGCTCCTGCTGCTGCCATCAGTCCAGGTCGGACTGTCCTGGGCCCACGGAAATTAAAACAGCTCCTGCTTAGTCAGCTGTCGTCGGGCTGGTGGCATTTGGTGACATTTCATGTTTTTTGCTGAACATAATCGGCTTCGTAAAGTCAAGTTTCTTCGCTCAGAGTTAAGTACCAGGTCACGTTGCTGTAATATAAAAAAAAAAAAAGTGAAGAAAATTTGAGTTTAGAACTTAAATGTATAAAGAAAACTCGCAGGAGGTTTCAGAACTCTCCCGAGGCCCGCCGTGCCCCACCGCCGGTCGCCTCGTGGAGAGCCCACGTGCGAGCTGTGTTGGTGCGGAGCGGGGCGGTTCGGTGCAGGCAGCAGCGTCCCCGTCGGTGTGGCCCCGTGGCCGACCCCCAAGTAGGGCCCAGACCCTGAAGGGACACGGGAAGCTCCGCACGACTCGTCTTCAGACGGGGCTTGGGAGAGAGCGGGAGTCGCTGCCGCCCCCGTGTCAGGCACCGCCTGCTTGCTTGCGAAGCCCCACGCGAGGTTGGGACGCGTCCCCCGACCGACCGGGCCCGTGATGCTGTGGGGCCCGCCCTCGGCCACCAGGACCCTTGAGCGTGCAGACACTGCCACGTTTGGTTTCTCACCTGTGATGGCAAAGAGGTCGCCGTTTCCGAGCGGGGCCTCGCCAAGTTCAGGTCTGCGACCCTTGCCAGGAGAGACAGCTCAGTAACCGTGGTGCAATCCCTCTGGTTCTCTTGACAGTGGCTGTTGGCCAGATTGGAAACTTCTTGGCTTACACGGCAGTCCCCACGGTCCTGGTGACTCCCCTGGGTGCCCTTGGAGTGCCATTTGGGTGAGAGCTGGGATTCTGTGCTTTGGTTTTTAATGCGTAGTTTGGATATATATGTATATGTGTGTGCGTGTGCGTGTGTGTGTGTGTGTGTGTGTGTGTATAAAACTTTTCATTTGAAATGTTTCTGTTTAAGTAATAAAAGTAAAATTGTAACTGAAGATAGGTCTTCAGCATTCCACCGTATGTGGTTTAATCCTTAGAAAGCTGCTGTAGCGTGTTTCAAATCCTGACTGTCCACGGGGACCAACGGACACAGTGCTGCCACTCTCCTGGTCCTTGCCCCGAAGGCTTCCTAGGAACCAGAGTGTTCCTGGCACGGGGACGAGTGACTCTGACGAACCCCTGACAGCACTAGGCCGTCGGCGTTTTATGTGGGCGTCTGCCACCCCCTGCCGGACATGACGCAGTCACGACCCCACACTGGGACGTTATGGAGGTTAGGATGAATGACACGTGGCACCGATGGCTATGGGGGATTTGTGGCTCAACGGGAGGCGAGGCGGCCGGGCCGCCAGGAGGAGGAGGGCTCTGGTCTGGTCTGGGGAGGAACGGGAGAGGGGCAGCGCCTGGTCCTCCCTGCGCGTGGAGCTGAGCTGGCTGGAGGTCCCCGCACTCGGGCCGGCCTTGCCTGGTGCGGCCCTTCTGCCAGCACCGGGGCCCCTGCTGACCTGCCCGAGTCGACCACTGTGCTGGGACGTAGCCACAGGTCAGGTGAAGCACGTGGACATGGCCGTGACCCGGTAAGGCATTACAGAAACAGAGATGGCTGGGTCAGCTTTGGGCCGTGGTCCGAGGGCCCCTGACTCAAAGGGCTTTCAAAGGCCTTTCATCTCATCTCAGCTCTGCGGACAGCAGGCCCGCGTTCGGAGCCCCGGGGAGCTCTGAGCAGGCAGCAGGTGACTCCTCCTGGGGCCAGCCTGTCAGGCAGATGAGTGCACTGCCCCCATCCAGGGCCATCGCGTTGTCCCTTCCTAGCCCAGAGGGGAGGCAGGGACTCGTTCTCCATGAGGAGCAGACTCAGAGGTGAGCAGCTGCCAGGTCCTCCCTCCGAGCGCCCCCGAAGGACGCGGTTCTGTACTGACCGCGTCGCTAGCTACAAACCAGTAGTTCGAACATCTCCCCGCACACATTTGCTGACACGCCCAGCTCCAGACAAGCCATTGATGTGCCTCGGTCACCTGGTCGTGGCCTCCTGCCTCCCTCAGTCCCCGCCTCTCCTTAGGAGGAGGTCAGCCCTCACTGGAGGGGACATGCTTTTCCAACGCAAAGCAGGCTGTTCCAGGGCCCTCACCCCGGCCAGCTCCTTCATCAGCCTCTCCCACTCCAGGCCACTGTCCGCCTGCCCCGGTCTGCAGCCAGGGCCTGCCCCTACGCCCCTGCGCGCAGAGGCCCGAAGGGATTCACACCCGCCACTCCACACCCTGCCGACCCTGCCCGCGAGTCCCTTCCTGCGAAGCCGCGGTGAAGGCTCTCGCCCACAGCGCCCGCCCCCTGCCTCAGGCCCGTCCGCCTGGTGCTCCCACGTGATGCTGCATGCGGTGTGGACGGCATGGCGTGACCCTCAGCCTGGACACTGACAGTGGCGAACTGTTTTCAATGGCAGTTGTTTCTTGATCTGTTGGCCTTAACTATACCTCGAATTTTCCATTGATACAGTCTGTGTTAGAGTTTTTATTGATGAACTCTTTTAGAGTACTGTTTAATTTATACTCAGGTATTTTATAGTGGAATAAGAGATGACTTGGCCTTGTCGAAAAATGAATAAATAAACGGAGCCACTTGAAAAGGGAGCTCGAGCTGCCGACCCAGAGAAGCTGCCGCGCACGTCTCACGCCGCAAACCCGTGGGATGTTAAAACAGGACAGAATAACCGTGTGCTGGGCCCAGGGCACCGGCGTCCCAAAGGGCCGTTGGCAGGGACAACGAGAAAGCGGTCGCTATGATTTGGGACCGGCGGCTACCAGGCCGGAGTTGAAAATACCCCTTAGCGTTGGCATCGCGCTGTCCCATTATCTGCACCAGTAACAGCAGCTTCCTTCTGCGGGTGTCGCTGTCCCCTTCCCCTTCCCACAAACACCCGCCGCGGCTGCTCCCCGCAGCGGGGCGCCGTCCCCCCGCCCGAGTCAGCGCTTTCCCTCCAGCTGCTGCCACCGACCTCGGTGAACGCTCGCCGCCTCTCACTTCCAACGGCTTTTCTGAGCGCACAGCCTCGTGGTTCCCGCCTCTGCTTTTCTGCCTCCTCTGCCTTCCCGCACGGCAGCCCCGCCCGCCTCGGCACGGTCCTTGCTCGGCCTGGGGGGCTGCGGGCCCAGCCCCCCCGGCTCCGAGAGCGCCCAGCCCCCCGGGCCTGGCCGCCTGAGCAGCTCCGCGCAGCCCCTCGGCACAGCTCCCGCTCGTGGCCCTCACATCGTCCACGCTCTCTCCGCGGTGCTGCGGGGTCTCCTGGGGGGACAGGCACGACGTGCAGACGGGGCTTTGGCCTCGGCACCGCGTTCCACCTCTCGTTAGCACGGTGGCCTCAGGCTCAGCGCTGCTCCTCTCTGAGGCCGTTGCTTCATCTGTAAAATGAGAATTAGAAAGGGAATAATCCGGCTCGTCTTTGGGCCCGCGCCGTCTTCATGGGTGCCTGTGTCCCTGAGTGCCGTCGGCACAGACACAGGGGAGCGACAGTGACCGGTCCCATGAATTACTAGAAGCCCCGGTTTTCCCAATCACACTGTAGACAAAGAAACGAGAAGAAGCGTGTTACCAGCCCTAAGGTTACCGATGTTTTATGAGGAATGCTTTTTTGCATTAAAAACTAATGTGATCACACTTAAAAAGTTGTGGGCATTACAGAAGAGAAAAATACTCACACCGATCGCCAGCCCTGCCATAATGCAGCTACTGTTAGCCTTCTGGAGTGTTTATTTGTGCATTTTCTCAATTTGTTTTAACTTAAGTGTTTTGATCATGAATTACTTGTAATTATTTTAGCAATTTCCATATCCTACTTTGCCACTTAACATAGGTTTTTTGATTATTTGCTTTTAAGAATCAAGAAGAGATATTTTTATTTGTCAATCGTAAAACTTATTTTTCTACTCTGGTGCATTTCGTATCTACTGGATATCGTACCGCAGTGTGCGTTAAGTCATTGAGTGTACATGGGCTGTGCATGGAGCTGGCATGAAATCCTATTTGTATTGAAATTACAACTTCAGTAAATTCCTAATCTTTCCCACTCTTAAACGCTAATGAGTGAACGAGGGCGTAAAGAAAACGTGGCTTCTGCGAAGTCACTGTGATGAGTACAGACGGGTCGGACGGGAGGATCTCAGCTCTGCTTTCTCTGTTTTTAACTGAAGGTCCATTTTAGCCTCCTACCTTCTGAAGGAGAAGCTCAACATCTTGGGCAAGTTGGGGTGTCTTCTCAGCTGCGCGGGTTCTGTCGTGTTGATCATCCACTCCCCGAAGTCCGAGAGCGTGGCCACCCCGGCCGAGCTGGAGGAGAAGCTGACCAACCCAGGTGACTGCCAGCAGCCCCACGGGCACTGCGGGTCTCCCGTGTGAGCCTTCTGGGGGCCCCTGCGGCGTGCTCCCAGGGCGTCCCCGCCGCCGACCCTCTGCCTCCTGGGGCCTCCGCCCCAAACCCTGCACCTGCGCCTCTCAGCTGTCCTCTGCCCCTTCGGCCTCCCAGGCGGCTTCCAGTTGTCCTTCCCGTGTCCCGTACCTGTGGCTTCTTCCCGAATCCTCCCCAGAGCAGGCTCCGTACTTCCCTTTGCCCGCCTTTGGGGACCGGGGGCGGCTTGATGTGCATGTCCAGGCTGTTCCCAGCCCTGTCAGGCCCAGCTCCCAGCACCTCCTTTACGATTGGAGAATGGAATTCACAGACCTTGCAACCCCCCATCACCCTAATTTCAAAGCAGACTTTCGGCCCCAAGCTTAACGGGAGAGGAACCGTTAAGGACGGTCCCTGGTGTGAAATCGAGTGCCCGGCATAGCCGCAGAGGACGGTGTTGAAGCCGGCAGACCCCACGCGGGTGCCGTGCCGCTGGCTCCAACGCCGGGGGGCGGGGGGCCCTGTCATCCGCAGACGGACCCTCCGAAACGGTCGGCGATCCCTGACGCGGTTCTGAAAATGCGCTAAGTGCACGCGAGTTGCTCCGTTCAGTTGTCGTGCACGTGGTTTTCAGTCCCGAGGCCGGGGAGACGCTCGGGAGCCGCGCGCAGGTCCCGGGGCCCCGACGTTCCCTCCGCCACCCCCAGGAGCGCGAGGGGCGCTGATGGGGGCACGCCTGTCTTGCAGTGTTCGTGGGCTACCTGTGCCTCGTGCTGCTCATGCTGCTGCTGCTGATCTTCTGGGTGGCGCCGGCGCACGGGCCCACCAACATCATGGTCTACATCAGCATCTGCTCCCTGCTCGGGAGCTTCACCGTGCCTTCCACCAAGGGCATCGGGCTGGCGGCCCAGGACATCTTCCGCAACAACCCGTCCAGCCGCCGGGCCCTGGGCCTGTGCCTGGCGCTCCTGGCCGTGCTCGGCTGCAGCGTCATCGTGCAGTTCCGCTACATCAACAGGGCGCTCGAGTGCTTCGACTCGTCCGTGTTCGGGGCCATCTACTACGTCGTCTTCACCACGCTCGTCCTGCTGGCCTCCGCCGTCCTCTTCCGGGAGTGGACCGACGTGGGCCTGGTGGACTTCCTGGGGATGGCCTGCGGCTTCACCACCGTCTCGGTGGGCATCGTCCTCATCCAGGTGTTCAAAGAGTTCAACTTCAACCTTGGGGACGTGAACAAATCCAACACGAAGACGGACTAGGACGCCGCGGTGGGTGGGGTGGCTCGAGGGACAAGAAATGGATGTGGTTTCTGGTCCTGGGTTGACGTGACGTAGAGGAGGCGCCAGGTCACTGGCCTCAGCGATGCTTGTACATTAACGGGTGGTTTCGGGGACAGTGGGGAGCCGTGCTCAGCACCAGGCTGGGGCCCGAGCGCTCTGCAGCCTGAGATGCTAAACGGCTGCCCGGGTGTCATCTCTCCGATGACAGCGATCTCACGTTCATAGCCATTAATTAACCTGGAATCTCTCCGATGACAGTGATCTCACGTTCATAGCCATTAATTAACCTGGAAGCTTTCATGAACACTCTTTCTTTTGAAAACATCTTCACGTTATCTAAGTAGAAAATGAAGATGGGCTCTTTCTGGTTAGTCTTTGCAGGGGAGCAGATATTCTTACTAGAAGATTCCTTTTGAAATGGGAGAGATTGTCTTGAAATCTGACTCTGGACAGTAACTGTATCCGTAGTGGTTTCTTTTGCATTAAGCCTGTGTAACCTCATCCAAAAAAGAGGTGTATGCGTTTGTTCTTGATCTACTAATGCGCTGCCGCTCCGGCCCCCGCTCCGAGACACGCGACCTGCAGACAGAGAGGAGCATGTGGACTTGACGCTGTCCTCCATCTACAGGGGGACTTTCAATAGCTCAGATCAAATTCAGTGCCTTTATCATGTGAACTATCCACTTAATTTGACTATTACTGTGTGTCTGTCCTCGCAGCTCTGAAAACACAACCTCCTCAGTTATAGTTTAATATTTCGCTCTTCGAAATATAAATATGTAAAGCGCTTAGAAATAACAGGACATTCATTTGTCTAAAGACACGTTAGAAAAAATATCAACCCTATTAGCATGTGCTCGATGTCCAGCTAAACAACGGACTTAAGTGGCACGAGGTATTTTATTTGCACTCAGTCTGCATAACCGGGACCCGGTATCAAATGCATCCATGTTCTTTTTCAGCGAACACTGTGGCCACTCAGAAGAAAGAAATGATTTAACTTGATAATAAGGCCGTTAGATGTGAGTAACTGTTCAACAGTACACATCCCATGTGCCTGGTAATACAGGGACAAGAGACACGGTGGAGCCCTGGCTAGTCAAGTTAGAGCACACTTAGTGAATTTCAAAAGGGTTTCTAGCAAAAATGAAAACAGTTAATTTAGCCGTCCCCCTGTCGTTTGAGATCCGGAGCACCCTACAGTTGCTAACCCAGCCTCTCATTAAACTTCTGAAATGCAAAATAACCACAAATTATACCAGTATTCAGAGCAAAGATCATCTGTCTGCCTCTGGTGGCCTCCGTATGTGTTAAAGGGGTGGGAAGCGCGGACGACGTGAGTGTCCCGTCAAGACAGCGTGTCCTTCGTGTGCAGTGTTTTATCTAAACAGGGAACTGAGCCAAGTCGAAAAAGATGGAATTGAGCGAGGCGGATTCAGTGAAGCGGAACATGGGGTTTAACAATACCTTATCGAAGTTACCCACTAAAGAAAAAATGTGTGTTGCCACCCAAAAAGGATATCCGTAACGACCCAAAGAATAGTTCCCTAGTCTTGGATGAAGAGGCTAAAACGAGGGCAGTTTAACGCAGCGTAAACCGCAGCTTCGTAAGTTAGAAGTATGTGTGATGACCACGGGTCGTCAGTGATTTATGAACTAACGGCAGCAAGAAAATTATTTTTAAAAATGGAAAAATCTCTTATTAACCGATAGTTCATAAATGTTCAAGAAGTTCCTCACTCTTTTTATCGGCTCTTAAAGGTTTGCTTTTTTTATCAGTATTTTTGGGAACGCGGGCCCTAATTCCCCGAACTGGACTTTCTGAAGATGTGATGGCGACGTGTCAGCACACTCTTAGGCATAACAATAGTTTCCTTGGTAAGGGGCTTGAGATAGCAATAGGGTAATGTGGCTCTGCAAGTGACCGAGGAAGTTCGTGTGTCATGTGGAAATCATGTTTACTTTGTTACATCTTTTGTGTGAAACTGAGTTTGAACGTATGTCGCTGTTCCTTACTATGTTTTCGCTGACGATTACAGCACAGACACTCCCGGATGATCATCCCGACGATTCTTTTAGCGTAAAACAAAATCCCGAAGTCTTAGTAACTCATCTCCTCTGGAAGGCAGACTGATCCAGCACAGTCAGGCTCGGCCAGGCTCCCATCTGTCAGCAGGGTGGTGTCGTGTCAGGATGTGTGGCTCTCCTGCTGGTGAACAAAGTTTATGTCACTCACTGTATTCAAGTGTGGGACACAGTCTAACAGCCCAATTTCCAGGTTTAACGTAGAACATATAACTTCCGATTTAATAGTGTTTATTTGACAAATTCGTGTGTTCACGATTCATTCAGAATTACAAAGTAAAATCTTCAAACTGAGTGTTAGCAGAGGGCCTAGGCTGGGGAGGGGGTCTCTTACTGGTCTCTGCAGAAGTCAATACATATGAGGCATTTTTATTATGATACTGTACTTTGGGTTTTATCCGATAAAAGAAAGAAAGAAAGAAAAAATACCTACTGTCTACTCATTTTCAAGCCTCCTCGTAAATCGCGTTTGTGATCACCCTTTGCAGAGTTGCTCTGGAGGGGTCCCTAAAGAGGCCACATGTCTCCTCTCTCCTCCCCTACCTGGACAATGCCTCGTTTTCTCATCTGAATCTCTGCGTGACTCATTGATCAAGTGCGAAGCCTGTTAAGGTTTCTAGCCGACACCCAGACACCCAGCGCCGAGACCACCCTGGCATTTTGCTGTTCTGCAGGGCGGCTCCATCTCTGCAGAGAAGGTTCTGGAGAGGAAGGGCGGCCAGCTCCCTCCCACACGTGGAGCAAGAACCGCCCACAGTTGGGACTTCGGGGAGGAATCCTCACTCAGCTGTCATCTCACGTCGGGATGCTGGCGAAATACACTCCGCCGCTCTTGGTTCAGCAACAGGAAACACTCTCGGTTCCTACGCTTGGAGCTGACTCGTTATCCACAGCTTAGACCCCGCAGCTCATTCCAGCAGTAGTGGGTTGGCCTTGTTCTCCTCTGGGTTTCGTGCCCGATGGGAGCGGGCACTGCTCCCCGGACAGCTCGGCTCTGTAAACGTGTGCTCACTTCCAGAGGCCGGTCCCAGACAGTGGTGACACGAGGTGGGGTCAAGCACCTTGGGCCAGGAGGGCAGGCCGCTGCTGCGTTGCCCGATTCCTGCTGGGAGATGACGCCTCTTCCGAGCCACTCAGGTCGTCCAGACGAGCAAGGAGGGGCCCTGAGGGTCCGCAGAGCCCCACCGCCTTCTCCGATGCCCACTGGGTCCTGACCTAGGCATCCCGTACCAAGCAGGACCCTGGGAAGAGAAGCACATTCCAGTTCAGTTTCTGTTCACGACTCTCACCGGCTCTAGTGGTCGGAAGGAGTTGTCCTCACTGTGCTGGGTACCAAGGATGTAGATCACCCATTAAGCAGGATTAGATGAAAACTGGGTGTTCTGCCTCCTCAGGGATGAAAAGCGTAACATTAAGTCCTTCGCGTTGACCTTACTCCCAGGAAAATGTGCCCATGATAGTTTTTCCTAGTATGTTTTACTTATATTCATAGCTAGAGGTCCGTTGGGTTGAAAAGATCAGTTTGCACACCAGTCACACCATAAAACACTGTCATATAAAATACCTCGACCTTCTGTATTCCTCACTGATGCCTCGCATTTGTACTGTGACGGATTTGAAGGGTCTGCCTTTTGCTTATACGTAATTTTTTACATCTGGCCAGATTCTCTTACACCTCCATCGTATACTTGAAAAGATTTAGAATGATAGGCACAGGAATGAGAATTTGGTCCAAATTTACGACTCATTTATTTTCATCCACGTTTCTCACATGCTTTGAAATGCAATAAAAAAGTCATATTTTAAGGAAATGTAACTTCACGTTACATCAAGAAAACGTCTAGTAAAAAGCTGATGCTCAGTAGAACGAGGATGATGTAAATTAACATCTATTTCGAATATACCCAATGTGACAAGAAGCATAGCATAAGGCCCAGAGTAGGACCAGGGAGGATTTATTTGTTCTTTTCTGTATTTTTTCTTGAATTGTGTAACTATAGATGAGTCACTTAACCCTTCTGTGCCTCATTTTCTCTACCTCTAAAGGGGTAGGGTGGTTCTCCAGCTCGACCGTTTTAGGGCACTTGCACTTTAGCTTGTGCTGGGACCTCGGAAGACTGTCACGTGCAGGACTGCTCGGGAGCGACACAACGTGGGAACTCGGCGTGCTCTGGGCAGCCCGTCTGCTCAGGCCGTGCCACAGACACGGGGCTGAGTGCCGAAGGAGCAAAGGAAGGGGTGTAAAGTTTGCACAGTTCCATGAAGCTTTAATTTTCCTGCTTTTGTTTTTAAAGGAAGGTTTTTATATATTCTATGGTAAAATGTGGACATTAAATATGGACTTTTAAAAGCCGCACTGAAAGATCACGTTCTGATGGTGTAATGAGCTTCTTTGACGTTCTGCGGCATAGATCTATGTTCTGCGGAGGATTCAATGACCTGTGAAGCAGACGGATTCTGTTGTGTTAAATTTGTGATGGACGATGCTGAACTTCCTGTTTTCCAGCAGCTCAACCCTGACCACGAACTACCTGACTCCTGATGAATGTCAGGAATCCTGAACCACTAGTGCCAAAGGGTCACACTGAAAATTCAGAGTATTTCTTTTACTTGTCAGAGTAGAATAATTTGCCCCCAATTCTCATGTAGGTGTTTTTGCAGTTTGGAAAAATCTAAAGTTACTGTTTTCCAGCACCATGCATGCGTCTTTTTTGCCTTTTAAAATAACTGTTACTTTCTTATAAAATGGAATAAATCACGAAAGAGTAAAAGACTAGATAAAAAAAATGTAAAATGTCGACGGGCCGCCTAAGTTTTTCATGTAAATGTATCAAGGGAGCTTCCACTTAGCGCACACACACCTGTCAATGGCTAAGTCTTGCTTATGTTGTGCTGCATAGAAGTAGTCATAGCATGTAATTGCCTTAAGTAAATAAAAAGGCGATTTTTTAAGTTTTCCAATATTTATTAACCTGTGTGTGTTTTAAACTGAAATAACTTCTTTCTAGCTGAACACCTGTTGGCTTTTTTTTACCCTTTATTTGAAATGTTTCTGTAGCCTTAGGTCCTGTGTTATCACCATTCCTCAATCAAATGTTTCCTATTTTCCTTGTAGAAACGAACAGCCCGGGTTTCATGATGTAGATGTCCGCCCGTACATATCTTAGGGAGCGAATCCGTGATAACGTGAAGGGATTCTCCATACAGTGATTGTCCCCTCCACACCCAGTCAACCATTCATCTGCTTTCGGTTGCTCTATATTACCTTCCATTTACTAGAATTTTATATAAAGGTAATCATTTAGTATATGCTTTTTTGGGTCTGTCTTTCAGTTCTCATAATTATTTTAAGATTCAGCCATGTTATAGCATGTACCAATAGTTCACTGCCTTTCATTGCTTAATAGTTTTCCATTATACGGATAGACCACAGTCGTTTCTCCATTCATCTGTTGATGGACATTTGGGTTGTTTCCATTTTTTTGGCAATTACAAATAAAGCTTCAACTGAATATTCATTTACAAGCCTTTTAATGGACATGTGCTTTCATTTCTTGAGTCATGTGGTTGACACATATTTAACATTTTAAGAAATTCGAAGCTGTTTTGCCAAGGAGGCTGTACCATGTACCCTCTCACCAGCAGGGGATGAAGAGGAATTAGATTTTTAAACATTTAAAAGAATTTCATGATCAGTGCTTGAGTACACGAGGTGGGCAACGTCGTATGCCGGAGAAGTGACTTTGGCACCTAAGGAGTCTGCATCCTATCAGCAAGGTGCTGATCCACTTAGAAAAACACCGCACTGTGCAATCTGCCTGTCAGGTGGGAGATCCAGGGAATGACTGTGGGATGAGTCTTCGATAACGTGAGTGGGCTATGACAAGACAAAGCTGATCAGACAAGGCAGGACCTAGCTGAGGATTAGAAAAGAGCTGCAAGCAAATTCATCTACTAGGTTAAACTAACAATTTCTAAGCATCGCTGTTTGTATACTCCAAGTACCACTTTCATTACAGCCATCTGTCGGGATTTATGAGTTACTGCCACATGCCGATCCGTGTCAAAAGAGTGGCTTAAAATGACAATCATTTATTCTTTCACATACGTCTATCAGTCAACAGTGAAGTTTTGCGGACCTCAACCGATTTGGCTCGTTCTCTGGTCTCGACATAGCATGGTTCGGTTGGGTGACTTTGCAAGCTGCTCTCCCACGTAATTCCCTCCGCCTCCAGCACGATGGCCCAGTCTTCTCATCCTGCTTCAGGTGGAGAACCACCACGCTTTCTTGGCCAACGACGGTCCAAAGCCTAAGGCAGAACCGGGGCTTGGAGTGGAGCTGCAAAGTCACTCTGCAAAATGTGTGGATGGGAAAAGGACCGGAGCTGGTTCTCATCAAACTACCTCGTCCTCAGAAACCAGCTTGCCGACCGTCTTTCAATATGCAATGTAATTTTTTGATACGTCATTTAGCTAGAATCTGACTGAAACCAAAGAAGTTGCCCAGCTTTTCAATGAGAAGCTGCACAGTTACCAATACCAAAACCAGAGTGATCAGGGGCTGTGCAGCCCAGAACGTAACAGTACAATGGCATTAGTCTGAACGGAGTAAATTATATTTGGCATTTTCTGGTTCAATAAGCAAATAAGATTCCCACCCCAAATGATTTAAATTTCGTGGGAGGAGACAAGGGAGGACAGACTCACTGGATTTCCTCTGTACCTCATAAAAAATAAGTTTCCGCTCCAAAGGTCTCGAGACTCGCTTTTAGCCGACCATAACCTCGCCCAAAGAACGGATCTATCCCAGGATTCGGTTTGTTAACCCTGAGCCCCGCCCCTCACGGTCCCCGACCCGGGCCGGCCTCGCTCTGGCCCCGCCCCGCCCCTCCCGGTCCTCGCCCCGGCCTCGTCCCGGCCCCGCCCCTCGCGGTCCCCGACCCGGGCCGGCCTCGCTCTGGCCACGCCCCTCCCGGTCCTCGAAGCCCCGCCCCTCCGCGCTCTGGCCCCGCCCCTGCCGGCCCCGCCCCTTGCCCGCGCGGCGACCGCTGGCAGTGCGGCTGGCTGCTCGGGCGAGCGCGCGCAGGATCTCTCGCTCCCGCGGGCGGAACGCGGCGCTTCGGTCGCGGGCCCCTGGGCGGCCCACGCTGCCCCGCCGGGCGCTGCCCCCAGCCCCCGCGTCCTCGCCGCGCCGCGCTCGGCTCGCCGGGCCTGGTAAGGAAGCCGGAAGTCGCGGGCCGGCGCGCCGGGGACGCGGCTCGGAGCGCGCGCGCCGCCGCCTGCGTCACTCGGCCGCGCCCGGCCGGTGCTCGGCGGCGGCCCCGGGGCCCGGCGGCCGCTGGCGCGGGCGGTGGGCCGGGCCGGGCTCCCCTCGGCGCGCCGCGTGGCGGAGACGGCGGCGCGGCCGCGGCCCCGGGTGCTCGCTCCGGCCGCTGGACGCGACCGCAGGCGGGGGCGGCCGGCGCGGCCTGGGCCCGGGCGTGAGCGCGGGGAGCCGAGCGGGGCAGGCCGCTCGCTCTGCCGGCGCGGCCGGCGCGGGGCTCCCTGCGGGCGCCCGTCTGCCCCGAGACGGCGCCTGGCTGGCCGGCCGCTCGGCCCCCGAAGCCCGGCTCGGCCCTGTGGCGCGTTCGTTCAGGTCATTGAAATAGTTCACTTGCGTTGTGGGGAGCGTTAGAAGATGGTTTCCGCGGAGATGTGAGCAAGCGGTTTTAATTTCGTAACTTCTGTAAAGTCGCTGAATCCTCTTTCCCGCTCCATACAGCTGCGCTAAACTCAGTTTACCTTTAGTTTTGTGTCTCTTTAATCTCACCACCAGGTTTTTCAATTCTTTTGATAGAAGACTACGTCTTAGTTGTTTCTAGAAATTCTTCGTATGCCGCGTGCCCAGCTAGTGCTTTTCTTTTTGAAGTAATAAGAAGAAATGTGAGAAAACAGATCCTTGTTTCACAGAGGCTAGTAACCACGTTTTACGAAGTGCTTACTAACTATTCAGTCTTTTTGCCTACTTCTGTATCTTCTTCTTCCCAGGCCGGAGCTACTCTGCCAGGTTGAAAAGTTTAAATGACCATAAAGGGTATTATTTACGAGGAAATGAGAGGAAGTCATCTCTACCTCTTCCAGTCTGTTTTCCTTAGGAGACCACATTAAGCTTACATGTAAATTAAAACTTTAATAAATAACTAATGCTGCCAAGTTAAAGTTGAGATTCGGGTTCTGTAGTATTTGTAAGTACTGCATTTCAAAATAATTAGCCAAATGAGAGGTTGGAAAAAGTCAAACCTGTGGAAACTAAGCAGAAGTGAAGACCGCGAGCTCTGAACTTTCCCCGTGATGGGGGCCGTCCAGCCGTAGAGCCCAGCGGACTCTTCGGATTTCATTTCTGGCCGTGTGACTTTCTTCGTGGCCCTCTGTGCGCAGCTTAACCTCTGTGAGATTCCATTTCTTTAGCTGTAAGGTGGGGACGACGACGTTTTCATTGTGTGGATTAGAAAGTCTACATGAGCCTATGAGGGCCGGGTTCTGGTCCTGTACTCACTGCGGTCACCCTGTCCTAGGCCATGTGCGTCCGTGTAGACGAGATGCGCATATCGCAGGCAGCCACGTGAAGCGATGTCAGTCTTGTACACGGCAGACGTGATAGTCTAGAAAAACATCCAAAGGGAGGTCAAGGTTACAGGCTCAGGAATTCGGAAAAGACCGATTCCTCCGGCTTAGGGAATGCGCGCAGGGCCCCATCGCAGAAGTGCTCTTTGAACTGGGTTCTGGAAGATGAGGGAGATGTCTACACCGATCCGGAGGAAAGGGCTAGGTCGGCATGGCAGCCGCGTGCCGACCTCGCGAGGAAGGGTACGTGGAATGTAGTTTTGGGAAATGAGATTTAAAAGAGAGGTTTGGAGTAAAGGGTGAAAGTCATCGTTACCAGATTACAAAACTTGGGCTTCTCTCTGGAAGCAGCGGGTAGCCGTTCTGAGTGTTCAAGCTGGACAGTGGGGACGGCAGAGCAGCGTTCGACAGGGCAGTGTCGCCACGTCGTGTGTGGAAGCCGGATGAGGGTCGGGGGCAACGCGGAGGGGCGAGGCCATGTTTCAGAAAGGCGGGCTCTGTCTGGCACCCTTGGCCCGAGTTAGCTGACTTTGGTGATGGTGGTGCCTACTGTCATCATCACTCCTAATTTAGCGGTCGCATCTGTCTCCCACCGAAGACGAAAGCTGCCACCATTTTATCCAGAGGGCACAGCGTTCAGGGCACACAGGGTATGCAGTAGGTCCCATTCGGGTACAAAGTTAGCTGCTTTTGTTCAAAGCCAGGACCTCATAACCCGAAAGATGGACAGACTCAGCTGGTCAGTGAGGGCCATGGACCGAGGAGCCCAACTGAACTGCCGATGAGACCCGGGAGTCCGCAGCCCCTGGGGCTTAAAGTCTCAGGAAACACCAGAAAGCTGGCAGTTGTCACCGATGAGAAGCCCCGCTGCCGAATGTTCCCCCCCCTTCTCCACTCCGTTTTAGGCATTTGTCCAGAGTTCACGAGCTGGCCACTTGGGGAAAAATGTGCGGGCTTTGGAACGCCTCTGCCTCCGTCCCGGCCTCGGGGCTCCCCTCCGCGCCCCGCGGCCCTCACGTGGTCTGACAAGGCCACCGGGACCAGACCCGCACGCTGGCCCGCAGTCGTCTGCTAATGAAATGGAAAATCTGCCTTCTCACTACACGCCCCAAATAGGCTAAATAAGAAATTACCATATGTTTATATCTATGTAGATTTCTAAGAAGAAAATGTATGGGTGAGAAAAATTTGAGTTTCTCTGTATAGGTTATTCAAAAAGGGCACATTTGTGAAATTGTTAAGTGTGTCGATAAACTAGATTTGTGTCTTTATGCCTGATTTTCCTTCTGTGGGATTTTTTTTTCTTATAAGCCTTGTAACTACAGATTCTCAGCTAACACTGGAAACGTTTTTACAATATGAACTGGAGTTTATAAAGTCAATTTAGATATGGTTTTATTTTTTTGAGTTTTGTTATCATCGACATGTGATATTGTGTTCAGTTAGTGTATGTGATTATATATGTGTACATCTTGTGAAATGATCACAGTAAGTTTAGTTAACACCCATCACCTTTCTATGACACTGTGTGTAACACAGTTACAGTTTTTTTCTCGTGATGAGAACTTTTAGATCTACTCTGTTGGCCACAGTGAAATATACAGCATCATTAACTAGCCATTCCGTGCACTGCATCCCAGAACTTACTTATAACTGGGAGGTGGTATCTTCTGACCCGCTGCACCCATTTCCTCCATCCCTCAGCCCCTCTGGGAACCACCAGTCAGTTCTCTGGTTCTGTGTTTGGTTTTTAAGCGTAGCTTTGTATCATGATCCCATCTTTTGCTGTAATTATAAGAGATTTAATTACATTAGTGCTAAATATACATACTAAATATAATTATTCTCAATAGTAGTAATAAAACATTACTCCTTCCTGAGAAATGCAGTAAATTTTGAATTGTGCCTGTGCTGTCACGATCATTCTATGAAAACCTCTTTTTGTTTTGCATCGTTTATAGATCTGCAGCGCCCCGCGTCACCCTGCCTCCAGCACCAGCGGTTTCTCTGTCCTGTGATCAATGTGATTCACAGGAACTTCTTCAGTAACAAACGAAATGAGCGAGGGGCGTGGAAAATATGACTTTTATATCGGTCTGGGATTGGCTATGAGCTCCAGCATTTTCATTGGAGGCAGTTTTATTTTGAAAAAGAAAGGACTTCTCCGGCTTGCCAGAAAAGGCTCCATGAGAGCAGGTAGGTTATGCCATATGTGACTTTGAAATGACATCGGCATGCAGGTTCTCTGCCTGGAAGACCACATCTTCATCCCCAGTCAGTGTACTCAAAACTTTGAACCGTGCAAGGGTTGTAAATGTTTATAGACAATGGAACATCAGTTCTGCAATGAGAAAAATAATTAGATGTCAGAGTAAGTTAACTACTCACTCCTGCGATTGATGCGGGAATAGGAACCAATGCCAAATTAGCATCCATCCTTTTAAATTTTGACATGTCTGCAGAGAGAAAATAAGGGCTAGGAATAGAATCAGAATCTTACTGAGGGCTAGAGTCTTTTGTCTATGAGAGTTTGACTTGCACCTCAGACGTTTTTCCTGATGATCTTAAAGGCAGGAAGGAAAGAAGGGCCTTCCCTGGGTCGAAGAGTCCTCAGTTCAGTGAACTTCCAAAGGGTCACAAGTCAGGAGACCCTGGGGGTTACCCGATGTGAGCGAAGCCCTTCCGACTTCGTCTGGTGCACACACGAAAGCTCCTGGCACCCCGTCGTTCAGCCTTTCTTTCTGACCTCACAGAGGACCTGCAGTGGCAGTAAAAAATACCACCCTCCCCCTTTGTCCAGTGCCATCTCTACGGTTGAGCCCAGTGAAGCCATCCGAAGCAGCCTCTGTTTAGTGGCCACAGGAGGGTGCGCTGGCATGTGCTGCTTGAGCGGGCGTGGCCTCATTCTTGGTCCTAAGGCGGCTGTGCCCATTGTCCGTGATGGACATGCTTGCCAGAGGATGTGTTTGCTTTGGCTTTTTCTTTTGGACAGTGGCTTAAGTACCAGCTGCTCGATTCTGTTAGTTTGGCTGGGAGGAACGTTACATGAAGAAGCAGGAAGAGCCTCCGGGCAGCCTTTTCACGTCTGATCCGCAGAGGACCCTTCCTGGTTCCTGGACCTCGGAAGTGGGCCTGACCCACACCTGAAGGGCGTTTTTGCTTTCAGACTAATTGTTTGCAGTCAGGCTACTTATTGGTTCATTTTCTTTTCTTCATGAAACAGAAGAATGAAGCATGAAGGGACTCTAGGGACCGATCTCAGTCCTCCACTCAGCGGTGCTGGACAGACCTAAACAACTGGACGGTCTCATGACCCTCACACCTGTTCTTACACAATCGTGCACACGTGTTATCTAAGAAATCCCTTAGTCTACAATCACTATGAAATCTTGATTCAAAGTAGTAGTAATCAACAAATGAGATATTGAAAAATCTGTCACTACTAATATTTGTCATAAATTTATAGGCATCTGATAATCTTCCAAAGAAGTGAAATATTTTCTTGTTCACAGGTCAAGGTGGCCATGCATACCTCAAAGAATGGCTGTGGTGGGCGGGGCTGCTGTCAAGTACGTACAGAGAACATCTCAGGAAAATCCCACGTTGAATCCTGACATGTCTGCATAGGCTGTTACAGCTTCATATTACTAGCAAATGTTTATAAATCCTAATTTTTGAATGAACAAAACTCGAAATATGTAAAATTTAAAATTTAAATTTAAAATTTTTGGCAGTATAAATTTATACTGCCAAGTCATTTGGCAGTATAATAGTTTAATTTGAATGGGAAGACTTTTTTCCCCCTATTTAAAAGATGTTTGATATACCTATGTATTTTTAAAAATTCTGCTCAGTTTGAGAAGGTAATTTTGAAAGGGAAAGGTCATAGAAACATCCTGTTTTTAGTTCCCCCTCTATTGATGTTCATTCCTAATTGGGAGGTATGCATTTGGTAAGATGCACGCTGTCTGTGCTTACCTGGATGATCACCTTTAAAAAGGTACACAGAGAAAAATGACCCTTAAGACTCTGAGCCTTCAAAGGATTCAGGATGAAATTATGTAAATGTTCTTCCTACGCTTAAGAGCAGTTGAAATAACAAAGACACTGAGTTGACTAATCATTAAACAGCTATTTTTTGTCAGGTATTGTTCTAGGTGCTGGAGACACACTACTCAAACAATCCTTACCCACAAGACATAACATTGCAGATGGAAGACAAGAAACAAGATAATAAAATGTGTGTCTTCCTGATAGATGCCAGCATTTGGTAGATGTAAAGTAGGAGGGGATGTGAAATGAAGGAGATGCTTCAGATTTTAGAAGGGGAAAACCAGACGCGCATCTGGTCTGTTTTCCCCCACTGAAGCGTAAGTTTTAGGAGGAGCGCATCTTTGTTTTGCTCCCCGCTGTTTCCTGATTGGAGGAAAGCAACTGGCACATAGTAGGTGCCCAAAGATATCTTTTGAATGTAAGAGTTGGGTTTAAAAAAAAAAGCCAGTGAAAAAGACCTGGGAGGAGCGCTGTCACGTCAGCTTCAGCTGCTTCGAACTGGTTTATGCTCGTCACAGGATGTACTATCTGAAACTATTTACGAGACCTAGATGTAAGCATGAATTAGATCTCTTCAATTAAGATTATAGATTCGTAGTGTCTAATCGGTTTGGACTCCATTTGAATGTTGTTGGTGAGAACACTTCTGAACAGATGGGAGAAAATACGGAAATTATTAACTACAGCGAAATAGCGTATAGAGACGTAAATGCAGCATTTCCATGTTGAGTAGGTATGTTCCTGAGTTTTCTCTTGTTGTCCTTCTCCAAGTGGGAGCAGGTGAGGTGGCCAACTTTGCTGCGTACGCCTTCGCACCAGCCACCCTCGTGACTCCGCTGGGCGCTCTGAGCGTCTTGGTAAGGTAAGGGCCCGCGCGGCACGGGTGCGAGCAGCATCAGCGTGTCAGTCAGGAAGTGCTCAGTGCCACCTCGTCACACGTGCTCAGCATAGATTACGTGTAACCTTGAGAACTGTTTTAACGCTATGCCGCACTTTGCTTTTAAAGAGTTAGCTTCTGTGCATGGGCGGCGTCAGTCTGGGAGAACACGCTTTCACACTGTCTTGCCGGCATCAGGGCCGGCTCCGGCTCCCGCTCCTGTTCCGCTTTGATTTCCAACCCTTTAGAATTCCAGGTTACACTCGGCGGGTGGTGGTCCGGGAGGAATGGATTTCTACCTACCACAGAAAGGCATTGCTGGCGGCAGCCTTATGCGCCTGGGAAGACTGGCCTGGCCACGTGTTTGGAGGTGCAGCCCGAGGCCTGTCCCCGTCATTATTTTAATCATCAGCCCAAACAGGCTGGGATTTTGAAGTCTGGATTTTGGTTACTGTTCTCAAGCTGACTGATTGCTAGGCCTATCAATCCATTGATAGATATATTTGATTTATATGTAAACAAATAATATATATAAATTATATAACTTCAAGATACTATATGTGAAAATATTACAGTACACGTCTTTCATGCTTAATTTTCTGTATATTATGATATAGTATATTATAGGTTTATACTGTATTTCTTTTAGATTGGGATAAAAGTAGCTATAAAGTATTAAAACTTGATAATTTTAATTAATAGGCAAATTATAGACAAGTAAATGAACATGTAAGGAGGTTGTGTCAACCAGTAAGAACAGAGGTTTTAAGCACCGGTTAGGAATACTCGATTAGGATATAGCTTTGTACCATAGCTCCATTTGGTGTAGATTTCATACTGAGTCTTCCAGTAGGAAGTCGGTAACGACACTGGTTCGGTGTGTGGCGGAGCATGTGCTTTCCAGCTTTCACTTTATGATTGAATACATCTTTACCTTGACTGAAAGCCAGATCTTTATAAGCCCAATAATTTAAAATCTGAGTTGCACCGATACTTAAACATGGGAGCAGTGGCCGCTGCTTTTCATTTTCTCTGTCTCCCCTCCCCCTTCAGCGCCATTCTGTCTTCATACTTCCTCAGCGAGAGACTGAACCTTCACGGGAAGATCGGCTGTTTGCTGAGCATCCTGGGGTCCACAGTTATGGTCATTCACGCCCCAAAGGAAGAGGAGATCGAGACTTTAAATGAAATGTCTCACAAGCTCGGGGATCCAGGTGAGGGAAAGACGCTTCCCTGGTCTTACTGTAGTTTCCCTTTTCATTTAGTGTTTATTTTAATCAAAATCTCATTTGCATATGAAGAGCCAGACTGTTCTGCAGGGCTGAGAGGCAGGGCGGGGCCCCTCCCTCCTCCCTCGCCAGCTGGGTTCTTTAACCTGTGACTCCAGATACCAAGCTTACGGCTTTGGGCGCCATCCGTTCTGTCACCCTGTGCACCTCTCTTTAGCTTCTGTTCAATGGTTTGCTTATGTTATCACCACATAACTTTTATCTTGGCTTAGACACGTTAACACGTCCATCTGACGGTGTGGGGGTCACACCATTCACCACGCTAAATCTGTGGTCACATTAGTGACCACGCAAACTGTCGCGATATCACTGACCCTTCCCCTCACCGTTACCCATCCCCCTGCGCCCTCCCCTGTGGCATCCGTCCCTGGGGCCGGCTTTTTCTTAAGTTTTTCTGAACGAATAATCATCTTGTTTGCTTCGTTTTCCATCAGTCCAACCTGAAACGTGCCCAGCGGTCTAATTCTGCTCTGTAACGTCAGACGCATTAGTTGTTCTCAGTTTCGTCTATGCTGGAAATCTCTCTCCTGTTCGGCCTCAGTCTGGACTGGTGTCTGGAGGCCCCTGGCACAGCGGTCACCCTGGATTTCCTGGGCCCCCTTCCCTTCCCCTTGCGTTTTTTTCTGGCCTTCTTTTCTTCGGGCACCCCTCCCGTGTGGAGTGAGCCGGGAACGAAGGGGAGGCCGTTTCAGGCGCTGCGTGTGTGGAGGTGTCCTGACCCCACAGTCCTCCGCCGCCGGTGCCGCTGCAGGGAACCACGCACAGTGGACTCGCTCGCGGGAACTTCGTCTTTCATCTTTGGCGACTGTTACGATGTCCCCTTTGCCCTCACTGTCTGACGTGCCCAGACGTGGGTCCATTTTTATCCTTTGTGCCAGGTACTCGGCGGATCTTTTTAATTTGAAAATCCACGTCTGAGGCCGGGGGACCGACGTACTCCTTTGATACTCTGTTTTCTCTTTGTGAAATTCTCGTTCTCCCGTGACTGGATTTTCTGAATTCAACCACTGATTTTCTTAATGTTTTTGCCATTTTGCCCTGCCTTCTGGGAGATCTGTTTCAGCTTCCAGCCCTCCTTCTGAGTTTTCTATCTGCTTTTTAATTTCCAAGAGCTTATTTTTGTTGATTTTTATTCTGGGGAAAAAAAAATACAGAAGCCATGGAACTCCCCTTCTCGGCAGTTCCCTGATGAACAGTGCAAGTTACCACCTGCGTGCACGGCGTCTCGCCGCAGCCTGAGGTCCCTGATACTGTAGGATCTTGTCCGTGAACTTCCGTGTCGGGAATACTGTGGGCCTGTTCCTGCTTTTTCTTTTGTTTTCAGTCATTAACTTTCATCTTTGGGCAGTTTCGGTCGATGCTGCCACAGGGCACTGACAAGGGTGATGTCTTCTTCCCTCGGAGAGAACCTGGATTTAGACCTCAGGTGTTGCTTCAGGCCTTACTGGGGCCAGTTTCTTTCCATTTGGCCTTAATTCTTGGCCATAGACCTTCTGGCTCTTGGCTTGGTAGCCGGGGTGCTTACTCGGACCCTCACCTCGTGAGCTATGAGTGCGGTGTCCAAATCGCACCCCAGGACTACGGGTCTGTGCCCAGCCCTCTGGCCGCCTCCCCAGGCCGTCCACTGGGCTCCCGTGACTGGGGCCGGTGCAGCTCCTGTGGCCGCACACGCCTGACCTGGTCTCCTGAAACTGCCCAGGCCCCGGCAGAGGTGAGCGTCGGCCTTAGCCCGGCGCTTCGTCTTCTCCAGGTTTCAGCCCAAGTTAGGGCTGCTCTGGCAGCTGACAGGGCGTCGCCGTCTCGAGGGCATCCGGGGCAGTTTCTGCTGCTTGTGGGACGCTAGTGTCTCTCGTCTACGTGGAGCGAAGGCCGCTCTGCTTTTCGGTGTGGTGCTCCTGCGAATCTGGCTGCCTCCTGAGTCAGGCTGGCCAGGTCCCAGCAAAGTCTCCTGCCAGTCGGCATCCCGGGGCTCGAGGGGGGCAGGGGTTACACGTTATAGGCAGACGCTTCACCCCAGCATATGTCAGCAGGCCCGGGGCTCCGCAGGTCACAGCGACTCAGGTGGTCAGAACTGGGCAGGGACCTGGGGTCTCAGTGCTGCCTGAATAGACTTGCAGCCAGGCCTCTGGTCCCTACTTCCAGAGGGACTTTGTCTTCAGAGCGGATGCGGGATCAGCTGTATCAGTGACAAGTGACCCTCTGCCTCCAGTTCCATGTTGCTGTCACCTCCTCATCTGTTGCGTTTGCTTCTTTAGAAGTCCCGGTCCTATTTATTTTATTAGCAGAGTTTGAGGAGTGGACGGAGTAAACGCATGTGGCTTGCATGCCTCGTTTTCCTCAACGTACAGTGAAGATCCGTGTCTACGGGGTTGTGCGGCAGTCATCAGGATTAAATGAGTTAGCTGGGCGGACTGCTGAGAAAAGCCCCTGGCCCACGGTGCTACACCGTTGTCAGCTACTGTCACGTTGGGTTCACGTCTCCGTGTTCAGCTAGAACCCGACAGTAGTTCAGGTTCTCTCACCCCCAGCGGCTGTCCCCAGATATTTTGTCTGAATTCAGTCACTTTTAGCACTTGAACATGTGACTACATGTGACTCTCCTTTGCCTCCTCCAGGCTTTGTGGTCTTTGCGACACTCGTGGTCATTGTGTCCTTGATACTGATCTTCGTGGTGGGGCCCCGCCACGGACAGACAAACATCCTTGTGTACATAACCATCTGTTCTGTGATCGGGGCGTTCTCCGTCTCCTGCGTAAAGGGCCTGGGCATCGCCATCAAGGAGCTGCTTGCTGGGAAGCCCGTGCTGCGACACCCGCTGGCCTGGACCCTGCTTCTGAGCCTCGTGGTCTGTGTGAGCACGCAGGTCAACTACCTGAACCGGGCGCTGGACATATTCAACACGTCCATCGTGACCCCGATATACTATGTCTTCTTCACCACGTCCGTTCTGACATGCTCAGCGATTCTGTTTAAGGAGTGGCAAGATATGCCTGTTGACGATGTCATTGGTACTCTGAGTGGCTTTTTTACAATCATTGTGGGAATATTCTTGTTGCATGCCTTTAAAGACGTCAGCTTTAGTCTAGCGAGTCTTCCTGTATCTTTTAGAAAAGACGAAAAAGCAACGAATGGCAATCTCGCTAATATGTATGAAGTTCTGAGTAATAGTGAAGAAAGTTTAACTTCCGGAATCGAACAACACCCTGGTGAAAACATCTCTCGAAGAAATGGAAATCTGACAGCTTTTTAAGAAAGAGGTGATGAAAAAGTAAATCTATAATTGTTAAGTGAATTTGAATATCAGAATGTTTCTGAAAAAGCATTATTCTCAAATAATGTTCTCTAGAGACAATCTTTTTTAAAGTTTCACTAATTTGGACCAAGAAGTTACTTTTCTTATATTCAGATGATGGTCGCTCACTAAAATGACCTCGGTACCAGGCCAATTTTTGTTAACGCTGTTGTTATCGTGGTGGTACTGAAACTTTTCCTTCTCCCAAATCTAAATGCACTGATGACAGTTTTAAGTCTATAAAAATGCTTTATTTTTTCATTGGTGATGAAAGTCTGAATTGGACATCTGTCATGCCCACTCCGTCAATCCCTGATTATTTTTAAGCCTTTTTGATTTAAAAAAGAACAAAACCATCCCAATACATTATCCTGTGATTTACCCTCCCTACAGAAATGACTTCTGTTTTAATTATTTTAATTTTGAAATGTTAAAGAGAATCCTAAGGTTATTAAATGAAGGAAACTCACTTATAAAACAAAGGATAGGAAATCACTCCACAGGAGCATTCCTCAGGCTGTGACTTGTCCCCACACACACTGGATGGCCTTCCTCCCTGGCCCTGTGTTGACCCAGTACATCCTGCATCTGTCGGGCTGCCTGGCCTGACCGGCTGCATTCTTCAGTGACTCTGATCCCCGACACCTGGGACCTTGGTTACCCTCTTACATCTCTTGTACTTGCCAGTGTATTTTCATAATGAGTCACACTCTCATACAGATCTTTTGGCCACTCTGGGAAATGTTAGACCAGAGTAATTTTTAAAATTTAGCTCACATTACGATAGACAAATTGAAACAAAGTTCTAAGTCCGGATATGTACGACAAACTTAAGATGTTTGGACCAAGTACTTTACTTTGCTTGAATTCATTTGGACAACTCCATATTTTGATCTTTTCAAAACATCAGTGAAAAAAATGTTTACAGAAAATTTCAAACATATGCAAAAAAGGCTGAATAGTATAATGAACTCAGCCTCAGACCCTGTCATGGTAGCAGTTAATTGGCCTCAAGAATATGTTGACAGTGTCCACCTGGGTGACAGGACGAACCCAGGTTGTAACTACTCTGCTCTTCTGCCCAGGGACACACAGCTTGACTCCGCGGTCCGCTGTGACCAGCCTCCATGGGCACCTCACTGTCCTTGTTGGGGGCAGGGGGCGTGTGGGCGCATCCCCTGACAATGGGACATCCCACACAGCACTCTGCTGGCTTTATCAGGAAGAGTTGGCTGTCCCTATGCTTGCTTCATGAAATAAGTCCCCATTTCCCCAACATTTTATCATTGACTCTGCAGAGAGCTTTTTTAGACGTTTTTATCCTACTGTCTCCCCCACTCCCCCCGGTATAATTTTAGCACCGCAGATACACTGTGTATTTGATGATGTGCTGTATCGTATCTGTACTTTGTACACAATAGGGTAAGAACCAGTTTTTACCCGCTTCGGTGTGATCCTGCCCTCACTGAGAATGCAGAGGTTAATAATAAATTCTTAATTATTTAACACCTTATAGCCCTTGTCTTATACGTAGTATTCACTGCATTTTATTTGGTTTACAATTAAGTCTTATAAATTTCCCATTAACGTGAATTAAATTTAGTCATTACAGTAACTCGTCATATCCTATTACTTTCAGTACCGGGTGAGAACAGAACTACCTCCTAACTGGAGCGCTGGCCCAGGGTCATCAGCTTACACTTAGACAAAGCAGCAGGTTTTGGTACCCTTGTAAAGAATAGTTCCGTTTCGTGTTACTCACGGTAAAACAGCGCAGGGGACGGTGCGCGCTCTGTTCGGCAGCCCGTATGCCGCTGCTGGGCGTCGCTGTTTCCTCTCCAAAGCCACGTGGAAGTTACTGCCCAACATGACCTGCCCCTTCTCCAGGGTGCAGGTGCCTTCACTCAGACCTCCTGCACCCGGTCTGTGCACTCAGCAAGCGGAGCGAGTCCCTCATCCGAGCAGGGTGCACGGGGTCCCAGTAAATGAACACAAATAGGCTTCATTAGTTTTATTGCTATGAACTGTGCACCCCTCACACATTAGATGTTGTTACAATGATTTAGTAGAAACAGGAATCAAACACCTTCAGAAGAGTCTAAACATGAACTAATTAATCATTAAGTTTAATTCTAATTGGTAATGGATTTTATTACAATTAGTTGGTATTGAGTTTCTTGCTTAAGTTCATAAATCCCAACGCATTGTCAACTTTTGCCGAGGGGATCAATGGAGGGACTCAGCAGTACTTTAATGACACAGCCAGCTGTTGGAACATTCCGTAGAAAAATGGAGAAGAATTTTGTAAGAAAACGCAACAATCAGCAGCCAGAAATCTTAGACTTTCTAATGACCAAAAGCATATACGATTTTAGTCTAGAAAAATAAGTCAATTTTATAAAATTAAGCTTTTAGATCGAAAAGTACCCCCTTTAACAGACACAGAGATACTGAAAAATAGTTCCTAAAAAATCTCCCTAAAGAGTTTAAGAGAACAGCGTGGCCTGTAGCTCTGGAACGTGGCTGGCACAGGTGACGTGCGCGCCCTCAGCTGCCGGCCAGGGACTGGTGGATCGGGGGCTGGAAGCAGCGCACGTGCTCCACGGGTGTGCTCTCCCCATCGCCCGACTTCAGGTACTTGTCCAGGACGGTGATGATCTCGTCGTTGAGGATCTGGAACTTGCGAATCCTCTCTACCATCTTCTTCAGAGGCTACAACAGTTAACACATCAGGATTTTCATAGTTCCTCAGTAAATCATAGCAAACTCTTGACACACATGCCATCTCAACGCAACTGCTCAAACAGCGAATACGTTCTGCATTTAAGCAGTTTTCTGTTGGTTTCATGCTGCCAACTAGACTTTCTCGCTTGTACAACATACAGACCTGCTGGTGTGCTAAGGGAGAAAGGCAGAAAGTGTGGACGACCCTGTCAGTGGGCACAGACCGGAACCCAAAGTGACGCAGGTTTCAGAGTTCGGCAGTTGTGGACAGGTCGCTCTCACAGACCGTCCCCGCTGAGGCAGAACGGGATGAAGCACACGCACACGCACACGCACACGTACGCAGACACATTTATAAAGCACCAGCACTACTGTGGGCCGGTGCAGAAGGAAAGGCAGAGCCTCGACTTCCGGGGCAGGTGCCACCAGCAGCTGTGATCGAGCTGGACTATGCCTGACACCCCACGAAGCCAGACCCTCCACTTAGGTGATACTGGTGCCAAGCTGGTACTGGCCTCTGGAGGTGGACACAAATGACAATCTAGGGAAAGAGCGATCCCAATGATGTTCACTCAAAGAGCCGACACGCACAACATCCAACACACGAGGACGCATTTCCAAGTTTTAGATACCCCTGGAGATCTCGGATACTAGAATTAAAAGAACACAATATGAACTACATGAAACGTAAAGAAGTGAAAAATGGAAAAAGTCACTGGAAAAAATAGAATCAATTACCACCAAGTCTTGGAGAACCCAACTGAACTTTTCCATGTAAACTAATGATTTTTGTCAGCAAAAACATGCAGGTTAGAGCTGCAATGAATAGCTAACTGGACAAAGTCCTCTGGGGGGAGCCCAGAGAGGGGACGTGGAGGCGTGGGGGGGGTGGAGTGGCCCCTCAAAGATGCCGCAACCTGCAGGACCTGTGAACGTGTGACCTTCCGTGGCAAAGTGCTTTAGCACAGGGAGCGTACCCTGGGCTATCCGGGGGGACTCCGTCTAATGAGCAGAGAACGTCCTCCCGCTAGAGGAAAGGGAGATGCAGCAGGAAGGACAGTTGGGAGCTGAGGACCTTGAGAGGGGTCCAAGCTGCCTCAGCCAAGGGGCCATGTGGAAAGTGTGGAAGGACGTGGACCTCAGTCCTCAACTGCAAGGAGCTGAAACCAGCCAACGCCCTGGAAAGGCCAGGAAGCGGCCATCCCCAGAGGCTCCAGAAGGGAGGACAGCCCCACAGCCCCACTGGTTTGGGCCCTGGCAGACTCGACAGGACCCAGCGGAGCCAGGCTACCCCCAGGTGTGTGGCCTAGAGACCCGGCGGGCAGTAGCTGCTGCCATTTTAGACTGCCGAGGCTGTGGCGAGTCCCTGGGGCAGCGACGGAAACTGTGACAGGGTGAAGAGTCAGGAGACCGGAACAGGGTCTGACACATGTCCACGTGCACTCCCCAAAGGGCAGAATACAGAGCCTGGGGGAAAGACTGAATCACCTAAAAAGATAACGGCCGAGTATTTATTTTCTGGAACTCAGTTACAAAAAATCCATAAACAACAAAGATCTCAAAGGCAGCCCAAGGGAGCCCGGGACAGAATACTATCACCCAAAACAGCAGAGCTAGACCGCGAAGGGGACCAGGGCTCCCCAAGACAAGAACAGAACCAGCGCTCAGCACGCCTGCGGCCAGGCTGCCCGACCTGCTGACCGCCACTGGCCTGACCTGGGGCGAGGAGAGAGCTGCGCGCAGCTGGGGGCACAGACCGGCGAAAGCCGCTCCCCGCGGGGCGCACGTACCACGTTCTTGATGACCTCGTCCTTGCCGTCGTGCTTCTGGACCTTGAGGAGGTGGTAGCAGAAGTCCAGCACGGCGAAGCGCCGCTGCTGCCCCAGCAGCACGATGACCATGCAGCCCGCCCAGTGCAGCCCGTCGCCGAAGCACTGCCTGGAGCCGGGGCGATGGCAGGAGGGGCGGTCAGCACGGTGAGCGCCGTGCGGGGCCACGCCGGGGGACGCGGGCAGCACGGCTGCATCCCTGCTCCCGTCCCCCGGGCCTGCTTCCCGAGCATCTCTAGACCGTGGCCCCTCCGTGAAGGAGATGCCACCACGCCGGGCACCTCCTGTCTGGGACGGGCCTGCATTCCCAGGGGCCCAGCCCAAGTCCCCTGCTGCACGTCCGGCAACAGCCGCGCCCCGGCCTCTGTCCCCACGCCCCCGCGCACGAGCGTACTTACTCGACCGTGAACTCGTGTGTCCCCACGGGGATGCAGTAGACGAACTGCATGGCACTCCACAGCCGGTGGAACTCCACGCACTCGTCCACGTGCATGACCCCGTTGACGGGCAGAGGCCCACGCCACACAGGGTCGTCCAGGAAGGTCCGGACCCGCGTGAGGATGACCTCGAACATGGACAGGCCGCAGCAGAGGCGCTCCTTCGTCAGCAGGTCGCCCTCTCTCGCTATGGCGATTTGCTGCAGGGGGGACGGGACGTTACAGGAACACACTGGAGCTGGCGGCTGACCAAGCGCCTGGTCCCCGGGAAATGACCTCAGCGCGCCGAGGAGGGTTCTCATAAACACGCGTCAGCAAAGTGACCACGGCAGCTACTGCCGACGTGCCTCACAAGGCCAAATGTGATGCACAGTCAAGGAAAACTGTCCAGCACAGCTGTTCTTGGCCAGGACTGACTTCGCCCCAGAGAACATGTGACAATGGGTGGGAGACACTTTTGGCTATCACAGCCTAGAGTGGGTCTAGTGGCATCCAGCGAACAGAGGCCAGGGACACTGCTAAACAGCCTACAATTCACAGGAAAGTCCTCAACAGAGAATTATCTGGTCCGAAATGGGACAGCGCCTGAGACCGAGGGACCCTGCTGAGCTTGGCTGGTAGCGGGCGGTGGAACTCGACCCCGCACCGGGCCTCCTGCCTGACACTACACATTGTTTTTAAAAACCTGTGAAAAAACTTTCTTCACAAAGGGATGGACGACAAAATCGGGTGACATTTATTGTGAACGTCTTACGTGCCACGTCATGTCAGCTCAGCCAAACCTCCCAACCGCCCTGTGACGAGGTCCTGTCCCAAACCCCGCTTGAGACACTGGGGCCCAGGGCACGTCCAACCTCCCAGTGCCCCAGCCCCACCCGCAAGAGCAGCAGCTGTCAGGGCATGCGCTACCTGAGGGGTCCCCAGCCGTTCGATCAGAGGGACGAGGTGCAGCGGGGCGTACTTTGACTCCAGCCTCTTCATTTTGGCATCAAGTCTCTCTCCCTCTGCAGAGGAGAAAATACGGCATACCGTCTTTTGTATGAAAAACGAGTGCAAAAGTTTCAATTTTTCCAAAAACCCAACGAAAGATTTTTAAGTCGATGTCGTACATACAGATTCTTTTGAAAATTATTTTATAGAACTGGTTTGTTTGACATTTAAATTCGAACCGACAGGCTAATTTTCTATTCAATATTCACCTTCTGAAGCTTACAGGAAACCCCAAATGTAAACGAAAGCAGAGAACAGGACGGCAAACCTGTGCATCCATCTGCCCCAACGACCTTCAACCTGGGGCCAGTGTCCCTGACCGCGCGCTACCTGACGCACACCGAGGCGCCTACCACTTCAGCCCTAAGCTGAAGTTCCAGTTTTCAGCAGCCACTCAATCTCGATACGTGACCAGTCGCCCCATTAGGGCTGGACAGGTGCCAAACTCAAGCAACACAGGACGTCAGTTCCCTGGTGACGGAGACCAACCATGAGCCGCGGGGGGCAGTCTGGGCCCAGGTCCCAGGGACACAGGCTCACCTTTCACGTGGACCCTCGGCAAGATGTTCTGAAAAGGGGCCGCGTGCAGCAGGTCACACACTTCCTCCAAGGACTAGAGCGGGGAGACAGAAGGACACGTTGGACGTACAGACATCTGGCACTGGAGACCAAGCACGGCGAGGCGTGAACGCGGGCCCTCGCATGCGTAGGCGCTCCCGCCTCGGCGAGGCCAGCTGCGGCCAAGAGTCTGCGTGCGAGCTGGCGCCTGCCCCGCGCCCCGCGCCCTGCGCCGGCCAGGAGGCCGGGGGCGCAGCTTTGCCTTCAGTGCGGCGCCAACACTGAGCAGTAGCACACGGCCGGACGACGGACACGTCCTTGGTCCTGCCCGTTAGGGCTGCTGCCCGCCCCAGGTGGCCTGGAATGTGGCAGTGCAGCTAAGGAGCTGCATCTTAGAGTCATTTTTACTTAAACATGGACGTGAGTAAACCCAGCCAGGAGGGACAGGCAGAGGAAGGCCAGAGCTCTCCGATTCGGAGCTGTCGGCTGACGTGACACACGGGGGACAGAGGGACAGGCTAAGTGACAGCAGGAAGAGAAAAGAAAACAATGTCCTGTTGCGCCCCCTTTCTGGGGTGGTGCTGTCCACCACAGCGGCCACGCACTACTTAAAAGTTACGTAATTACCGTTAGGTAAGATCTAACGATCAGTTCTGTAGTCACGCTGAGCCACACTCCAGGGCCCCAGGGCCTCAGCGCTTTACGTCACCGTGCACGTCACGCGCGTCGGTGCAGATGTGGCTAATGCTGCGGGACAAAGCGTCCTCGCGAGGCTCACCCAGAGAAACTCACGGAGGAACCGCGTTCTTCTTTTTCGATCGCAGAGAACAAACTCAAATCGGTCCACGTGGTCGTGAAAAGAACGGTGCTTCACGACACTTGCTGCCTGCACCCCGCTAAACGACCCCAGTAAATCGAGCTCACAGATGCCGCCTCCTGTCCCCGGTGGGGAGGGACCCGGGCCGACGACTCACCAGGCTCTGCTCGATGAGCAGGCAGAAGAGGACGGCGTTGCCCACCTCCCGCAGGTTCTGGAAGCACACGGTCTTCAGCTCCGCGTACTCCACGATGTCCTTCAGCTGGTGGTGGAAGAACTCGAGGATGCCTGTGCAGCAGACAGCGGGCGGTGGCTTGGGGGACGCGAGAGGGGCCGAGCCCCGGAGGGCGCAGGCCGGGGTCCAGGGCTGGGAGCCCCCATGCTGGCCATGAGACATGCTGACACTGCCACCGTGTCCGCCATGGAGCTGACCACACGTCCCCAGACCCCGACATCCTCCCTACAATGGCGGTTTGTCCAGCGCCTGTGCTCTGGGCCTCAGCTCTGCCAACCGGCATCTTCCGAGGAGGCAGCATATTGCCAGGGCCAATGAGAAGGATCACGGGGCGCTCCCAGCGGAGGCGGAAAGTATCTGATGAGAATCAGTGTCCCTTTCCAGGCACAGACAGGAACGTCCTCAGTCTGACTCAGGACGCCTAAGAAACCCTGCGGCTAACGGCACACTCGGGAGAGACGTGCACGCTGTGTCCTGGCCGGGCAACAAGGCACGAGAAGGGACGAGGCACAGAAACGGGGAAGAAAGTCACATTCTCAGCCCGATCTACGCATTCCGTGCTGAGCCACTGCTCCTCCAAGTGCAGACTCGAGTCCACACGTCACGCAGGTTGCCCAGGGACCCAAGAACACCCCGAGCAGAACGAGGCGGGAGACCTACCAGGTTTGAACCCTTCGGGCCGACAGCTCAAGCACTGACTTCCTGTGAGGATGCCGTGGCCCTGCCTGCATCGGTGGCTGCCCCCTCCTTACTCAGCACAGCCCACAGCCCCCACCCCTGCCTCGGCCACCTCCCCATCCTCAGCACCGCCCGAGGACCCAGACCCTCACGGGCGGCACCCCCACAGGCACGCGGGAGCAGGACAGCTACCCGCAACATGGCTTTACCACGCAGCGCTGCCCCGGGGTGGCAGCTGGTGACATCGACGTAACGACTGGCCCCCAGACCAGCTCTGAATTTGGCCTAAATGGCTTTGTCTTCAACATTTAAAATTCCCACGTCCAGTCGGTAAGACGTACGTCACTCATCCACGTCCTGACAGGGACCCTAAGGCAGCCCCGCAAGTGTGCCCGGAACGCAAGGCTGGTCACCTTGCCGTCCCCTCAGATGTCACTAACGGCCATCTGGGAGCACGACCACGCCAGTCGACGGCTTTGTCAGAACAGTCTCTCATGGTGACCCGAGAACGGGCCCAAGTCACCTCAGCAGACAGCGAGGCGCGTTCTGTTCTGACTGGGGTCCCTCCGGTATAGACTTCTCATGAACGAGCTTTCTGAGACCGTCAGGGCTGTGACTGGACAGCGCCAGATCGGCTCCGTCGGGCTGCCCGGGCCGGTGTCCTCGAGGGCACGTCTGCCACAGGCCCCACAGGGTGCCGAGGCGCCATCGGGCCCTGCTGAGCCCAGCAGGGGGTGGGACCCGGCCGCCGAGCTTCCCTGCCCCGCTCTGGCTGGTGACCTTCGGGGCCTCCCCTGGAACGGTGGCGGCCACGCAACCGCACCCCTCACCGTAGACGAGGGTCAGCCGGGTCCGTCCGGAGGCCCCCGCTCTGGCTGCCCCCCGCCCCCCAGGAAACACACGGTCCGATCGGTCCCTGCCGACCCGACTCCCCCCCGCGGTCGGAGGCCGGTGCGGCCTGCGCGGCGCCCACTCACCGGGGGAGCCGTACTCGTGCCGGGGCAGGCGGCAGACCTTGGGCACTCTCCATCAGCTGCCTTCACGCATTGCAGACCGCCCCGTAGCAGGAGATTGGCTGCCGCCACGCCACAGACTGCCCAAAGGGCAAGGCCTCACAAGCAGGACTGGGCGACACTTAATACGGGGGCTTGTAGCTTTACTCAGGGGCACCCCACTTACCAGCCATTCTGGACCACGAGCCCATAACTGGTAGTGACAGTGGGCTGGGGCTCTTGAGAAGAGACGTCCTCATGGGGCAGTTCCCACAGTCCTCTGATGGACGGTGCAGCACCCACACTGGACCACGTCACCCTGTGCACCTGCCACCTCCAAGACACCATGTTTTCGAGCAGAGGCTGCCGCTGGGGTCCTGGCTGGGCCCGGACCAGTCAGCGTCACAGCTGTCACACAACCCCACTCCTCCACATTCTGACGTCTGATCCTGATCTACGTGGTTGTAGATTTTGTCACGTTCAAGGGGACTATAAGGGCTCTGACTGCCAGCCGGTCGGTTAGACGCACAGGTGGCAACCTGGTCTCACGACTATGTCTGTCGGGGGGGGGCAGTCTGGTGGGAGTGTCTGATGCTGCCCGGAAGGCAGGGCGGAAGGGAGCCGGCCTGCAGGACGCCCAGCTGGCGTCTGCGAATGGCTGGAGGGGTCGACCCCCCGCCCCAGAAGTGGGCGCAGAGGCCGAGCCACGCCTGTGAGAAGAGACGCCCGTGGGAACCCACCAGGCTCTTGACGACCTTCAGCAGCTCCTCCATGACGACCGCGATGCCCTGGTAGCCGAGGAGCCGGCAGATGACCTGGAAGTGCGGAGGCCCCACGAAGTTCCGGTAGCTGCCGTAAATGCTGGTGTAGGCCAGGTTCAGAGCCTGCGGACAGAGAGCATGGTGCTGGCGGGCGCGCCGTGCACGCGGCGCCCGCGGGGAGCTCAGGCGGGCAGGCTGCCCGCGTCGACGTCTCCGGCCCGTGCACACGGAGGGCTGGCTCGCCAAAGCGGAGGAAAACACGCTGCTGTTTGGTTTTCCTACATGTGTTAAACTGCCTGTTCTACGGATGCCTTTTTGAGGCCCTGGAATGAGAAATTAATACACCTTAGCACGTGCCCCACAGCTGCCCTCAGTGTCTGGGGGACGCCCGAGAACAGACCCAGAGGGGCGGGGAGCTGAGCGGGCAGCAGCAGCCAGTCTCTCGCAGCTGACCTGGGGCGCGCACCGTCCACTGCTCAGTCGTCACAGCCGCCGTGCTCACCACTCCGCCCCCTCAGTGCAGCACACAGCTTGGGCTCCGCTCAGGCTCCTCCACCTACCACGTGTCTTTGCCATCCCCTGTGGCACACTGCGAACCTCAGGACACAGGGTGTTGGTCGGCCAGCCTCCTGAGCCCTCGGGTGCCTGCAGGAGGCCAGCCCGCAATCCCTGGGGACTCAGCCCTGGAATGACGCCCACGACCCAACTGGTTGCTTGTTTCCCACCCCTGGGACACGAGGCCACGCTGCATGAGCAGCTGTTTGTACAGAGATTCACGATGAGCCTCTCCTCTCCCTCTGGGGACTCTGGGGTCTCAGGAATGGTGGCCAGTGACACTGGTGGCGAGTACCTGTACGCCCCACCCCCACGAAGCCTCGGACCCGAACACTGTGTGGGCTCCTCGTCCCTGGGCAGGAACTCTGCATGTCCTGTGCCATCACAAAGTGAAGGAAGGACCCATCACCCCAAAGACGGCGCATCCCAGGGACACTGCCACCCAAGCGACTAACTACGCAGAAGACAGAATCACAAACCGTGCACGTTCAGTGCTCAGCCTCACAGGAGGAAAGTACTTTGGACGTCCAGCCTCACGGGTCAATTCAGAGAACATTCTGCCAGCCTTGCCCAGACACCAGGGGACGAGAACTCTACTCACAGATCCTGGGCTGAGACCCTCAAGGCTGTGAATCGGGGACAGTCTAACTCCTCGACTCGGAAGGACATCGGAGAGTTCCCTCAAGCAGTGCGATCACCACGAACGGGCCACGCAGCTAAGTCACTTTTATTCTCATCGATACTAGCCCTAGCTCATCGGTCAGGAACAACTAACTGGGTTTCTGAACTGCCTTCCTGGGGGTTCCATGACCTCACGGGCACAAACAGACTGCACGGCCCCAAGGGAGGGGCAGCCGATGTGTCTGAGCTCGCGAGACGGCGAGACAGAGTCTGCGTCCAGCACGGCACTCGGTGCTGACGTCATCGCGTTTTGGCATCTGATCCTCAGAAAGTGTCAAGTCAGATGAGCTGCCAATGTCAGTGTCACTCGCCCACACTTCCACTGGACTTCCGTTACAGCCCAAACAATCGGACAGACGATGCTGGCTTAGGTCTAAGAATGAAAACGACACAAACTGAGACTGAAACCTGTGGGTTCTGGTTCAGTCAGAGCTGCTCAGTCAAATTCAATTCACCTAACGTTTCCTTCCCTCCAAATGGACACCGGCTTTGCAGAAGCCCCGTGTGCTCATGTGGACACACAGGTGTGCACACGGCCCCCAGGCCCCCAGGCCCCCGGGCTCACAGCTTTGTCGCACGGGGAGCAGAACCCTTGTGCCTCCCTGCGGGCCTAAGGGAAAACCCTGCAGAGTGAAAACAAGTCCCCCAAGCCTTTGATAGCACAATGGACAGACACATGCATCTGGGCCGTGGGACAGGCTGCAGCGGTGCTGGTGGGGAACCTCTCTCAGAAGCCGCCCCGGGACCTCGGGCCAGCCTGGCCGTGCACCCCTGGGCAGAGCCGCAGCACCCACCTTCCTTCAAGGCCAGGCTCCCCTCACTCATCGCCCTGTGACCGGCGGGCAGGATGGAAGAACCACCCCAGGGCTCCATCTCGCCCCCAGAACCCTCTCCCGTCGTGCCGTGAGACATCCTTTGCGGCCACACCTGAGAGATTAAACCTCTGAACCAGGCCTCGTTAACATCACATCTTTCAGTAGAGACCCCAGAAATTTCTCTCACTCGGCAAACTCTAGTCCCATCCAAATCACTTTAGTTCCAAGGGGGTAAACACCACATTCTAACTTCAGAAAGGGGCATCGGGGCACTTGTTCTAAGCCTTTTAACGCGGGTCCGCCTGACGCCCTTTCCAGGATGCACCGCGTCTTACTGCAAATGGCTCACATGGCCATCCGCAGTAAGACGCGCTGCAAGGTGGACGTGGAGGTCCCCTGAGGGACCGACATTAGAGACTCCTGGGAAGGTCGTCCTGAGCAGGCTGTGAAGGCAGCAGCCCTGGGCTCCCTCTGCATCCTGGCCTCGACTGCACCGCGTGTGACAAGCAGCTGGGCACCCAGGCACGTTCCCGCACCAGCGCCACTCAACCAGCAGCTCAGAGCCCGTGTGGTTCACAATGTGGGTGTCGCCCAGGTGTGGGGAAGAGGCAGGGTCTGCTAACTGCCTGGGCCCTGTGTCCCACTGCACGCCAAGTATCACCTGTCTGAGCAGAAGGCCTCTGGGTGGCAGCACTGAGCAGGATGCCACTGGGGACCCCACTGCAGGTGAGAAATCTCTGGTCCCTACCTGCATCTTACCAGCTTCGGCCTCTCCCACACTGCCTGTCTCACTGGCCAGGCACCCTGTGGTCCTGGGGGAACCCAGACACCACCCCCCCCAGGCTGTTCTGGTCCTGGTGCCCAGCTGATGCCGTCAGCCTGTCCTGAGCAAGGCCTGCATCCCCTCCTGCTGTGCCAAGACCCGCTCGTCCCCTACGGAGGACAGGCTCAGGGACCTGCTCACTGAGCCCCAAGACTGTGGCTACGACCTGGTGTCAACACAAGACACACTAGCACTTCTCGTTGAGAAGCGACAGTCTCGGAAAAGGCAGATAAGACAACGTCACCCTCTTCATTCCTGGTCATCAGCAGGAAGCTTAAAACAGCCGCCAAACCCGACCCTAAGTGCCGGGAGCAGCGGCCTGGCGTCCTCGTCCCCAACTCGAGGTGTGTGACGCGTAGTGTGGACAGCCCCCAGGAAGGGCCGTGGACACAGGCCTCGTCCCCTCACCTCATGTTTACTTTCTTCCAAACGTGGCACCCCGTTCACCAGCTGCCAGAGCCCTAAGTAGGACGGCTAGGTCTTCCCTTCCCCTCGCTCTCCACGTCCAGATCACCAGCGAGTCTGGTCAAGGTGCCTCCAAAATACAGCCTGGGTGAGGGCAACTCCCTTCCACTGGGTGTCCTTCTCTGCCTGTTCTCCACCCCGCCCCAAGCTTGGCCCCTTGCCCGGGGGCCCAAACACCCCAACTGCCTGCCCCCTGCCGAGCGCAGCCCCTGTGTAGAGCTGGTTCCTTCTCAGCGTCAGATCTTGCAGAGTGAGGCCAGCCTGAAAGCCACCCAAGACTGTCATGATGGTCCCGTCCACAGCATCTGAGTGCAGCTTCTCACAGACGCGCCCGCCTCACACACCACGCAGAGCACCTGCCTCCCAAAAGCGACGAGTAGAAACAGCACCACGTTCGGCCTGAGACCCCGCAGGTCCTCGCAAAACGCAGGCCGCGCCTGTGATACCAGCGCTGGTTCCCGACCGTCCCAAACACGCCGTCCTCGTCACGTCCTGGCACATCCCGCCAATGCGGCCACCCTTCTCTGTCAGCTGACAGGATGGGCTTTCAATGCCACGTCAGCTTATGAAGACGTCACAATGGCACACGCGGTGGGCGGAGGGCCTGTGTGCAAGATGCGAGATGCACCGTGAGGACGTCACAGCTGGGAGGCTTAGGGAGGGGGCGCGTCTCCTGACGCCCGGTCAGAAAGGGGCCGGAACAGGACTCCCCATGCCGTCACGTGAGCGGGCTCGTTGCTGCTCCTGCGAGCAGCACGTCCTGCCCAGACCTCAGCCCGAGCTGCAGGCCACGGGTGCAGGAGGCTGTCGGGCGGGGGACCTGGTCCCCTCCCTGTGCGGCCCGCGGGACAGACGCCTGCATCACGGGGACGGCTGGGAACCAGTGAGAACACGGCAGGTGCGTCGGGACAGAGTTCGGACAAGGGGACTCGTCGTTCGTCCCCTCTGTGCCTTTCACCCCACTGCACGGGCTGCTCTCGGAGCCACTGAGAGTGCACCCCGTTTTCTGTGACGGTGTCACGTGACCGCCCCGACAGACCCCGCTCTGCCCCATCTGCCTCATCCCTTTACGTGTCTAGCCCTGAGCGTCACGGTCCCGTGTGGCTCTCCTGCCGCCCCATGTCACTCGGTTTCACTCCACAGAACTTGCTCCGATCCGATGGGCAAAATGGTCTTTCCCGTTGTTCACGTCTCTTCCCTTTCTGCTGCGGCCGCAGGTCTGTTTCTTCGCTACGTGTTTGGGAAACGTCTGATCGTTGCAGCTCTCCTTTCGCTACAGGCCGCTTGCGTTTTTATCGTTAACCATCACGACACTTCCCCTAACGCCGTTGCTGCAGATCCGGCTGCCCTCAGCCTGGACCCTCGTCCTCCGGCCCGACGCTGCCGCACAGTGTGCGCTGGCTCACCTGCTGCCTGCGGCCCCCGGACGTCAGCTCCTTTCTGTGCCTCGCCCCCCTCAGCTCCTCCACGTGCCCCTGAGCCTCTTCTGCACACTTTCTTTGGCTGGATGTTTTTCAACCTTTTAACATGCGAACAATCTCACTCATTTCGGCGCCGGGATTAGGGCCAGGCCCAGGCAGATACACCCCACGGCCAGAGCGCCATCCCAGCCCCACGTGACTTTTCAGAAAACGTTTCACACGTGGCATGATGCACTTGTATCGCCGCAACTAAACTGATTTAAACTGAACTTCAAATTCCGTTTAATTGTGAACTTAAAACACAAAAAAAACCTACCTTTGATCCATGCAAATATTGGGGTTGTGCATTAGGCTGTTTATCTCTTTGAAATTCTTGAGAAAATGGTAACACTGTCCGAACAAACCTAGAAAAGGTAAAACGATCCAGAAATTTAATGGTAGTTCTTCGAAATTCAAAACTTTATATTACCCATCAATTAATTCTTCCTCTGGGTTAGTGACATCATCATCACGTAGAAAAACTCAGGGAAATCAAAACCCAGAGCAGCAACGAGACACAAACACCCTTGAGGTGCGACGAGCAGACACAGGGCTCAGGAAGGGAGGACACCGGCTGCAAAACGGCCTCCAAGCCCAGCGACAGCCGGTCCGTGGGCACCAGGGCCGTTTCGAGAGTGACCTGCCCCTCTGATGAGCGGCAACGGCCCAGCACTTGGGCCTCGCTGGGCCTTTGCACACAGCAGTGACAGCGGGGACAGGTGTGGAAAGGTAGCCCCGGCAGAAACGTCCAGTCATTCAGATCACTACTGGGAGTTATCAGGGGGAGTGTGCAAACTACGCACTGTAACCACATGTGCTTGGCCAGGAGACAGCGGCCCAGCGGATGCGGAGGCCGACACCGCCCCGCTTCCGCTTCGCCGGGCGCCCGGGACGGCCTGGGCCGCCGCGCTCACCGGTTGGTGGAGCCGTTATAGCAGTAATTGGGCAGGAAGTCGTAGTTGAGCTCCCAGAAGACGTGGAGGGTGATTCTGCCATAGGGAGCCGACACGTTGTGGTTGGCCTCGCGGAACATGGCATCGAAGCTGTCCAGCGTCAGGTACCTGCTGAGCAGCTGGTGGGTCATGCGGTTGATTTCCAAGAGGCCGTCCAGCTCCTGCGGGGCAAGGAAAGGGTGTGAGGGCAGAACGGGCCAGCTGCGGCCCCCGCCACGGTGACTCGCCATCCCGCAGCTTCCTGGACTCGTGTGGCCAGCTCTTCCCCAGGTTTGAGAAGTTCTCACCTTCTGACTCTTCACACGGACGCTCTGTCCCCTCCCCGCCGCCCCCCATGCTGGGACCCACTGTCCCGTCACTGCCCTGGTGACGGCACAGGAAGTTCCCGCAGTGTACTCCCCTCCTCCACAGGAAGCATTCCCAGACTTCCAGCTTCTCTTCCCTGAGGTCTGCTCCGTTTCCAGTGCTTTCTAAGGCTTCCTTCGCCTTTTTACTGTGTTCTTCAGCTCCTGAATTTGTTTGGTTCTTTTGTATAGTTTCCATCTCCTTCTGCTCATTGATTTCCGTCCTGAGCTCACTGCTTCCTGAGTGTTCTTGCGTCTGGCTGACTCTTTCATTAAATCTCGAATCTCCATCGTTTCAGGCCCAGTGCTCGGGGCCTGAGTTTGGGGTCTGGAGATGCTGTTTCTTCAGCTCGGCAGGTGGGTAACCAGGTCTCCCTTTTGTTTTCAGCAGGTGGTGCCATGGTATCATTTTTCTTTTCTCTTCCCCACTCACCTGTGCTCTGGTGCCGTGTGTGTGTGTATGGGGGGGGGGCTTCTGGTAGTTGTGGAAATGGCCGTGCAGGTGACTGGGGTGGCAGGTGTCCCTGCGGTGTCCAGCATGGGGGCTGTGGCGGTGGAGGGGAGCCAGGCCCTGAGCCCGCCTCCTACGATCGTCCTTCTTCCTCTGACCGCCGGCGCTCTGTGCTGTACCCAGGGCCCAGGGATGCGCTGGTGCTGCTGCTCCCCGTTCTGCTGCGTGGGGGCTGGGGGCCAGACTCACAGGCAGCGCCCTGTACCTGCCCCTCACTCGCCTGGCCCCTTCTGGCCTCCCCCACGCCGCCTGTGCGCCCACCTTCAGATGTCCCGATGTGGGTCTCAGGTCTGTCTGCGTGCTGAACAGAGCGACCGTTGCTGGACTGCAGATGTCCGACCTGTTGTCAACTCGAGAGAGAGAGAAACTCCACCAGGATCCCGATGTCGCTTCGCCAAACACCGTTCTGACGTCTGTCCATCCTGCTGCTTTGGTTTTCTTTTCCGGGGCCCCCAGGATATGCAGGCTGGACCATCACTGTCCAACCACGTGATTTCCTCTCAAATTCTTTTTCCTCTTTCATTTCCTTTTGATTTTTATAGCTTTCCTCCTTTCATTCTTTAGCCGTAATTCAGTATAACTTACTCACAAAGGGGAGTATTTGCTCTCTGAAGTCAACCTGGAATTGTGAGGACCAAGAGCAGGTCCAACAGCAGGGGTAAGGAAGGGTCCCAGATTGTCCAAGATCGAATAGTGCTGCCTTCCAATTTCTACGCAAAAACTGAATAAACCATCGGTTCGATTCATCAACAAGGGCGAAAGTATAGTTAACTACGATCCTCGTGACCACACGAACCTGAGAAAGGAAAGAGCACTTACAACGATTGATGTCAGGTCTTCACTTTCAAACCGTCCAATGGCCAACTCCAGAGACTTATACATGGCCACCGAGACACGCTGGGTGATCAGACGGTTGAGGTCCACGGACCTGCCCAGGAGCTGGGAGAGGGAGAGTGAACATGACACAGACCAGCAAGAAAACACATGTCCTCCCCCATAAATCAATTCCAAGAGATATGACAAACAAGTGATGCACAGAATCTACACATTTCAATAATATAAAAACGTGAGCCGATCCCAGGTGCAAAATGCCCCCAAATGTGAATGATCTGCAGACAGACAGGAGAATGGTATGGAATTTCCCCCAATTCTTTGTGGTGTATACATATTGGTGTTAAAGAGAACAGAAAACAAGCACTGCATTTTTATTCTCTGTGCTAGCCTCGAGAAAGTTCCTCTCTGACACCCGAGCCGGCAAGCGTCCCTTGCTTCTCAGAGCTTCCTTTTAAGCTCAGGCTTCTGGGCCCCTAGAAAGCAGCAGAGGCCTCCGGGGCCCAAGGAGGGCAGGGCGCAGAGCAAGAAGGCCTCCCTCGTGTTTCAGGTCACCCAACAGGAGCCTTCTGTCCTCACAATCTAAGGATGTCCCCATAGTCACATGACATGCTGACATCTACTCAAATCGAGTGAATGCTAAGAAAACCCACGATTTCCAAAGTCGATGCCATGCTCTGCCACGTCTCGGAAAAGGCCTCGCTCACCTGCACGTGCCTCTGCTTGAGCAGCGTCTCGTAGCGGTTAGATGGCGGGAGATGGATTGTTGCCCCCTGATTCTTACATTCGGATCGTAACCGCTTATCAAGAAGCAAACTAGAATGGAAGGAAGAGAGGACATTTCTCACTCGCTCTGCATTTTAACAGGAATGTCAGATCAAATCACCCAAGATTCCATACCCAGTCACACATCGCACACTCACCTTCCTGCCATAACCTTGTAATACGCAAATATCTGGTCTGCCAACTTGTAAACAAACTGGTCAAAGCACAGATTCACCTGAAGAAAAATAAACATATTTTGATTCTTTAAATCAAGATCAAATAATACATTTACAAAGAATCTTTCTATTCAGCAACTCCCTTTCTGGGTATTCATCTGAAGGAAACAAACCACTAACTCGAAAAGATATCTGCACCCCCACGTTCACTGCAGTGCTATGCACAACAGCCAAGGTATGGGAGCAACCTGGGTGCCCCCCCGCGGATAAATGGGTGCAGCAGAGGTGGTATATACATATAATGGATTACTACTCGGCCATAAGAAAGGAATTTTCAGCTCCACTGTAATCTTATGTGACCACCTTCGTGTACGAGGGCCATAGTTGATAAAAATGTTGTCATGCTCACACGACTGTAATAAGCAAAGATAAAAAGCTAAATGAAAGAGACAGAATAGGGTTGGTTCAGCACATCCACTGGGTACGATGCACCTGTGCTTAGACTATTTGTGACAGGCAAGGACATGAACGTGTGCCCACGACGTGCTGTCAAGTGTCTTGAAGACGCACGTCTCCCAACAGCTTATGTTGTAAGACTCCAACTGTCACGCACGTAGATGCTTAAAATGCAGAAAGAAATGTTCGCTTCCAAGTGCAGCCCACTGTTTAAACCTCTCCGTGCCATGAAGAGAGTTGCTCCCTCTAATGCTCAGGGCGAGGGAATGTAGGAAAGGATGGTTAAGGTGCCCAGGCTCTCACCTCTGCCTCGATTTCGTCATAAAGAAACTGCTTGTTGAACTTGGTGAGGGCGTAGTGGGCGCTGTCGTTGTACAGGTCCAGGGAGTAGAGGACGTACCTGCAGGGGCAAGCGGTCAGCCCCGTCTCCCACCCGCGCTCCTGGCTCTCAGGCCCACGCCACCCTCCACTCTCGAAAGGGACACCACATCGTCTCTCACTTTCGAGGCCAGCTCTGCCCCTGCCTGGGCCCTGCCAGTGCACCCCGCGAGGCCAGCCTACCCCACGGGCAGGACGCGCCCACTCAGGCCATGCCCAGGGGCCACCAGCAACTGCTCCTCACTTAGCATGGTTCGAAGTTTACCACAAGCATGTAAAACCACAAAAACAAGGTATTTTCTTACTTTTAAGAATGAATTGCCTGACTTAAAAACAAAACCATATGAAGGTTCTAGGTCCCACAGGTGACCACGAGCACATCCAGTGTTGCTAAAAGCCCCTCTCCTCTGCACTGTCTGGACAAAAAGTGGTGGCCAGCAGTCTCCAGAAGTAAGGCCCCCTGTGGGAGCGAGAACGCCCCCGTCTTGCAGAGGGGAGGCCATCTGGGCAGCGGGGCCGGGCCCGCCTCCAGAGGTGCGACACAGGCACGTGGCAGGCTGAGGCCTCCCAAGCTCCTCACACCGCCTCCAGCGCGGCAGACCTGACGCCGTGGGGGACGGACGCACACGGGCAGAGGAGCCACTCACGTGCCTGCGAGTGTAAGGACGGCCTGCGGGATCAGACCCCGCTGTTCACGAGGCACCCTCTCCCCTTCATGGAGTTTGTGTTTTGAAAGTCTCTGACCCCCTAGCCCCGACCTCAAAATAAAGCTGTTCAATCAACACTTGCTCTGGGTTCGAGGCTATGCCACACGAGAGGCCAGGCCACCTCTCTCTGCCTGGCCCCGGCCAAGTCCCCACAGCCTCACTGGCACCTGGACATGGCGAGACTGCACCAGTTCCACTGCCTGAGCTCCCCAAGAAACCCGTCACTTGCACTAATCTCTAACGTCGTACCCCAGGAATTATGACTTCAAATGAGGTGCTGAGAACAGCCCTTGTCCACCTCCCAGCTCCCAAATGCCACCCTGGGCCCCATCACCAGGAATAAGAGCCATGAGAGGAGCCCAGGCCCTCACTCCATCATGGACGCCTCCTTGGTCTCCAGGATGTGGTCTGTCAGGACCCAGGGCACGGACATCTCGATGGGGAACTGGATCCTCCGGCCCATGGTCAGCTCCAGGAAGAACTCACGGAACCACAGCTGCGAAAGGTCACAGCACTGCTGCAGCGTCTCTTAAAGGGGCAGATGACACCGTGTTACCCTCCTGCGAGCGGAGAAGGCTCAGCAGACGGACGACGGCGGCACCATGCGCCGGCCCCGTCTCTCTCAGCCCAGGGCCATGCAGGCGGGCATGGCCCGAGCGGGGAGCGGGTCCCATGGTGGGCGCCTAACACCAGGGATGGGACGACCTGGACCTGGCTGCAAGCAAAGCCACCCTGCGCCGTGCAGGTTCTCGCTCCCAAGAACAGAGTCAGCGTCCGGCCCCCATGGGCCTGGCATGGACCACAGCCCACGGGTGCGCCCTGTCAACACTGGGAGCCCTTCTGGGGGACTGGAAGAAAACACATCCTTTTTAAAAGGAGAAATAAAAACAGGATAACTTGGTTTTAGGATAAAGAGGCAGCATCACTCCCACACTCAGTGCGCGTCTCTCTACTGTAAAACGGAGACAAATTTTTTTAAGTTTCCGCCCGATGATGGAATAAAAGCACAAAACCTTACTCTTTGCCCCAAACCTGCAGCACCCCAGCCCGGACAGGGCCTCCACGCTGAGCAAGCAGCGGCCACAGAAGAGCAAACGCGGACGACTCCACGACGACAGAGGGGTCCAAACCCCGGTCAAGGTGACAGGAGTCGCCCCAGGATGGGCTGCCTGCCAGGTCACCTGCCACCTTCTGCACATCACTGCCCAAGGGGTCTATTTCTGGTCTTTATCACTGTCTTGGTCTCAAGCCAGGTGACAGATTACCCTCACCTGTTTTCCAGACCCTGTGTGGTCACAAAGACTCTGTGCTCAGGCCCGAGGGTTAGCTACGGCCCCACGGCCCTCACCCTGGTAAGGGGCACGCCACGTGGAGGGAGCCCCCGGCCGGTCACGCGTTTAAAGCGAAGGTGACGGAATGCCACGAAGGTTACGACATCCGTCACCATCCGGGACGGCCAGACGGGCACAAGCATTCTGGACAGTCAGCGGTGTGAGCGCGCTGGGCCGGACGCTGGTCAGCAGCATGGCTTACCGCTGAAATTGATCAAGTGGGTGTAGAAGAATGACTCCCGGTGGAACTTTTCTATGTCCAGGATGGTGGGTCCCTCCAGGCTGCTCCTCAGGGTTTTCTTGGAACCGCTCTTGTCTGCGACGAGGGACTCTAGCATGGTTCTCACCATGTAGAGCTGCGTCACCCACGGAAACAGCCGCGGGGGAGAGAATGCACGTGGCAGGTTAGTGGTGCCACCCTGGGACGCGAGGCACTGCTGCTGTGCCCGCGGCACGCCGGCTGGCTCCCCAGGGGTCTGGGCGCCGCCCCGCGTCCGAGCTGCTGCTGGGAGACAGCGAGCACTGGAGCGTCAGCGAGAACGGACAGTGGCTTACCCACAAAGGTTAAGAGAGGCGGGTGGGCGGAGGACTGCCTCGGAAACGCGTTAATCACATGCAAGAGCCTCTCCACGCCCAGCGACCCGAGCTGCCGCAGCAGCCCGGCAGCGCTCGGGGACCGCGCTGCGGTGCACACCAGGTACAGCTAGACACGACAGACGGAGAGGCGGAGAGAGCCGTTAGTCACGAGACACGAGTCACAGAGCGAGACATGCACACAGACGGAGGACGCATGCACAGCAGACAGACCCAGGACGGGGTCCCCCAGACACTGCGCGGCTTCACACACCCAGGAGCCCGCTGTGTGGCTCATTCTCTGAAAGACCAGTAGAAGGGTGACAGAAGCCCCCAAGAGACACATGACGAGGAGGAAGGACCCAGTCCCGAGACGGGGCGGGGAGGGGGAGCAGAAGGGCACATTGCCAGGTGTGAGTCAGGAGGAAGCGGCTTGGGGGGTGGGGCCCAAGTGTGCCAGACAGGGAACAGGTGGTGGCTTAAGCCTGGGGACATGTGAAAGCTACATTCTAAGATTTCCCAAAGGTTTGTCTTTAGTCATGATGCTGATAAGCCAAATGTAAACATGATAACCACACCCTTAAACAGCCACCCCAAAAACACAGCGTAAATACGGGACAAAGATGGCCCCACACTCTGCAGACGGGACCTGGTGCAGCCAGTCAGGCTCTGCACGTGAACGCCCGACCCCGAGTCAGAGGGCTGCTGGCCGAGGCTCCAGAGTCAGGGAGCAGGGAAGACAGGGCGGCAAGGACACGGGATGCTCGAGTGGACAGAGGTGACGTCACTTCACTCACAGCCTCGCTTATGCACCTAGCAGCTCAGGGTCACCCTCGGGGGCACGGGCGGGGACAGGAGGGTGGGGGGAGGGGACAAGAACCTGTGTGCTGGAGGGCCCCACAGCACGGCGTGGCACTTTAATGTCGAAGCCACTCTTGGGGTCCTTCTCGCCCCGGAGGGCCGGGTCGTTGAAGGGCTCGTGCCCTGTCTCCCAGTCGCACACGGTCTTCCTGATGGCCTGCAGGACACTGGACGGGAGGCACACTGCGCTGACGCCGCGGGGACTTCCACAACCGCAGCGCCCGTCACCACCACACCCTCGCACAGCCCACCCACGCACAGACGCCTCTGGGCACGGTGCGGGGCGAGGCAATGGCCCGGTCCCACTAGAATTTTAACAATAGACGGTTCACTTGGGGACAGGACTGGCCCCAGAAGGTCTGGCGTAGTTGCAATTTGCATCAATGGGTCACACGAAGGGCGGATGGAGGAGAGACCACCAACATCCATATGGAGCAGAAACTCAGCCTCCCCATGACCGACCCCCTTTTTCTAAGACGGACGCGAAGTCATGAACACAGCCGTGAGAACTGGATGGGCCTGTGTCGCCAACTTATCTGGAACACGTCCCCGTCCCCAACAGGGCTCCGCCATGTGACGACACCCACGGGCACACGCCTGGGAGGCCCACGCATCCACCCTGGTGCCCACCCTGACGGCCTCATGGGGAAGTTCTGGGTAACACCGAGTTCCTCTCAGACACGTGGCTCGTGCCCACGCAGTAGCCCCCATTACGGCAACCACGCACATCGCACAAATGTCAAAGTCACACGCCAGGCGACAAGCACACCAACTGTAAAGCAACGAATGCAACCGATGCGCTTGCGAGCCCGTCAGCTTCGCTTTACGTAGATGTCTCTAAAAGACGACCTCGTCTAAAATAAACGTGGAGAACACCAGCTCAGGACGGCCGTTCAATCCTGGCAACAGCCACGCAGTTCTAGCCAATTTGTGGGACAGGCCAAAAGAAACAGATGCAGAAACACTGAAGATGACACACTGTGAGGTGGGAGACGGGGTGCTGGGCTGCGTGTCCTCACGGGCCCGGGGGGTTGGAATCACCAGGCAGACTCTGAGACGGCCCCCAACCCCGAGATAAACACACTGCAGACCCCGGGCCTCTCGACGCCTCTCGACGCCTCTCGACGGCAGACACTGCAGCTGATATGCTGTGGGCGGCTCGGGGCAGGGACCAACCACTGCATTACACCCAGGGCCACTCACCAAAAGGCTGTCTAGAAGCTAAAGGTAAACGCACTGAACATCTTAGGAAAGCGTTAATGCTACCACTGTTTACACCTAATTGACACCCCAGACCCTGAGTGGGTGGGAGGCTGACCTCTGGATGACGTTCTTCTTCTTCTTGATGGCCTGCCTGAGCGGCTCCCGGAGGGTCACCTGTGAGAAGTCCTGCAGGGCAGCGTAGACGGTGTGCCGGATGGCGTGGTTGAACACGCTCTCCATCCTGCCCATCAGCACCTGCAAGCCCTTGATCATGGCGATCACCTGTGGGGGGTGACAGGAGACACAAATGCTACCTCACGCCATGATAAATTAACTCAGTGGAGATCATACATTTAAATAGAAGAGGAAGAACATAAAACTCTTACAAGAAAACAGGAGTAAATCTTTGGGACTTGAGTTAGGTAACGGTTTCTAAAACTATGACACCAAAACCATAAGCAACGAAAGGAAAAATTTTTAATTGAACTTTATCAAAATGAGGGCTAGGCAACTTCACAATAGAGAAATCTGACCAACACTCTCTCTGTCACAGGATCAAGTCGACCCCAACAGTGACGAGTCACAGTCACGTTGCCTTTGATGAGACGTGATGAAAACGCACTTCAGTTCCGTGGCTCCCCTTCCCAAGACCTCTGGTCTCAGTCTCATCACGAAATACATCAGCTAAACCCCAGCTGAGGAGCATTCAACAAATGCCTGCCCAGTGCCCTCGAAACTGTCAAGGTCACCACGGACAAGGGAAGTCTAGGAAACCGCCGTGGCCCCGAGGAGCCCAAGGCCATGGACTTCAACGGAGGATAAAGCATCAACGCCGGTTCATTGAAAGTATGAGATAGTAATAAAGAAAATGGGTGTCAGGAACATGGTAATTCACTGCACCACCTTTGCAATTTTCTACCAACCTAAATGTTCTAAACTAAAACTCTAAAAGAAAGAAGGAATATTAAAAGCCACTCTCGTTCATTGGCTTGGATGCAAAACCCTGACCCTACCCCACAAGCTGTTTTATTCTGTTCTGACCACTGTGCCAGATGCAAAGGGCATAAAGCCGGCAGTTTCCTCATGTTCCCGTCCTGCCTCTGAAGGGCCCAGGGAGGAGAAAGCAGACGGACCTCGACCAGGGCGAACTTCTCCTCGCTGCTGTAGTTGTAGCGGGTGGCGCGCTCGTACTCCTCGGCGCTGTCCGGGCAGTCCTTGTTGGAGTACTTGTCCGTCGGGTGCACCAGCTTCCACGAGTACTGGAGCGGCAGAGGGAAGGCCGGAGGCTGAGCTGCTGGTCTGCCAGACGCGGCCGTCGCCACCGGTGCCGGAGGCCGGCCTTCTAGCATATGCTTTAGCCGAAAGCCCCCGCACCTCTCTCACACTCACACACACACTCTCTCTCCTCTCCCTCTCTTTCTCTCTCTCTCTCTCTCTCTCTCTCTCTCTCTCATCTCCATACACTGCACAATGTTCTGGTCATGTGACTTCAGGATTAAGAGATCAGGTAAAATGGCTTGGGTATTTTGTGTGGATTACCTAAGACTCTAGGCATTTCTTTGCCATTTAAAAAAAGAATCAGGCTTTCAAATGATGATGTATTCATTCAACATGAATTTTTGTCTTATCAAAATAAAAGAAAATAATCTATGACTTACAGGTATCTAAATGTTTATGTAGCACCAGAAACCATTTTACTAATGCTAACCAAAAGAAACTGGTGGCCAGAGTCCAGAGAAAACGTTTGAAAAAATTAGAATTATGACGTATTACAGAATCGTTACCTGAGGTCTATACCAATGTCACCCCAATAAATTTAATTTAAACAAAAATGAGAATTCAAATTCAACGGTACAAATTTAAATGTCGTTTTAAAAGATGAAGTCCTCTTTTTTAACACACATAAATCAACGGATGTTGAAGTGTCTTAAATTTAAATCGTTACGTAGTCTGACTTCTAAGGCCAAATATAAAGAGCTAATTTGTTTTTGATCCAAAAACCAAAGTTAATGCAGAAAGAGCATCATCGAGTCACTAGTCACTTCCTTGACAAGTGTGGAAAAAAGAGGACCTGTCACCAAGTACGGGGGTCGACGTTCCGCCGGCGTCCGGCGTCCGCAGAGGCAGCGGGCGCCGAGTGCCTACCACTTCCATCACGTGCGCGCTCCACTGCGACAGCAGCTGCAGCCCCTGCAGCGCCAGGTCGAACAGCTTCCGGTACTCCGCGTCCGTCTTCTGAGCCTCCTGGCGGCCCGACCCCGTGACCACCTAGGGCAGGACAGGAGCAGCGAGAGGTCGCCCCATGTTCACGTGTGAGCCCCCATGACCCGCCGAACCTGCCCATGATGTGGGTGCCTCGGCCGGCCCTGCCGCGAAGGCGGGAGCCACAGGCCCTGAGGCCGGGCACTCTGCGGCCCCCACAGCAGAGAGATCAGCTACTGCAGACTCAGTGTCCAGACAAGCGTGTGCACAGTGAGCTTGCCCCGAGCCACCCGGGGACATCGGCACCACACTTCCTTCACACACGCGTCTGTGGGTGGACGCTTGGCCAGTGTCTGTGTCTCGGCTCCTGTACGTAATGCTGCAGGGAACGTGGGAGGCGCGCTCAACTGACTTTTGATGAGGTGCTTCTGTGAGGAAGACCAATATCCACATACAAAGGAACAAAGCTGGACCCTCACCTCGTACTACGTGGGGAAAAAAGTAACTAAAAATGGACCACAGATCTGGAATTAAGAGCCAAAACTACCAAACCCTTAGAAGAAAACGAGGTAAATCTTTACGACTTTGTGGCACCAGAGCACAAACAACAAAAATAGCTAAAACTGGACAAGTCAAAAATTTAACACTGTGCTTCAAATGACATACCATCAAGGGAGCGAAAATATAATCCATAGAACAGGAAAAAATATTTGATAATCATATATCCGATAAGGAGCTGGTATCTAGAATATGTAAGATCTCACACAATTCGATAGTAAACAGGATAAATAACAAGTAGCCAAGAGATCTGAATAGACATTTCTCCAAAGAAGACACACCCATGGCCAACAAGCACACGAAAAGATGCTCAATTTCGTTAGTCACCAGGGAAACGGAAAACCAAGGAGGATGGCCAGAATAAACACACAGACAGCGGCCAGGCTGTGCTGAGATCAGAAGCCCGCACTGCTGACGGGCGCGTGAAACGGCACAGCTGCTTGAACGCAGTACGGAAGCTCCTCAAAACGCTGAGCACAGAGCGACCATGTGACCCAGCACTCCTGCTCCCAGGTGTCCACCCAAGAGAAACGAAAACATGTCCACAAAAGGCAGCAAGCGACGGCCAGAGCAGCCCCGCAGTGGCCACCACATGACAGACGGAGGAACCAACCGTGGTGAGCCCACACACTGGAACATCCCCGCAGAATCACTGATACGTGCTACCATGTGGATGAACCATGAAAACACTGTGCTGGTTACAAAGCCAGTCACAAAGGACCATGTGTTATGACTCGATTCACACGAAACGTGCAGAATGAGCAAATCCGCAGACAAAAGTAGATCACGGAGCTGGGGAAGGCGGTGGGGAGGAAGTGAGTGCTCACGGTGAGTGGCTTCTGGGGTGTGGGAATGCTAACTAACAAGTGGGCTGTGGGGCGGCTGCATAACTCAAGGAACACGCTGGAAAACGTGACTTGTAAGATTTAAATGGGTGGATTGTATGGTCTGTGGGGTCTAGCTTCATAAGTCTGACTAAAAGTAAACCTAGCAAAGCATTCAAAGGCAGATTTCCTTATCATATCATCACCTTTTTATAAAAGGAAGATGTGCACGTCCAGCCAGAGCCACGCACGCTGTCAAGTGCACTGATTCGGAGCACAGGCCCAGCGCTGTCTGCTGTTTGAGAGCTTCCCATGACATCTCGAGGGGCTGCCCTCCCCCAGCTTTACCCTGTAGGCTGTGCTGGCTGGAGAAGGGGTGAAGCAGCCCCCCAGGGGTCCATCAGAGGCAGTGCGTGCCCGAGACGCCTGGGCTGTCCCTCAGTCGTTCTGGTGACATGGTGACTAGTGTTTGGTGGAGGGGGGCACAGGGGCGCTCATCGTCCTGCATTGGGGCAGGGCCCCCGCAGAGTTGCTCCCCCTTCTGAGAACTTTGAGCTCCTACAGTGCCACAAATCGGCTCCTACAGTGCCACAAATCAGACCTGTATATGCGGCCCCCGTCCCTGGGTCCCTCCTGACTATTTACACACCCACACCACGACCTCACCGCCTTGCTCGCTAGGATGTGAAGTGACGCCCGCTGCTCCTCCACACCAGACCCTTCCTGCCCACCCCCCAGGCTGGCAGGGCCAGCTCAGAGCCACCTTTGGCAGGTGGGGGGGATACAACCTGCCCGAACGAGGACGCAGGAAATCTGGCTGCGAAGCTGGAGGTGATTCTGACGACGCCCGGCTCCAGGCCCCCCTCCACCCAGGGCGGCCTCCCACTGACCGAGATTCCTGCATGCCTCTGGCCTCGGGACGCCTCTCTCTGGACGTGAGGCCGGAGTCACTCCTCAGATGCCCTCCCCTGCCTGCACTGTTCTAGCAACTTGTTGACGTGACACTAAGAAAAGCCCGTGAAGTCAAGGTCTCTCCATCCTTTAAACACAGCTGGACAGGTGCAGACAATGCCAACTGCACTGTCTCATCCGTTATAACGGGTGCCCTTTAAGTACTGTATTTTTTTTTTTTTTTTAGGCAAGGCAACCTTTGGTTGACTTCACAGATTGCAAGGACCCTGTCAGCTTACAATCTCTTATTTTTTTTAATTTTCACACCTACAGCACCTGGTCTTCCGAGGTGGTCTCCCACCCAAGTACTAACCAGGCCGGACCCTGCTTAGCTTCCAAGTTCAGACGGGATTGGGCTTGTTCAGGATGGCATGGCCGCAGACACCCTTTAAGTACTTTGTACTAAACTACGCTTCTCAAAGTGATTAGAGTTAGCACTGGGGTGCAGGGGGCGGAAGTGACTCTGCAGGGCCCTCCGTGCGGCGCCAGCCCAGGTGAGCGGGAGGCCACCAACCTCGCTGTTGCTGTAGCGGGCCAGCTCCGAGATGAAGCGCATGTGGTCCTCCCGAATCTGGATCATCTGCTCGCAGATGTTGTACTGGGGGCTGCTGCTGGAAGATGTGCACGTCCAGCTGGAGGCGAAGCAGAAACGTGTGTCACACCAGCAGGATGGGCGCCGGCGCACGGCCTGGGTGGCCAAGGACATATGCACAGCGGGCACAAAGGACAGCGCACCTGCTGCCCCCAGGAGCCCTGCACGTCGGCAAGGAGGAATTCGCAGTGAGAAACGGCGGCCCAGCCCCACCGCCCGGAGTCGGGCCCTGCCCCACCTCTCACGCCTGTTGCGGGAAAGTGATCACGGCTTCTCTTTAAGCAAGAAACTACTTTCTGAGAACAGAGGTGCTGCTGGATTTAGGATGTGGCCCCACCATGTGAGGACCCGACTCCACACTGCTGGCGGGAACGAGAACTCCTGTCACGCACAGGTGAAGACGTGAGCTACTGGAGGAAACACGTCAGCAGGGCCTCGGGAGCAAAGGTCATCCTGATGGGAGAGTGGAAAACTGACATCGCCTGCAAGCTAGGGTGACACTAAGTCGTGGGAAAGGAGCTGAGCGAGAACACGAGCTTCTGGACATCTGAGCAGGAGGCCTGGGCCCTGGGGCTCAGTGCTGCCCCTCACACACCGGGCCGACGCCTCGCTGCTTCTGCCGAGCTATTCCCTGTGCTCGAGGGACCAGTCTGTGAGGGGATCGGGGCGCCTTCCTAACCTGCTGCTCCCACGACAGGGTGGCTGATGGTCATGCTGGCAGCGTCCACGCAGCTCAGCAGGTTGCACCGAGCATGTGCAGCCCGGCCCGGCACCAGGTCCACCCTCGACGCACTGCCGTCCCTGCAGGCCCCAGACAGCACGGAGCCCGGCCGCGGACGTCCCCGCCCACCGAGCCTGCCCCTTCTGGGCCCCGGTGCTGGGGCCAGGCCGCAGGGACGGCTCAGAGCTGACGGCACACGCGTGGGAACCTCTGAGGCAGCTGCTAAACACGCCCATTGTTACCAATTAAATGCTATCGACTTGCCAGAAACCAAGTTAAAAAAATCAGTAAGCGGAACTCGTCGTTCCTGATTCTTACTGACTTCACCGGGGCCTCTGGTGGAGCACGCACCGGCGCTCGGGGGAGACCGCACTGCGTGAGGCGAACTTCCGCACGCTTAGCCTGAACTTGGCTGTGGCGAGACGACTGCGCCACGGAAACCAGAGCCCAAGCTGGTGCTGAGGCGGGAGGTGGCTTCGGTCTCATGAATGTAACTTAGAGGAGGACGCAAAGTTGTCTAACTGTGGATCACACATCACACTTAACCGCACATTTACTAAGAAATAAGTTAATGCAGAGGCTGGCAAATGACAGCACCAGCCAAACGTGTCCAGACTTTGTATGGCCCGAGAGCCACCAAAATGGTCTTTTCATTTTTAAGAATCTGTTCAAAAAAACAAAGAAGAATATGCAACAGAGACCACGTGTGTTTACAATGTGGCCTTACAGAAAGTCTGTCGGCCTCTGAGTAACCAGACTGAGCCGTAACCACGCTTTCCAGAATGGTGGCGGAAGTGGGCCGGCCAGCTGGCTATGGGCACACGCACTGGGGAAAGTCAACACGAGCACCACGTGACTCACCTTGCTGTGCAGAATTTAATAAAGAGGACTGCGCATCTATTATCATTTGTCATTGTGACCTACAGACCCTTTATGGCAGGGGTTGGCCTTCTCTGTGCAGGGCCAGAAAATAAATGCTTTAGGGTTTGTGGACTATACTGTCACGCAGCTGTCAGATTAAAAAAAAAAAAATTAAAAAAGACAACCACCCTTTTAAAACGTAAAGACCGTTCTCAGTAAAAGACACCTATAAAAACAGGCGTGGGCTGGATCCGGCTTGGTGACAGTTTTGTAACCCATGAGACACTGGAACACATTCTGCCCCACCGGGTTGGCTGTTGAGCGTTTACCTATATAGCTCTGGGCCCAGAAAACTGACTTACACGTCTACGTTCTCAACCAGCACTGTCCAGCAGGAACCTCTATAACAACGAAAAGGTTCTGTACTTGTAGCGACCGATACAATAGCCACCAATCATTAAATATTTGAAATGTGGCCGTTCTTAAGAAAATCAATTTAACAAACTTAACTGCAAACAGCCACATGAGGCAGGGGCTACTGTATTGGGCATTCAGTTCCAGATGGCTGAAATCACCAGCAGGTAAGTAAGCAGCATGTCACAAACCGCACGTGGGTCCTGCTGAGTGCTCTAACCGGGCCGCCCCTGCTCCTACCGAGATTTATTCTCCTCGTAGTGAGCGCTGGTCTTGATGTATCTTGCCAGTTCTATCTGCATGTCCCCGAACAGCGGGACCACCTGGAGCTGCTGCATTTAAAGAACAAAAAAAAACAGGGTCAGCACATTCGCTTAGTCACAAACACAAACCCACGAGCATGAGTAACGCTGTAATTACCACGGGCTGAAAGCTATCTCTGCAAATCACTCACTGGAAAAACGACGTAAAAAATTTCTACATTCGCTTCAAAATAAAATATAAGAACCAACATTCATTAAGACCATTTCGGTAATAAAACTAACCTAACTTCTGCTAGATCCACGATCAGTAAGAGTCAATTGTGCTTCTATATACCAGCAACAACTAGAAAATGAAAATTTAAAGAGAAACAATTTGCAATAGCATCCAAAAATTAAAAAAAATTTATGAACACATTAAACAAAATATGTAGAGAACCTATAAGCAAAAATACAACCAAACTTTCTAGTGAAAATTTAAAAATTTTAAGTGAATGGAGAACTATATCAGGTTCATGTATTTGAAGACTTGGTATTTTAAAAAAAGTCCATTCTCCCTAAATTGATCTTTACGTTCAATGGAATTCCACACAATCGTCTAAGAGGAAAAATGGTTTCTGAGTAGTGCGTGCGTGTGCGTGTGTGTATGCAAAAACCAGCAAGCTAATTCTAAAATGTACCCAAAAGTGAAGGGACGACACCCAGGACAGTCCTGAGAACAGAACATGAAGGCTTTTCTTGTGGAAAGCCAAAGCGACGAGGGTGGAGAGGCAGGCACAGGCCCTAAGACAGCGTCACGTACAGACACTTCGTTTACGACCCACGAAGCACTGCAGGACAATGGAAGGGAAAGACGGTCTTCACAGTAAATGAACAGGCAAACTGGACGTCCGTAACGGTGAAAAAAATCCAAGAATGTCAACCCCCGACCTCACCCTACAGAGGCCGGTCCCAGAGGGACTGACTATACAGCTCGAAATGGGAAAGGAGACCACCATGACCTTCCAGAAGCTGAGAGGACAAAATCTCATGAGCTGTCTCCAAACATTTCAAGAAAACATTACAGACTGATATATTAGACTAGATTAAAATTAAGAACCTCTATTCACCGATGACGCCTTTTAGGAAGTGAGAAGGAGAACCACATAGGGGAGAATGCCTGGGTGTGTCCCGACCACACAGAGCCACGAATCCGCGGGAAAAGAAGACAAGAGATCTGAAGTGACACTTCGTACGAGAGAGGAACACATAGGGAAACATCAACTAAATCACAGGAAACGCTAGCCAATAAAATCACAACGACGCGCCCACTGAGGGATTCTCCCCTCCCCCCAGAAAGTGGCAGTGCGCAGGGACGGCTGGAAGCGGAGTGACGGGAACGCTCTCAGCGCCGCCCCGTGGAGACACCGTTAGGCTCCGACGACACTGAGTGCGCCCCCGCCCGGGACCCCTGTCCCACCCCTGTGCAGAATCGCACTGTCACGCCGGCCGAAACCCAGAGGATGAGTGAGCTGCGGCACAATCGCACACGGACACTGGCGGGGACAGCCGCGGGCTCCGCGGGCGGGGTCTCACAAGGTCGGCGAAAGCAGCCAGACAGAGGACACGTGCAGGACGGACCCTCTCACACGAGGGTCGAACCAAGGAACCCCGATGTAGCGGGAGGGAGAGCAAACAGAGGCCTCCACGGTCAGCACGGGCACCGGGCACCCCACCGCAGCACAGGTTGAGGGCTCGGTCACGGGGTACTGCCCCAAACTCAAACCGCATACCTGCAGTAAAAAGGCTTATCTAAGAAAATGTAGCTCACCTTGAAGAACTTGTCGATTTTGGATAAGTTTATTCTTTTCTTGGCATCTAGCTTATAGATGTTGCTGACGCTCCCATCCATCAAGTACAGCCCAAAACCCATGACCTGAAAAACCACAAAATCAGGCATCAAACTCAGGCCTGCAAGGTTACTAACCCATATGGCATTTATATGGCACAGGTGGTAATTCTGAAATGACAGTTCGCTTTTTTAAAAAAAATTCACTCAGCTTAAAAGCTTCTCAGAAACAGACCCCATCCCTCCACGTGCGGCTCTCCTCCCGTACGTGCCATTTCTTGTGGCTGTTTCGCTGTCCTCCCAGCACGGCTACCACCTCCACCTCCTGCCGCCCACAGCACAGCAGGAAGCGAGCCCCGCTGCACGGCACCCTCCAGCCCCAACCTCCACGGCAATCTCCAGGGGAGGAGGTTTCAGGGCCCGCTCTGGCGGGGAGGGCTCTGTGCTGGACAGACACCGGGGCCACCTCCCGCACAGCAGAGGGCAGAGGGAAGGGAGCGTGGAACGGCCTTCTCTCCCTGATGTGAGATGTCACCAAGAACCTCCCCAGTTTGGAACAGAATAGGAACACAGAATTTAGTGCATGGCCACGTCTCCTGACCAACGAAAGTCTTTAATCACGGTGACACAGTACACAGATGCTCGCAGACTCTGGATGGGGTTACATCCCAGTACGCGAACTGTCATCTGAAAATACCCAGAGTTGGAAATGCACGTAACACATCTACCCTACTGCACATCACCATGAAGCGCAGCCCACCTCAAACGTGCTCAGAATCAACCCGTTAGCCCACGGTGGGGCAAATCACCTCACTGCCACTGTCCGCCACTGCCAGGGAGGATCACACCACTTACCGATGGCCCGGGAAAGGAATGGAATTCAAAAAGCAAAATATGGCGTCTACCCAATGTGTATCGCTTTCACACCAAAGTTGAAGAACTGTAACTCAAAGCATCGGCCCATAAATCCCAGAGGTCACAGAATAACCTCTGCTGTGAGAGGCTTCGGGCTGAGCAAAGGTCTTCACCCAGGACCTCGTCACCCACGAACACCTGCTCCAGGGTGGGATCCAGCGGCACTGGGGCCAGGCCCAGGACACACTCAGAGGAACATGCCAAGAGCCTGTAGTGCAGGCCACTATCCACACACACACACACGCACACACGCACGCACACGAATAAGAACAGGCTGGCACAAGGACTGTAGACTACGGAGAGCCAGCCTGGCCCCCCATACACTGCCAGCAGCCCTGCCCACCACATACTTTGAGGAGCATGTGCTTCTCGCTGGGTGTCAAGTACATCCTGTTCTCGTAGTAGTCCACGCACAGGTTCACAATATCCGCGAGCAGCTCCTCGTAGCCGGGGATCACCTCGAGCTGCTGCTGCAGACACTGTAACAGAGCAGGACACCATGCCACCATGCACGTGGCCCTCTAGTCCGAACCCCAGCAGTGTGCCATCAGCCGGAGAGGTGGGGTGCCAGCCTTACCTGGGTGATCTTGTTGTGGTTAGCCAGGAACATGGACAAGTTCTGCGACTCCTGGATGGACTGTGGGTCTGCCATTTTCCGTAAAAACTGAGCAGCCCTTTGAAAGAAACAGTAAATAACAAAGTTAATCAGCCCACGTACTTAATGATTAGAAAAAATCCAGGAACTCCAGCTGTCTGCAGAAACGTGGGTCTCAGATGCTGGTTCCATCTCCAGCCTCCTCAAACCTCTCCACCCTGGACAGCTCCCAGCCCCACTGCCCACGACGGCCGGACTTCCTCAAGGATTTGGCAGTGCCACCTGCTGGCCTTCCTGAAGGGCCCCTGCACATCGGACTGTCCCCAAGACTGAGAAAGGCCGCCTCCCTGTCACTCCCAGACACAGTGACGAGGTCGGCCAGCGCCGTTCAGGTTCCCTGCCGAGAACCCTCTGGGCCACCACACCTCCCTCAAGTCAGGGACCACATGTGGTTTGGGTGCCAAAGGTCTGAGACAGGATCCTGGTTCTGCCACCAACATGCAGCGCCGTCCTGGACACACAGCCTCAAGTCTCCTCAGCCTCCCTTATCATCGCTGTGACAACCTGCCCACAGGGCTGCAGGGCGGCCCGTGCACAGAGGTCCAGTGACACCACGAGGCCTGGGCAGAGTGTGAGGCCTTGCAGAGTAGTGTGAAGTGGGTGTGAGGGCTCCACACATCTGGTGCCGGCCCCCCAAAAGTTCAGTGGAAACTGTCTCATCGGGACATGTCTGTGCAACCGAGAACCTTGGCGGTTTTGCGGAAGGAAAATTCCCAAGGCAAAGACTGAGAAGCTACCAGCAACCACCTCCTGCCTTTTTGCCTCCTGCAGAAGAAGCCCTACTTCCCACACAGGAGCGCCGTGCCTCAGCTCCACACGACCAGCTGCTGAGACAGGAAGAAGGGTGCTGAAGGCACCCGAACATGCGCTTATGAGGGACAGGCAGGGCCCTCCTACTCTCCTTCCTCCCTGTTGACTGGAATGCAGAAATGACAGCTGGAGCTCAGGCAACCACATCGGACCATGAGGCAACACGTGAAGGCGGCAGAGCAGTGGCAGCCAGGCTGGGTCTGGAACACTGCAGAACGCTCTCCAGCGGCAGAACACCTAGCCCAGACCTCCGCAGCTGAGTCTGCCGTCTTATTTGAGCCACTGTTGTTCCTGTAGGCTTTCGCAAACCACATGTGGTTAAAACTAGCATTATTAGATATGGTAACATTCCTCTTTAAAGTGTTCACCGATTTGACTGCTGAGGCTAAGGAAGGGACCAGGGGCACCATCTTCTGTTTTCCTCAAGCTTCACCACAACCAAAAGGGTGATCTTGGCCCAGAGAAGGCTGCCAGCTGGGTGCGAATCAACAGGGCACGTGAGTGTGGGTTTGTGAAGGCTGGGAAGGGAGGGGTTACTGTCTGGGAAAGTGAATCCTGAGGGTTCCCAAACAGAGGTCACAGGAAGAGGCTGCTGGAAGGGGCAGGGGGTGCCCAGGCAGCTAAGGGTGATGACGACCCCGGGTAGCTCCTGAAGGGGGTGCTCAGGGCCCCCCCACAACAGCCTTCCACAGAGCAGCCCCGTCTCTATTTTACAGACCAGACTTTGGAATAAAAGTGCTGCATACTAAGAGGAAAAAACTTTTTACTTGAAGGGGAAAAAAAATCCTTTTTAGAAATTAGAAACCACTGAGCTATGCATCTCCCCAACAGTCAGGAAGGCTGAGAAAGCGGCTCAAAAACACGCAGAAGCTGCTCTCCCAGTCTTCACCAGTCCACCCTACACCCCTCAGAACCCCCGCACTCGAGTCATACGCTTTTGGAACCCACAAACACTGTTACCAAATGGGGACAACTCCAGACCTTCCTATCCAAGAAGGGTCAACCCCAAAGATTCTGGAGTTCTCAGGGTCTGGGCTTCTGTGCAGAGCTGGTTCTAGGGGATGCACGGCAAGCCTGCACTTATTTCATACAGAGACGCCTCAAAATCCAGTGATCTAGCACGGCCGCCAGTGCTGCCCCATGCTCAGACCTGGGTCTGGTGCCACATCCCATGTCACTTATAAAGCCACAGCAACAGTTGCATGACTTTAGATGCAACGTGACTACAGTCCCTTGACACAAAGTAGAAGTTCTTCCAATTTGTTATTACAGCCCAGATCCCTCGTCTGGCAAAGGAAACATCAGCTGGCATCTCATTCCAGCCTCACGCCTCGACAGTAACCCGCACAGACTTTCTGGAAAGGCTACTGAGACAGCTGGAACCTTTCTGACCGCCACCAAGAAGTGCTCTAGCTGCACTTCGTTGCTGTAAGCACGCCGGCTCCAGTTCCTTGTTCCATCGCTGGCTTTCTCCACTGCAAGAGGAACTGCCTGGGGAGAATCTTGGTCTAGTCTACCTGTGGTTCTGACTGCTGTGACAGACTCTGCTGTGATGGTGACTTGTTGTGATGACCAAGTGCACTCTCAGATGACCAGACTTACCTGCTGTGGACGCAGGACTCTGCTGTGATAGTCTGACCTCTTTGCTATGACAGTGACCCCTGCTGGGTGACGGTGACTTGCTGTGATTGCTTAACCCACTACCACCCAACCCACCTGACCCTGTCCCACCAACCCAAATCGCCATCCTGTCCCGCTACTGTCCCTGTTTGATGTCCCACGTTTCATCCAATGCGGACAGGGTGATCCCTGCTGGCGACTGTAGACCCTCAGATTTGTAGACTTCATAGACACTGTGACCACTGCTGCGACGTGTGCCCACTTGCCAGACTTGCAGACCCCTGTTGTGATACCAGACCCACTGTTGTGACGGCAGGTGACCTGACCCCTGCTGTGACACTGTGACCCCACTGCTGTGACGGTGTGCCCCTGCCAGGGACATCTGACCGGAGTGATGAGCAGTGCTGGTGACCTCAGGCTCATACCCCGCTGCCCCTCACCGAAAAGCTCAAGGACCCAAACACCTGTGCCCTGCCCCCAGGGCTCTGCGAGCAGGAACTGGCCTCGTGTGCTTCTGTCTTCTAAAGGGTCTGAATGTCCACAGGTGTGCAACGAACACCTGAGGGTGCCCAGGGTGCCCAGAGCCTGGCCCAGCTTCGTGAAGCCAGAGTACACACACGCGTCCAGGAGTGCGTCTCGGCACAGGCGCCTGCCAGCCCGCACTCAGAGCGCACGCTCAGACGGCGCCGGCGCCCACCTGCCGGCCCGCACTCGGAGCGCACGCTCAGACGGCGCCGGCGCCGCCGCCCACCTCTTGTACGCAGAGTGGTCGTTCTTCACGCTGCACTTCATGTTCTTCAGCTCGTCCAGCACGGCGAACATGCTCACGAACTTGCCCAGCGTCATGAGGTAGGCCTCGGACACGAAGTCCTTCCTCCGCTCCGCGTGGCACAGCCGCCGCACCTCCCCGCAGAAGCGCTCGATGGCATTTCTCTGGGCAAGGGGGGAGGGCAGGGAAGGCACTGTCACTGCTGGGCCAGCTCCAAGCGCGGCATCTGGACACGGCGTGCCTCGCGAGGAGACGCCCTGCCAAGTGAGCGCTTACTCGAGGTGCGGGGAAAGAGACTCGTTTCCTTAAAGTGATTTCCAAAAGCCTGTGCTCTGGGACAATCGTCATTAATTTTGCACTTTACCAACGACGTCCCTGAACTAAAAGAGTCTTGCCGATTATTCCAGCAAAGTTACTGAACAAAACGCTCCAACAGAAGATCTATAAAACACGTTTTAGCTCTCAGAGGAGAAAGGGGAATAGACTTTTCTTCCTGACAACTTTTCATATAGAACTTATTAAGAGGTGAATTTTTGTTTTATCTTCTCCCTTTCTAAAGAAAACTGTAATAAAAGTCTTCACACATTTCCAAGGTACAGCAAGGCCCCACCCTATGGCCACTCTGCCTAACCAAGGGGCCAAGGCCAGGGTGAGGATGACATGAAGAAAACATTGGTAAACCAGACGAATCGAAAGCGCACACTGGCAGAAAGAAATGCTCCTGGGACCGACAGGAAGCGCGCGTGTGGGGGGAATGCGAACTCAGAGACAGAAGTGAAACACCACAGAGGCGTTCACCCCGAAAGGCCGGCAGAGCTCTGACCTGTCAAAGGCTCAGTTCCTGTTCGTCTCAGAAGCTGTTGAGGCCGCTTTAATGTACATGCACTTGGTTACTGAGCCATGGTGACGGTGGCAGAGTGGCGCCATCCCACCCCTGCATGAAACCCCGAGAATTATTTTGAGGTTTTACCTGGAAGTACATAAAATTCATCAGTTTTGTGACTTCGGGCTCGAGGACCTCCACGGTTTTCTCATAAATCTCCACTCTATTAGGCTGCTCATTACATTTCACCTGGGAATAAACAAGTATGACCTGAAGAGGCTTTAAGCCAGCTGGGTGTGAAGGGGGAGCGTGCTCTTCGGGGTGGGCAGAACTGGGAGGAGGAGTGTGAAGGTGTTGGGAAGGGGCGTGGTCTGGCTGGGGTGAGGTGGGGCTACTTGCGTGGAACAGGGTCTGGCCGGGCAGCGGGGTGGGAGTGGGGGGACTGGTCCTGCTGGGCGGGGTGACAGGGTACCTGCGGGATGGCCCGAGAGCAACTCCTCCAGGTGTACAGCATGACGGCGTACTCCTGGCCCTCCTCCAGCATCTCATTCTGCAAAGGTACACAGGGCAAATCTAAAGCAAGCAAGGGACAATCGCGACAGGGGAGATGCGGAATCGCTAACATCTAGCGGCATACGGTCCTGACACTCCCTTGAGGGACAAGCACCGGGACCTGTGTGCTCAGAGACAGCTGCTAAGAAGCCGGTGACGCTACGATGCTGATGGTCCAAAAGGCCACAATGACCCCCCAAAACACCTCCATGCTACCAGAGGCCAGGGAGGATGTCAGTGACGTACATGGACCTCTGTGTGGCGCCAGCTCGGCCCAGGACATCCACCACAGCAGCTACGCCTCAGCTCCACTCAACCCCAAACCACCCGACGGCGATGCGGACCTGAGGCTGGGAACGGGTGGGGGCTGGGGGGCCGTGCAGCTCGAATGCACACAGGGTCCTCCTGCTCGTGAGGCAGCCAAAGCAGCTCCGCCGTTCCCAGTGCGGGCGGGAAAGCTAGAAGTCTCTGCCACACCTGACATCCAGGAGTGTCCGTGAGTAGGGGACTGCCACCGTTTAAAACTGCTTTAGTGTTCACTCCTTTCACATTGTTCCCTTTGGCAAAAATGGTAAAAACTGCACAGATGTTCTTAAAAACTTCAAGTACAATGTGGTGACGTTTTTAAAGTCCTTTAAAATGTTCACGACCTTTGCCGAGTAACTTCGCTTCTAAAAATCTAGCCAAAGAGATGAACTATGTATTTAGAAAGATGTCCATTATGATATTTCTTTTTATCGTAAGAAAAAAAGAGAAACTAAACTTGCCAAAAATAGTTAAATTGTGAACATTTATAAAACGTTCAGGAAATCACTGTAATAGTTACGTCAATGCACTTCCCTTATGCGATCTAATCGCGAATGCCGTGCACGCGCACAGGTGCGCAGGAGAGAAAACGGGGCCCTCACAGTGCTGAGGGTTTTCTCTGGGCCACAGGTATGGAAAACAAAGGCTTTTTAAAAAATACGGGGCACATCATTCACGTTCTTCTCTTTTTCCTCACAATGTATCCTACGGGATGGTGCAGAGAGGTGTGTGTGCCTCTGCAGGAGGCGCCACCCCCCCAGGGGACGACGAAGACACGCGGGAGGAATTACCATGCTGGAGTGGACGGTGGCTTGCTCAATGTATCTGGCAATACCGGTGACAAACGCATTCCTGTCTTCGAAGTTAGTATTGAAATTGGGCTGAAAGGAGAGGAAGACCATCACACAGTGGCAGCGTCAGCGTCACCAGCGGCCCGCCCCGCAGTCCCCCGGCACCCACCTGGTAGAGCAGGGAGGACGGCGGGGGCTCGATGCAGGGCTGCTGGTCGGGCAGAGGCAGCTCTTCCAGGAGGTCCACGTTGGACAGCGCATCCTCCAGCGTCACCTGGGCCGCCATCCTGGCCTCTGAGGAAACAGTCACCGTGCTGTGAGGGCGGGCGGGGGCACTCCGACAGTCCTTGCATGGTGAGGAAATCAGGCGCCCGCTCGCCTGACGCCTAACCCACAGGCACTGGGGGCTGCCAAGGTGGTCATGGCCAGTACCCAGGTTCCGGCGTCTTTCCTAGGGCTCACCGGCAGGGGAGTCACGATGCAGCCTCTCCGGGCCTCCAGGAGTGTCGTGATGCGGGGCACATGGGCCACCACACTTGTCGCCACCTCCTGTTACCATTCCCATCTTGGGGCACTGTGTGACAGCCCCTCACTGGGCAGGAGACTGTCCGTCCCCTCTAACCACGACCGCCCCAGGGGGCCAGCACGGCCTGGTGGAGGCAGCAGCCATCCCCCGAGCTCCTCTGTGAAGGTTCCAGCTTGCGACCCCAGGAGCACAGACCCGGCCTGCAGGGACCGGGGTGAGGGTCCGGGTCGAAACGGGAGGGGCTGTGGGCACAGCACTAAGCGCAAACTCGAGGCCGTGCAAAGCAGCACGGAAATGGAGGCCACATAATCGAAACGCGTGTGCCGGCTGCACGGGAGAGGGCCCGGCACGCTCCGGCCTGCCTCCTGCCTCCTGCCTGTGGGAGGGAGAAAAGGCCACACGCCAGACCCGACAAGATCAGGGGAGGCCAGCATGGCGGTCCCTACAGACCCAGAGGCCGCAAGTCACCACGTAGGATGGTCTGAACATAAAACTTTCTAAGAAAGCAGTCACATCTCGGGCCTGTAGCTTTCTTGAGGCAGGTAGACCGTTACGGCTGGTGAGCAGGTCTCCTGCCTTTTTGCATCTGAGATAACATGCCCTTGGAATGTCAGAGTCATCGCCTTCTCCCAGACCCCTCAGGGCACAGCCCACCGCACCAGAGAGCACAGAGGCCCTCTCGGTTCTCTTGGCCCCCGCAGACCATCTCAGTGTGCTGCAAACGTTGACGACGAACTCCCTGTACCCACCCACGTAAAAGTATGCGTCTCTCCGTTTCACTTTTTGTCCAATCCCAGATTCTCGCTGCCCCTTTAATTTACCACCGGCAAACCCCCCTTACGTCTCCTCCTTCGGTTCTAATGTGTAAAACAAGCGGCAAAACGGCCATTCTCCTGGAGCACTTTCTTAATCTGTTGAGATTTTGTTTCCTGGCAATTGTCGTCAGTTTGGCTCAAATAAACTCATTAAAATTCTCAACAGGTCTGGACACTCCTACGTCAACGTGCTGCACGCTGCTCTGACCCTGGACGGGTACAGGGAGCAGCTCTGACCCTAGACTGGACACTCGGGGCGGCTGGGTGCAGTCCCACCCCAGACGGGACACTCGGGGCGGCTGGGTGTGCTCCCAGAAGGCGAGAGTGGCCGGCGGGCTGGACGGAGCACTGTGGTGGACGGGCAGGGCAGGGAGGGTCACCAACCTCCAGGGTGCGGGGTGCTGGCTGGAGAAGCACAAAGGGAAGGAACCTCAGGGCCCCTGCGCACCCCAGGGGCAGCGCGAAGGGGAAGATGCTGGCAGGAGCCCGCCCCCAAGCTGCACATGTGTGGAACGGACCGCTGTCCCATCCCCCACCCCGTCCGAGACCACTGCCAGGTCCCACATCGCACTGAACAGACACTGTCACAACCCGCAGAAGCACAGCCTACAGCGATCCACGTTGTTCACCTGCTAAAGCAAGACCCAGAGTCTCCTATCATAATATCCAAAATGCCCAGCTGCAATCCAAACTAATCAGCACCCAAAGAACCAGGAATGTCTTAACTCCTATGGGAAAAGATGAACAAGAGACGGCACCGAAATAACTCAGATGTTACAACTGCTTAATGACTTTAAAGCAACTACTGCAAAAATGCTCAAACAATACAACTCTCAAACTGAAAGAAAAATCGAAAGTGAGTAAAAAAATATATATGTATATCTTTATGTAAAGAAAGACTCAAATGGAAATCTTGGAAATTTAAAAAACTGCCTATATGAGCTCAAGAACAGAAGAAAGATTCAGGGAACTTAAAAGAATTGAAATCATCCATTCTGAAGAACAGAGAGAGAAAAGATCGAAAAAATGAAGAGCCTCGGGGACCTCTGGGAAGGTCTAGTGTTCGCATCATCAGAGGACAAGGACAGCAGACGTGGCAGTAGCAGAAAAGCAGCTAAAACAACGAAAAACTCTCCGATGTGGCAGGAGAGGTTTGCCTACAGATTCCAGCAGCTCATGAGACCCCCAAACACGAGAAACCTAAAGAAATCCACACCCAGACACTTCCTAGCGGGAGGAAAAGCGTTCACTGCCTAGAGAAGGGAATGCAACCTCTGTAGCTTTCTCCTGAGGAAGTGGAATGACACTTTTTAACTGAAAAGTATCAAACCAGAACCCTACATCAAGAGAAGACATCCTTCAAGATCGCAGATGCAGATGAAACGCCGACCCCCTCAGACCGAGGAAGAGGAGGAGGAGTCACAGGAACAGGCCAACGGAAACTCTTCAGGGACAGGGACGAGGGGAACGATGCCAGGAGGAACCCGGGACTCGAAGAAAAGGGAAGGGAGAGCGACAGACAGGGCGCGCGCCCGGTGGCAGAGACGGGTGCGACGCGGAGCTCGGAGCACGGTCTGATGGGGTCTGCGGTGCGTTCACACGCAGAGGGGAAGGGACAGGCCCGGCGCGGTGGGGAGAATTCTGCACCCCTCGCAGAGCTGCGAAGTGCTGATTCTGTGCAGCCCAAAGAAGAGAAAGCACGTACTTCGTAATCCTCAGGGCAACCACTAAAAAAAAACTGTACAAAGCAATGGAACTCATAAAAAGATCACAGAGAGTAAATTAAAGCGGAATAGTAAAAAATGTTCAAATGGCCTAAAGGCAGGCGAGAAAAAGAAACAGCAATGAAAAAAGAAGGATCTTCCTCCAGCCACGTGAGGACACAATAAGAGGCTGGTGTCGCAACCCAGAAAAGGCCCTGGGATTCTGTGACCAATTCTCTGACCAGGTCCCCACGCCAGCAGCAGACTCCAACTGGCTCGGTCCCGGCGGACTCCCGCCAACCACCACCACTTCAGGGCCAGCGCAAGTCAGAGGTTGTCACCTGTACTTCCGACCGACTGGCTATAAACCAGAGGTTCCCAAAGCCCTCTCCCTGGATTCAATTGATTTGCTAGAGCGGCTCCCAGAACTCAGAGCAACAATTTACTCACTTCACGTTCAGTAACGGACCATCAGTTTATTATAAAGGACATAAGTCGGGAACAGCCAGGTGGAAGAGACGCACAGGGCCAGGTACAAAAAAGGACCCTGAGCACCCAAGCCCACCGAATGCTCCATGCTTCCCAAACGTGCACATGCTCATCGACCCAGAAAATCTGAATGGACCTGTCCCCTGGGTTTTATGCAGGCTTCCTCATACAGGCACGACTGACTAAATCACTGCCATGGCCGTGGGTTCAACTTCCAGCCCCTCTACCCTCCCTGAGGTCAGGGGATGGGACTGAGAGCTGTGAGCCCTCCTCTGGGGGTAGGTCTCCCGGTAAGCAGCCCCCATTCTTCGGAGCCTTCCAAAAGTCGCTTCATTAACGTGAACTCGGGAGTGCACGAAAGGGGCTTGCTGTGGGTATCTTGGCGCCCTTACCCGTCTCATCACTTAGGAAAGGCCAAAGGTTCTGGGAACGCTGCCAGAAAGAGACGAAGACCAAACGCACGTGCTCTTTATAAATCCCAGCATCGTGGGCCCTCACCAGAACTCGACCGTACTGGCACCCTGACACTACGACCTCAGATTTCCAAGTCTCCGGAACTGTGAAAAATAAAATTTATCGCTTATGGCCAAAAGGTCGGGGGGGGGATCTAAGAGGAATCAAATAATAAAATGATCTGCAGAAAGAACGCGGGGAGGAGGCCAGAGAACTAACTGTCACGTCAAGTGACATCCAGAGCCCGTGACAGTGTGGCCGGACTGCAGGACGCCTGATGGACACAGGACGAGTCCTGCTGTCGCGGCTGACAGTTCACCCACACCCTGCAGGGAAAAGTCCTTGAGTCACACCCCACGAAAAAGGAGCGCGACCATTCGTTCCCTACAGCTGTAACCATGGGGAGCCTATGGATCGAAGGCTGGCATGCCTCTCTGCACCCCACACCCTATCTTTCACAGGGCACACCCACACCGTCCAAGGGAGATGGGGAAACAAAGCCTCTAACCCGTAACTCCCAGGGCTAAGAATGACACGTGAACTGCACACTCCCCAGCACTCGCACACGGGCTTTCCCGTCCTGCTCTTGTTCTCTGCCCTTTTCTTCGTCTTTTCTGTCTCCCTCCGTCCCGCTGGCTCTCTGGCGAAGGCTCTGTCTCTGAGAGGCGACCGTGCTCTGCCTGAGCCGCGCTGCCGTCTCTAGTGCAGGTGTGCACCTGCGTTCCCTCCTGCGCTCCGTCGAGAACTCTCTCAGTGCAGAACTGAATCTCCACTCGAGGGGACTGCCCTGTCCAGCATCAGAACTAACTGCAAACGTATCAATAACTACACTGATCGTAAATAGTCTAAATACCCTAGTGAGGAGACAGATTGTCAGAAAGGATAAAAACTCCTGACCCCACACAGTCCCGCGCTGCTTAACGACGTACGTTCTGAGAGGCGTCACTGGGTCTCGTGAGAAGATCACGAGGTGCACTTACACACCTAGGCTACGGAGCACAGCGGGTCTGTTTACACCAGCGTCACCACAGTCGTGCACTGTGCCACCGCAGTACGATGTCACTAGGCGACAGAACTTTTCAGCTCCACTGCAATCCCATGAGACCACCTTCACACACGTGGTCCGCCGCTGGCTGAAACGCGGTCACGTGGCACATGACTGTAGTGCCAGCTCCAAGAAACACTTTGAGTATCACGCCATCTGTAGGTTGAAAGTAAGAGGGTAAATGAGGAACCATGCAGGCACCAGTCAAAAGGGAGCTGGAGGGCAAGGACATCACCAGGGACCAGGAGGCACACCGCAAGACGTCCGGTCACTCGCCACTGGGACAGGACAACGCCCGGTGTGAGCGCGCCTAGCGAGAGCTTGAAACCACAGCCAGCAAACTCGGACAGAAGTGAAAGGAGACGGAAGCCCACGGGGCAGGAGGAGCCTGCAGTGGTTCTCACTGAGGGACAGGGAGCAGCAGGACAGAGGCACGGGACACAGCCGGGACCAAGTGGCCCTCACTGGCACCTACAGTACACTCCCGGACAACGGCAGATCCATTCTGCATGTTTCTAACTGTAAACTTAAAACGCAGCAGATACTTTTCAAAACATCTCGTGTCTTTGAACACAAGGAAGATAGCCTTTTTCTTTTTATTAGCAACTTCCTTCTATCATCACGACTTCCTGTTCCACAAAAGAACGGAGAGGCCCAGGACAGGGGCAGCATGGAGCCGGGTCCTTGATCCGGCCACTGCCCTGCAGAGCCAGCATGGGGAGCCCCGGTGGTGTCCACGCAAGGCACCTCAAGGCAGCCTCCTGTGGATTCAGTCCCGAGTCCACTTTCGGCCCTTCCCAGGGCCCAAGCCCAGGCTGCGTCCCGAGGAGCAGCCTCGGGGCTTGGGCGGTTCCTACATGCCAGCCTCTCTGCGACAGCCACACGGCCCGTATAACCAGTCACCCTGGCCTCGCCACAGAGCCCACAGGACCCCAAGGAAGTCACTGGGTGGCCCTGATAAAATATGGCTGGTGGACGTCCTCGTGCGAAGAGATTAGGGTACAGGCAGGCACAGAGGGACAACCACGTGAGGACACAGAAGGACGGACGGCAGCCAGCCAGCCACCTACACGCCAAGAACAGAAGCCTCAAGAGAAACCAGCCCCGTCAACGTCTCCATCTTGGACTTCCAGCCTCCAGAACCAAAAAAAAGCAGGTAAGTGTCATTAAGTCAGTCAGTCTGTGTGGCCCTTTGTTACAACGGCCCTAGAAGACACACAAGCCCTCTGGAAAGGTTCTGTCCTGCAAAGCGGCTGGGGTGGGAGACGTCCGGGTCCCACAACGAGTCCGGCTAGCGAGGTATCTGAGAGAGAATCTTAAGTCACAATCATGCTGGTTTCAAGGTCACAGGAGCTATCACAGGCCATTTGTCTTATTCACAACCAAGAAGTCTTAAAGCCACAGTTCAAGGCACATCATTTCTGTCCCTGCAGACACACGCAGATGGGAGGCCATCATGGTAAAGTTCACGAGAGATCTTACCGGGGCGATGAGTGTGTCCTAAAACTGTGTTATGGTGAGGGCTTCTCAACTCCATAAATCTACTAAAATCACTGTAAACTTAAAGGAGGTGAATTTTATAGTATGCACATCATACCTCAATAAAGTTGTTGAGAACATTTTTTGCTGGTGTATTTGACTGGAATTGCGTTAAATCTACAGATCAATTTAGAGAGAACCGACGTCTTTACTATGTTGAGTGTTCCAACCCACAGCCACAGAATGCGTCTCCATTTCTTTACATGATCTTTACTTCATTCATCAGTATTTTGTAGTTTTCAGTATACAGATTTTGTATTTGTTTTATTAGATTTGTCTAAATAATTTTGGGGGAGCTACTGAAAATGGTTATCTTTAAAATTTTTACTAATTGCACACTGCTAGTATATATAAATAAGATTTATCTACGTGTGCTGACTTTGTATTATGTGACCTTGCTAACCTCACTTACTAGTTCTAATAGTTTTTTCATAGATTCCTTGGACTTTCTATGTAATCACATCACCTGCAAATAGAAACAGTTCTATCTTCCCATTATTTTCATTTTTTTCCTGATATTATAACACTGGATAAATAAAGTTTTTTAATTATGTAGATGTAACTACTCCATGCTATGCCTAGGGCTGCTAAGGACTAGCTAAATGTTGGTAGCAAAGAGATGGGACAGGTGGATTACTTAAAGTTTTACACTATAAAATACATTTTTCTAATGTAAATGCTTTAGAAAACACAGCAACAGCAAATGTTCCTTATACAGTACTTTTCCTATATGAACTCATGTGAGCTTCATAACAATAGATATTTTTTCCATGTTACTTAAGAAGGAAAATGGGCCAAGGCAGGCCAAGCAATGGGCCCACCTGGGCTGAAATGATCGATTATGTTGGAGCGCACCTCTTGCCTGGACCCAACTTGTTCCCACCTGCCCAAGTCTCTGCCTGTCCTCCCATGGCTAGCTGGGCGGCCCCGGGCAGTGACTGAGCTGACTTCTCTATGAGCTGATGCTAGTGAGAGCAATCAAAAGCCAGGACACAGACAGTCACACAGACAGGCAGAGGGGACACTGGCCCCCTGGGGAACCCGCAGACAGGTACTCCTGGAGTGGTACCTGGGCAAGCACAAGCACAGTGCCTTCAAAGAACCGTAGGTGTGATTCAGTAAGCGTGTGATGGTCAGGTGCCAGGGTCTAACATTTTGGGGAAGGTATTTTTGGCAGCTTCTTCCTCATTTTTAACTTGGGGTGTGTGAGGCAGGTGGCTGGGGTCGAAGTCTGGCTCTGCCATTTACCTGGCATGTAAACTGGGACGCATACTTCATTCCTCTTTGTTAATTTCCTCAACCCCAAAGTAGGAATAATAATTACACCTCCCTTTAAGGGCTGTGAGAATAAGTAGAATGCAAACTACAGAACAGGTGTTAGCAAACTAAAGCCCACTGCCTGTTTCTGTAAATAAAGTTTTATTAGAACACGGCCACACCCATTCACCACACAGCATCTGTGCTGCTTTGGAGCTGCAACAGAATGGGTACTTGTGACACAAACCATATGGCCCACAAAGCTGGAAATACTCATTATCTGGACCTTCACAGGAAGCGTAACCCCGGCTTAAAACAATGCTGGATCAAAATAAGTACTCGAGAAACGTTAGCTATTACGTAAACCCCAATTCGCCTCCAGAATGATAAACTGGAGTATGTGCACAAGACAAAGACACAAGCATTGACTGTAGTGACAAATGCAAAATAGCAATGTCAACTGACAGGAGGCTGATCACATCAATTATGGTACCTGGTGCTACGGAACTCTACACGGCCATTAAAACGAATGAGAGAATTCTGAGTAGATATACCGTCCATGCCAACATGGAAGAAAGTCTCCCAGATCTTTAGGTGAGCCAAGATTTTCAGAGAAAAGGTATGAGGATATATGCAATATAATGTGTTTATACTACCAAAACGACAGACACACAAAAAAACAAGCACTGCGTGCGTGCACAGAAAAAGCTGGCCGCTAGGACAGACGGAGGGGGGAATTCTGCTTTTAGTATAAACGGGTCTGCACCGTTCGAATTACTTAACGAGCTGGAGTCTGAGCGTTTTCTCATGGCTTAAAAATAGTACTGGAATCTCTCGGGCTGAGCCTGGGGGTCCGCTTATCTCACCTTTGTCCGCGCGCGCCAGAGGCGGCCGAGTGTGGACGAACGAGCGCGCGGGACACCGCGCCAAGAGCGAACCTGCGGGAACGGAGGGCAGCTCGGCGGCGCCAGCGTGACAGACGGGGCGGGGCGCCTCCCCAGGGAGAGCAGGACGGAATTTTCGGGGACACGGAAGCGTCCTGCATCCTGACCGGGGTGCGAGTCACCTGACTCTACGTGTCTGTCAAAACTCACTGAACGGACACCGAAAAGCGCGTTTAACTAGATGTAAAATTCAAAAGAAATCCGCACACACACCCCGAAAACCCAAACCAGAGAACACCAACAGCGCGGGGCAGGTTCTCCCCGAGCGCCCGACCCGCGACGCGACCGCGCGCTCACAGGAAACGCTCCCGCACAGTCCCCGGCCGCGGCGGGGGCCGAATCCGCACGCGGCCCGGCGGCCGCAGGGACGGACGGCGCTCGGCCCCGCCCGCCCGCGCCCCGCGCCCCGCGCCCCGCGCCCCGGGCCGGCTCCGCCCGCGCGGCCTCCGCTCCAACGCCGCGGGCCGGGCGCGCTCCTCACCGGGTCCGGGGCGGCCGGGCGCGCGTTTCTCTCCCGGGTCCGGGGCGGCCGGGCGCGCTCCTCAGCAGGGTCCGGGGCGGCGGCTCAGGGTCCGGGCGGCCGGGAACGCGGGCGCCGGGAGTGAGTCACTCGGGCGGGCCGCGGACGCGCAGGAGACGCCCGGCCCGGCCCCTTCCTCCGGGGGCGCCGGCCCCTTCCTCCCCGCGCCCCGCCCCGGCGCCGCGCCGCGCCCGCCGGCCGGAAGGGGGCGCCCGAGCGGCCGCAAGCGCTGCGGGCGGGGCCGGGCGGGGCGCGGCCCACGGACCCACGAGACCCACGGGACCCACGAGACCCACGGGACCCACGGGACCCACGGGCGGTCTCGGGGAGGCCCGCGAAGCGCCGTCGCATGCAGAGGCTGGACGGCGGGGCCCCTGCCCCCAACTGCCTCCCACCGCGCCCCGGGCCCGGACGGGGGGCCGTGTGGCCGCCAGTCCGCGAATGCGCAGGGGCCGCAGGAACCCGCCCGTCCCCGGGGGATGCGCGCGGGGGCAGCAACCCGGATGCCGGCCCGGGACAGGACGCGCGCGGTGGGCCCTCGCGGCCCCACGAAGAGGCTCCAAGTGACTTTGCGGTCGGGGCCCACACACTTCCAGGCGGATTCCTGCTTCTCTCGGCCGCGGGCTGTCTCAACGTCAGACTGCACAGGGATTTTTACACTGCAGCTGAAGTGAGAATACAAAGTCACGGTATACTGTGACAGTTTAAAAATGCTGTAATCCCTAGAGCTATTAATAAAAATCAGAGGAATCGCTAAAAATCCAAAAGAGGAAAGAGAACGGAATGCTAAAATCTACTCAATCCAAAGGAGGAGCAAAAAGCACACAGGACAAACTGTAAAAAAAGAGCAAGCTCTTTGGCTTAAACTCACCCGTGTTAATAATTACGTTAAATATAACTGGACTAAACACTCCAATTAAACAAAGTGTCACTCTGGATAAAATGAAGCCCAAATACATGCTGTTTAAAACAGGCATACTTTGACTATTAAGGACGCGAAGAGGTTGAAAAAGATGGAAAACACCTTACCATGCATGTACTAATCATAAACTTGTACTAATCATGTACTAATCAAAATGTCAAAGCAGACCTCAAGACAAGGATGTCGCCAGAAACAAAAAGGGGCAGTTGATAAAGAGAAGTGGGTGAATTCATTCAGAAAAATTATTTTCAATGTGTAAAAACACCAAATAAGCTTTGAAGTACTTGGGAAAATTCTATAGAATCAAAAAAACTCAAATACACACTCATAATTAGAGACTTTAACACTCCTCTTTTAGGAACTGATAGGACAGGCAGACACAGAAATAAAAGAGAAAAATTATAAAAGCAATTAACCTATTTGACCTAAATAGTACCCCAACAAAACAGAGTACACTGTACTCAATATGTTCAAAACCTTGATACTGAATCTGCATGGTATTACTAGAAAAAATTAGTTTTTAAATACATATGTCGTAGTCACAAAATATACCACATGCTAGGAAGTAAAGCAAGTATCTACAGATTTCAAAGGGTTGAAATTGTATAGAAACTTCTCTCGCCATTGTGAAATTAAAGTAAAAAGCAGTAACAAGAAAGACAACTTAAAAAAACTCAATGTTAGACTTAAATAATGCAATTTTAAATCTTTTTGACCAAAGAATTGCAATAGAAGTTCGAAAACATGTTGAACTAAAAATTAATGAAAAACATCAAAATTTGTGAGATGCACCTGAATGAATGTTCATAGGGAAAGTTTATCTATGAAATGCATATATTAGAAAACAAGGGAGGTTTAAAATCAGTTACTAAAATTCTACCTCAAAAAAGGTAGAAAACAAAAATCAAATCGAAAGAAGTGAAGAAACAATAAACAGAAATCAATGAACTAGAAAACAAAAGACCAAAGAAGAAAATCTCCACAAAAAGCTGACTTTTAAAAAAAAGTAATGGAAATCTCAATAGTCCCATATTGGTAAGAGAAAAAAAATAAAGTTGCAATTTTAAACTTTCCCTCGAAGAAAATCTCCAAGTCTATACAGCTTCACTGATGAAATCTATAAAACCTTTAAGGATGAAACAATACCAATTTTTCAGAGCCACAGTAATAAAATTGAGTAGTTTTGGCATAAGGATGTACAAATAGGTCAATGGAACAGAAGTGAAAAGTAATTCCTGACGAAAGCTGAATGTGTGTGTCTCCCCAAAATTCAAATGTTGAAACCTAATCCCCAATGTGTTCGTATTTGGGGGTGGGGTCTTTGGGGGTGATTAGGTCATGAGGGTGGAGCTGTTAATGTGACCAACCTTTTAGAAAAGAGACCCCAGAGAGCCCCTCATCCACGCTATGTGAGGACACAGCTTGTGGACCATGACGTGGGCTCTCCCCGGGGACCACACCTGCCAGCGCCATTATCCTGGGCTTCCCAGGCTCCGGGACTGTGAGAAATAAACGTCCGCTGTTTTATCAGTCACCCAGTCTCCGTTACTCCGTTACAGCGGCCAGAACCGACTGAGAAAAGCTCACACCTATGTGGTCCGTCGATTTTCAGTGGAGGTACCAAAGGAGTTCAAAGGAGAAAGGAAAGTCTTTTTGTTAAATGCTGCTAAGCAACTGCATAACCATATGGGAAAAAATGAACCTTGACCCACACCTCACACAAAAATCAACTCAATATGGATCACAGACCTAAATCTAAAAGCTAAACATGCAAAGCTTCTAGCAGAAAACATAAGAGAATAATTTTAGAACCTTAGGATAGAAGTAGGCAAAGATTTCTTAGAATAGGAAATGTACTAACTTTTTTGGTCAATATCACTAAAACAAATGATAAATTGATCAAAAATTTTAAACTTTTCATCAAAGGACAGTGTTAAGAGTATGAAATGCCAAGACACAGACTGGAAGACAATATTGCTATACACATAACTGACAAAGGAGTTGTATCAAGAACATAGAGAACCCCTACAAATCAACAATATAACAATGCCCCCGCCCCCCGCAAAAAAAATAGGAGACTTCAAAGAAGAAACTACTTTGGAAGTCTCTTATGAAGTAGGATGTACATATATGCTATGATACAGTAAATCTACATCTATGTATTTACCCAAGATAAATAAAAATTTATCTCTACACAAAGACTTGTGCATGAACATTCTTATGAGTTTTATTCATAGTAACAAAAAACTAGAAACAACTCAAGTGTATAACTAGAAGAACATAAACAAATTTTGGTATATTCATACACTGGAATGCTACCAATTAATAAAATTGAAAAGAATGATTGATCCAAGTATTACCAGAAAATGCACAAATCTCAAAATTACTGCAGCTTTACCAGAGACAAAAGAGAATACATTGGTTGGTGTGAGCAAGATGACACAGGAAACCCCAGGCCCGCATGTCTGCACGCAAACACCGAGCACTCTAGAAACCAAGTAAGGGTCGCAGTGACCAGACGAACGCACAGCCGAGAAAAGGTTGCACGCGCAATGTTCCAAGCAAACTTCACACCCACTCCCTCCCTCGTGTGCACCAGTTAGGAGGGAGCCACTCGGTTGCCGGTTCCTCCTTTAGGGTGGAAGGAAAAAAGTGGAAGTTGTTTCCAGCGTTCTGACTTGTCTGGGGGATTTCGGGGGCCTGGTTTTTGCCTGACTCAGAGTGGACAGGAATGAGGCATGAGTCCGGGCATCAGGCTGGAGGCTGATGAGGCTGATGAGCGCGGTGCGGGGTGCTGAGTGTGGCAGAGCCGCTGGGGGTGTCAGAGCTCTGGGCACCTGGGGACAAGAGATTATGGATCGAGGAACACAACAGAACACCGAAGGCCGTGGGGAGAAGCAGGCTGAGACTCAGGGAAATAGACTTTTTAAAAGGCAGCTGTATTATTCACGGTGACCAGGACATGGAAGCAATCTAAGCGTCCTACGATAAAAGAATGGATAAAGCTGTGGTACATATATACAATGGAATATTACTGAGCCATAAGAGATGAAATACTGCCACTTGTGACAACATGGATGGACCTCAGACCAGACAGAAAAAGTTGAAAACCACCTATCACTTATATGTGGGATATAAACCCAAAAGCAACAAATGAACAGGACAAACAAACAGAGCCTCATGGACACGGACAATAGACTAGTGGTTACCAGAGGGCAGGGAGGGAGGGGAGAGGAAGGAGGTAAACGAGGTAAAAAGGATCAGATATGTAGTGACAGAAAGAAATCTAACTATGGGTGGTGAAAACACAATGCAAAATATATACATATATATGCCTTACTATTAAATTGTACACCTGAAAGTCTCTAGATTTCGTTAATCAATGTCACCATAAAAAATAAATTTTCATTATTAAAAAAACAAAAGAGTGGCACAATGTATGCTGATCAGACGAACCACACACACACACACACACACACACACACACACACCTGCATGCCTGACACAGTACCAAAAAGAAGCCCTGACAAGCCTGGAAGCCTTCATGCCTTCCAGATGGTGGGAAGGTGCTCCCCGCATGGAACTCATCTGCAAAGACTGGGAGAGGAACCTTTTTTCCAAATGACCAGTTTTCAACAGGAGATCACAAGGCACACAAAGCAGCAGAGAAATATGACCCATGCAAAGGAACTAAGTAAATCTCCAGAAACTTGACGTAAAGAAACACAGGCTTCCAACTTACTTGAAAAAGACTTTAAAACAACTGTCTTAAATATGCTCAGTGAGCTGAATCAGAACACACACAGAGAACTAAAGGAAATCAGGAAACAGACTATAAACATATTTTGATACGCTGACATATAAACAAAATCAGAATGTCAACAAAAAGACAGAAATTACAGAGATTCAATTATAGATCAAGCATGTTGGGAGCTTGAAAGCTGTCACTGTGCTACCAAGCAAAATAACAAAGGAACTGAAAACCAACAACTTTTTAGTTCCATTAGAGAAGTGAGGTCACAGGGCAAACTGCTGACACACAAACTAGAGAGACAGGCAGGAGACAGAGAACCCACAAACGGAAACCTCTCCTGGAGCCAACGCCAGGGTAGGAAAACCTGTGGAGAGACCCGGTCTTGGACAGGTGTACACATGGTCTCATGAGTTTTACGTCCACGAGCCTTACCGGGTTCACAGTGAAGGTCAGAGACAAGTCCCCTTGTGCTCCCAGCATGAGGAGGGAGCAAGGAACCATTTGGAAATAAGCCAGAGCCCGTCCTCAAGAGAACTATTCAACAAGGCCGATTCTCCCGGGGTTTTAGCACAGCGTGACCGACCAGAGTGAAGGGGAACACTCGATGCCAGCCCCCGCTGGCCATCCCGTCCCACTGCAAGGAGGGGAAAAAACTGAGACACGCCTGTGAAGTGCACAGCCCAGGGCACAGGCCACTGAAAGACAGAACGCATCATATTCCTTGCCAGCAACGAGGCACCAGGGTGTGTGGACTTGCACACACATCTCTCAGATGTCGGGAGGACACATCCCTCACCCGAGCAAGGCCTGAGCAATAACAGAGGCGAGCTTGCAGATCAACTCCTTGTCCTCATGACACAGATGTCTTCTGGAAGACATCAGACAGAGCGGGCACGCTTCGTGTCCCTGTGCCCTGCCACACCCCGGGGCTCTCCTCCACCCTGGACTCCTCCCGCGGCCTCCTGTGACTGGGGCTGCCCTTCACTGGAAGGTGGAAGCACACACACCTTCGCAGTCTCATGAATTCTGACTTTCCCAGCACTCCAGTCAAAACAGCACTGTCTTATCAGCCTAAAAAGTTTCTTCCCCTCAGCCCCAGGCCTGACAACTGCTTATCTGTTCTCTGCCCTATGGTTTTCTTGTTTCCAGAACATCATACAAAAGAAATCATACATCACGCAGCCATCTGAGGAAGGATTCTTCCACCTAACAGTTTCTGAGGTTCATCCAGGTTAAAGTTCACGTCTTCTCACTGCTGAGCAGTATTTCGTCGCATCAGTTGGTCGCATTATTTATTCAGTGGCTGACGGACGTGAGCATGGTTCCCGGTTTTGGCACCATGAACAGAGTCCCCGTACACATCTGCGTTCTGGTCTCTGTGTGAACGCACTCTCCATTTCTCTCGGGTAAATAACTAGGACTGGGTCTACTAGGTCATGATAAGTTTAGTTTAATGTTACAGAAAATGAAAAAACTCTCTTCTGAGGTGGCCATACCGTTCAGCATTCCCACCAGCAGTGTATGAACGTTTCAACTGCTCCACGTCCTCGTCAGGACTCGCTATTGTCAGGCTTTGTTTTGTTTGCCATTAACGGGTATACAACGGCATGTACTGCTGTCGCTTTACAGGAAGTCTTGAGGTGAGGAAAGTTAAGTCCTCTAACCTTTCTGTCCTTCAAAATGGCGTTAGTTATTCTACGTCCTTTGCACATTCACATAAATTTTAGAATCAGCCTGACATCTTATCCTGTTGAATCTTCTCATTTCGAATCTCCATTTTTTAAAATGAAAATATTTCCTTCCTAAATATACTATAAATAAACTTACCTTCTATCGCAGATTTAGAAACACTGATAATTCGATTTACAAAGGAGCCACGTTTCGGAGTGTCTGACGTGATGAATTTTTGTTTCGCGTGAAGAACTGCAAGCCAGGACAGCCAGGCCGGCACTGTGTAAAACCCGACTCCTGCACCAAACTGCTTCAGCGGAGCAGACGGCCGCCAGTCCCACAGGCCTGGACGCGCAGGGGCAGATCACAAAGAGCCCGCACCTCTCTCTCAGTGGGCAGGCTACGCGGCGGTATTTCCTGCCATCGGAACAGCTGTGCACCCTGGGCATGTGGAGGCCTCCTCAGTGAATTTCTCCAAAGCCGCAGAGGGGGTGGGCACCTGGGGGGTGCTGGTGTAGACACTGCCGTCGGCCTGCAAAACGTGCTCATGCTGCAGGGCGACCAAGACTGTAGACGGGGCAAGGCGCCCCGTGTTGGGCTCTGAGGCCATTTGGAGTTGAGTGGTTGTTAGTGAAAAATAGGTAGTGACTACAGTGCAGAGTCATAAATACTAGAGAAATGCAAAAAGTATACCAAAAAATGCAGAAAAATGGAGTGGTGAGTGTAATTTTAGCTGACAAAAATTGCTCTGAAATGCCAAATGACAGTAGGTACCTACAGCTAGCCCTACATAAAGCTGGCTTTTACATTCATCGATGCTGGTTGAAGCTACTTTCATTTTGGAACTTCCCAAGCACATTAAAATACATTTTTCAGATGTCTACGTCTAAGACAACCTTCAGGGAAGATAGCATGTAAAACTCTTCCGTGACTGAGTAAAAGGAGAAAGAAAAAATTTTAAGTGCTGTAATTTATTTTTAATATTAACAATTACATGTTCAAAAATGATATAATTCACATCTGAAGGTATCAATACCATAAATCTATAACTTGCAGGAGGAAATATAAGTACAAACAGCTTATATACACTTTTCATTATTGACAGAATTTTAGACACATAACCCTACACTATCCAATAAGCTTCAGAGAAAACAGCTACACATCCACATGTCAAGATGACAGACAAGTTTTAAAAATGAACCTCAATAAAACAATTCTTACTTCTCGGTTACATGGAGTGGAGATGTATATACATGAAGACTGAGTCTGAGGTAGTTAACTTTGTTCCATGCCGGCCATGAGTGACAGGGCTAGAGATTCCACTGTGGGAGGAACAAAAATAAGTTAAAAAATAGGAAAATGTCTGAATAAGGCTTTGAAAAATTGAAAACTAAAACGTATTTCAACACACTTTTTTATTTTTAATTAAAATACTGATTCTTTTTAATGTATAATGAAAATGATAATCTCCACTTATTAAATACGAATTGAAAAAGTATGAGTTATTTCTACTTCGGGTCGTTTTAATTTTGAGAACAAGAAAACCTGGACATTTCAGTGAACAAATCACATTTGTTCCACATGTCGTAAGACCTGGAGCCCATTCATGACAAAATGCCACATTCTGACCTGCCAGTGGAACCGACTTGCGTGTAACGGTTGCCCATTCAAAGGCAGATCAATGTGTCAGTGTTTTCCCCAACACAGTGTTTCCCGAAGGGTCAGCTATTCTTAACAAGCACATCGCAGTGTGAAGATGCAGAAACGGGAAGAGGATAACCCTGCACGCTTGTCCCAAAGAGGCTGCAGAGACACTCCCTCGTCCTCGTTGCTGCTGCTTCAAGCTCTCTTCCGCCCTGGACTCACCGCACAGACTTCTGCCTGCTCCACGGTGTGTGTCAGGAAGCCTCGGGAGTTTTCAAACCTCTTTAAAACATCCCTTATCATTTGAAAAGGAATAGTTACACATGATACTGAAGCGTGATAAATCTATTCTGCCATCCGCTTTATTTAATAATAAATAAAGCGGAAACCCACGGGTACAATCAATGAGATACTGGAAGGCAAGGTCTTTAGTCTCAGGGTTTCACATTTGATAGTCGCTTGCCCCACGGGAATTCTGCAGACTCAATTCAAAGCATGGCACAACAGCTGAGGGACTTTCCCGGTTTGAAGTGGTGAATATTCTAGTTCTTCGTGAGATCAATAACGAAACAGTAACATGTAGCCTTGGTTCAAGAAAGTATAAAAGCAGCCATATTTTAACACGGTGTACTCACAGTGGGGAAAGGACCCTCTACAGACGGCTTTGTTTAAAATGGTCACAAGAAACATATGGCAGTTTTTAAAATCAGACTCCATTTTCTCTATAGACTCCATTCTAAGAAAGAAAGTAAATCGCAATTTAAGTAAGTGCATGAGGGGTTAATCGGCAGGCTACAAAATATCTTTGGAGTAATTTCGAATGTATCTCAGTTTAATTATATAGAATCTTACTTATAAAGATTATAACATAAAATATAAAATTTCCTGCCCGACGTTAAGTGAAAATTCTGAAGCTATCTGAAGGCGTGTCCTTATGACACAGCACCGCTGTTTCAGGGCAGTGCTGAGTTCTGGAGCTGGGTGGCTGGGGTTACTTCCTTTTGCATCATTCGGTTGCGTTTTTTACTTTCCGCAAGCATATCTTCCTATTAACATAAATAGCACATACAACCCTAAATTTTAAAACGACCTAAAAACCTATTACGTGAAATATGAAGGCGAGAACTACCCAGCGGACTCCCACGCACCCCCCACATCCCGTCGCGTTTGTAGAAGCAAGTCTGACATCACAGCATTTCAGTTATAAATGCTTCCGCGTGTATACATTAAAGACTCCTTTTAAAACACAGCCACACCACCATCTGCTTAAATGCGATCATTTTTAGTATCATCAAATAACCCAGGCAGTGTTCAAATTTCACCTGGCTTTTCCAATTTTTCACTTTTCTGCATTAAGTTTGAATCAAGATCAATTAATTTCCAAAAACGGTGATACTTAATATGCTTCTAAGTCCTCACTCCCTCCTTTTTTCTTAGTCAACTTGCTGAAGTGAAATAGTTCAATGTTAGCAAAGCATTTGCAGTAGGATTACTGCTTTCTCCTCCGCCCCACAGTGACAAAGAGAAATATGGCTTACACACTATGAGACAGCAGTAATAAAGCGAGTCAGAATTCTGTTTCCATCCCTGCAATTACAAATTTTGCCTACCATCTTAGTTTACGCCTTCAGAAAATTCTGGTACAGCCACAAGTTAAGATTTAAAATGAGATTCGCTCTGTAATGAGCTCTCATCTCGACAACTAAGTGGCAAGCTATCGTCACAGGAGCCGCAGCAGCCCGTGCAACCAGACTTGCTCTTTTATGTCAGGGGAATGCGAACGGCAGCGTCACATGGGGCAGCGCCAGGGGCTGGGGGTTCACTGTGTAAGGTGCCTAAAAGTCTAACCGAAATGCTGCACACCTGAAACTAACATAACGTTGAATTTGAACTGTAATTGAAAAAAAAAAGTAATACCAGCATTACATCAGTTCTATAAATGAGACAGAAATGAACAAACTGCTGAGCTGTACGTCCCTGTTAGCAGCAGAGGACGAGACTATCGACAGGTAGGAAGGCTGTCCTCTGACTTTCGACAGGACAGGTGTGAACAATACACTCTGAAAGTCAAATGTACAATTATCCTTCTAGAGCTCATCTAAAATACAGCCTTGGACTATAATCCAGCCTGATGCCCACAATCTGCTTTCCAATAATTCAGCAAGTGGGAAGGGGACTGGGCAAGAAACACAAGGTCAAACTGGTCACTGCCAGGGACCGCTGGACTGGAGTGACGGGCATCTGAGGTTGCTATGTGATCTTCTATTTCTGTGTATAATCTAAGGCACCACAACAAAAATTTAACATAACTTCTAAAACAAAACAGGAACGTAACCTAAGGATATCTGCTTGTCCTAGTTAAAAGACTTCAGAATTTTCTTATCGTTTTACTGCTCATAAAAGAAAGAACTGGACAATTCCCGATACAGCTAGTTTAGGTAACCAGGTTCTTCGGTTCTTTCCTTAAATCTAAGTGGTAAGTGATGTGTTACCAAGATGAAAAAAAGGCTCCCGGAGAGAAGACAGTTGAAAGGGAGGATGAACGGCTCACGGCACAGAGGCTGCACAAGCCCCATACTCACTGCCAAGCCCCCAGGCCCGCCTGCCAGCCGTCCGCAAACAAGAGCGCCAAGTTCAACACCTTCATGATGGCTTCCTTCACAAAGCTGACCTGCAGATCAAAGCCACAGACAGAACACGGGCTCTGTAACTATGTTTGCGCACTGCCACCAAACCTTTTACCTGACTTAAATGAGTCACAGAAAAAGCTCATCAGTGCAGTGACGGCCTTCTACGTCTAAAAGAAGGCGCTGGGCTCTGAACAAAGTACGCTTGGAACTGGGCCACACCTGCTGCACCCGTGGCACAGGTGGTGTTAGTGCAGTCCAAGCAGCAGAGCAGGCTGCCGTTTCCTGGACGGCCACTTAAATTCAGCAGTGAAATAGGCGAGTACTGTCCCACACAGTCACACAGAGGGGGGCGCCCTTCCCGACTGGAGCCCTAGTACCCCACGACGACAGGTACGATTCTCGGCTTGAACCCAAGAGCAGTGCAGAGTGAGGGCAGGCTGGCAACACAGTTTTCATCTGCTTTTCTTATATATAATTTCCGATAATATGGCATAAATTTGTAACCTCATTTGTAGGGAAAGATCTGGTCTTTCCCTAAAGAATATTCTACAGAAGCTAAATAAGTATAAAATTCCAAAGCAGGTAGACCGCCTCCTTTGGCCAGCTTCATTCCTGCCTCAATGGCCGAGTCTGCAGGTGACATCTCATGTACCTTTTCTCTCAGCAGACATCGATCATGGATGGTTGACAAGTATCTGTAGTGAATTTTAATCAATTGATCTAAATCCTTGGCTTCCTCGATTTGATGTTGAAACTCCAGCCCTGTACTGTGAAGAATCTTGGAAGAAAAAGATGAAAAGTGCAATCAGATTTCTTCTTCGAGAACCTGTGTGCCACACAGACTTTTTAGCTACCTCTTCTAGCCCCTCTCCAAGTCTTCCTTCAAAAACTACATCTGCAAAGTTTATCAAGTTCTGCTCATTAAATGCCGACATTCTTAGCCTAGAATGACGGCAGGGCCCTGTCTGCCAGGATACCCACTTGCAGTGAATGAATGCCTCCCTCGGGACTGACGGACCGTTCTGGGGTCAGGGTACGAGGTACGGGGAACCGTTTATCAAACCATATAGAAAATGTACTGATTTTTTTTTTTAATCAGCAGGTAAATTGACGTGTTTTATAAGTTCTGCAGGCATAAATGTACTCCAAATAGAAAACAAATTCAGCGCCAACTTGACACTCCTGCCACTTACGCCCAGCAACCGAGGGCCCCGGGCCAGCCTCTGAGGGCTTCCGTGGTTGCACAGAAAGCGCGTCGGCCACGGGCGCCGGGTCTGAACACGGGCTGAGAGGCCCCACTTCACGCAAACGGCATAGGTTTTAGAACTCACGTGCTATTGACTAGACACTTTTTTAACAACCATTTGAAACCCCAGATGAGCACTGTCCTCCAGTAACACTGCTGCTGTGCAAACAGCTGAAGTCTTCCGGAACCTCCCGAAGAGCTGGTTTTAAGACATTTCTGAAGTTTACTTGGTAACGAGCTACTTCTTGTTTTTTTAAAAAAGCATAACATCTGGCTGCGTCTTCCTCACGCTCCACACTAGCCTGACTCTGGCTGTTACTGGGAACAGCTGCTACTACTAAGTTTCAGGGACGACAAGGCAGGTTCTGCAGGCAATTCCGAAGGAGCACTGCCGGCTGCACCTGTCCCCAGGGGCTGCTGACAAGAAGGGCAGCAGTCTCCAGACACGTGCTCCGGCACGCTTAAAACACCCCCCACTGCCATGTGGTGTCATGATCAGATTTTGAATATGTGCTCTTTTCACATGCACAGCGTGCGAGCATGTTGTGAGCTCCTTTGTGTCTGTGACCACGCTGCAGGGGATTCTCCGTGAAGACCTGTGCCAGAGGCGACGGGGCCGAGGCACCCAGACGGACACGTACCCTGGTCATGATGTAGTTGTGCAAGCTGTTCACGAAGTGCATGAGCTTCACTCTCAGGAGGAACATACGGTGAATCCGCTGTCTCACTGGCTCCTCGTGCGGTCCGAACGGGGCGGCCGTGTCCCGCTCACGTAACAGTGCTTCTTTGGAGTGCGGTTTTTCGGCGGCACTAGCTAGTTCTGCAGAAGATGAGAAGAGCAGAGTGGGCGGGACGAGCTCCACCACCCGACCCCAGCACTCACAGGGCGGGCGCTCGGACGGCAGGCCAGCGGCACAGCTGGGACCCCCGCCTTCCGTGAAAACTGCCCACATCACCGATTACTGCTGTCATCGAGAAGGTAAATGTGAAGTCCCGTTAACTTGTTATTCCAATTTTTCCTGTCATCTAAGAAGTATTATTCTGGCTACACTGAGAATCAAGTTATTGTATTTCAGATAAACTGGACATACAGCTTCCAGGTATTTCATTTGGGGAAGTTAATTCTGACGTCTGTAAAACTGGTGCTATGAATACGTGTCATTTTGACACTTATGTATACAGTAGAAATGACCAAAGACCACCAACCTTTCTTTTTGAGGGCTAAAATTAAATTATAATTTATCTGTTGAAAACATATCTTACCACCAAATAGTAAAACATCCAGACTGTATTTTGCCCACTTGATTTGCAATAAGAGAAGGAACACCTGATTATAAATTTTTTGGCATTCCAAACTTATAACGATGTCCACAGGCCATGGAACCTATGAGAACAAAAACAAAAATTTAGAACAGAAAGTAGCCCATGACTCGCATATTCTCATTTTAACAGAAAACAGCGTTCTTAGGCAGAATGGCACCACACACCTTGTAGCTCAGCGTCAGGCCATCTAACACGTGAACGGGGGCTTTCTTCTTAGCTGCGTCAACATTTTCAAAAGATATAGCTAGACTAGACAAAGAAATCTCAGTTTTAGTTTGTGAAAACAGAATGCTCACATAAAAATGCTCTTTAAAAAAAAAACTATCATTTTAACATTTACTTTATTTACATCACATTCCAAACAAGACACTGCATTTCATAAGAGAGATGTAAATGTGCCGATAAAGGCACTTTCCGGCATGTGCTCCAGGACAGGGGTTTGGATTTAAAATAAGGAAGAGGAGAAAAGTTTTCAAATAATGGGTTTGGCTACAAAAGAGGACAGATAGTTAACAACTGTAGTCAGCTAACCAGGAAAAAAGATGAAATAAGGAAAGAAGGTAAAATTATAATAGACTGGGTGCTTAATTCTGGTAAAATTCAGGCAACAGGCTCAGCAGGGGACCCTGTGCTGAGGGAGTGAGCGGGACGGCTCTCCTCGCTCGGGCTGCGGTGACTAGAACGGGGTCGGCTTCCACAGCGAGCACCCACGCACCCACCGCTCGGCCACTCTTCCGATGCTGGTTTGAATGGGCCTCTCAGTTCAAGTGACTAATAGCACGCGGAGGTGCCCCTGTGCCCTGCACTAGGTGGGCACAGTCCTTGCCTCATTCACTCCTCAGAATAGTCCTGTTGCTGGACTGAGCCCTCACGTCACTGCCCCTGGCTGCAGAGGCACTGCGTGCTGGGGCCTGGGTGCAGAGCAGGAAGGGTCACGTGCAAGGTGGAGGCGGGAGGAGGTCAGATGTAAAGGGCAGCCTGTGATTTATGAATTGCCAATTCATCCCATGTCACAGGCACTAATCAGAATTTAAGTCTGTTACGGGAGCACCCACTAGGTACTTAACAGGCACCTACAGAGCACCTCATTTGTCAGGTGCCGAGTGAAGCACATGATGGACAGGTCCCTTCTCCCCCTCCAGGGCTCACGACACAGAGCAAACAGGTGGAATTACTGCGCCTCCTCCCCGCCCCCGTCACTGAGGAGACGCAGGGTGCTGCCCAAAGCCAGGCCACGCAGAGCATGGGAGCAGATCACAGCCAGGCCATGCGAATGGGAGAGCATGTCCATGGAGGGTGTGGGACACCCTTGGCGGGGTAGGGGAGGATGTCCCACATCCTGAAATGTCTAACATGGCAGGAGAACACGGCGAGTCTATATGTTTACGTGCACAAGAACCACAAGACGCACAGTCAGAGGCTCTCCTCACAGAGGCTCAGCCACGCTCCAAGAGGTGGCCTGCAAGGGGCCAGTGGAAGGAAAAGCTGAGATAGAGCAGTCAGAGCCTCAGAGAGGAGCCTATGAGCAGCACCGAGCGGTCAGGGAGGATATAATCCAGGGGCAGAGCTGGCCAGCCAGGGACACGTGGGCACCAGGACGGAGGACGCGGTCCGGGTGAGCCCCAGAGTGCCTTTGGGCACCAGGTGAACGGTGCTGCCCAACTAGGAAAAACCGAGACGCGAAAATATGAGCTTAGATTTGGACATCGGAGCACAGTCACAAGGTGCTGGCTGTGCAGATACGTGAGGCTGAAGGTAGATTTCCACATCGAGAGGGATCACTGAAGCCATCGAGCTGGGGTGGAAGTGCCCCAGCCATGAGTGCCAAGCGGGGAGCAAGAAGCTACACGCCAAGGGTGAAAGGAGGGAAACGGGTGGCGGGGAGGCCGTGAAAGAGCAGCAGGGCGAGGGTGGGGTGCGAGGTGGGGCGCGAGGCGGGGAGCCGTGCTGACGTCACGGATGCTAGAACCAGGAGACTCCTGGCTGGGACTCAGGAAGCCTGAGGGCACAGACAGGAACCTAGAGCTCATGCCCGCCACAGCAGAAAGGGTCCCTGGTGTGGCTCATCTGTCCTGAGTAACCTACAAAGAGTGACTGCAATCTCAGTAAAAATGCCATCGCGGTTTGGTTTTGGCGAAGTAAGCAAGAACAGCCAGGAAAACTCTACTAAAACAAAATGCGACTGGCCCGTGAATCAACAGAACGACGACATGGAACGAAAAATCTGGAAAGAGACTCAAATGTCTATGACCCAAGTGCCTATGAAAATTTAAGAATAAAGGGGTAGCTCAAAAAAAAAGGAAAAGATATACTTCTTTTCTCAAGAAACAGGGAGAGAAAAAAATGGCGTAGATGATGGAGGCTCTATTCCTTCCTCAGGCGACCAAATCAAAGTTGTGACGGAAACAAGGAGCAGCAGCGAGGAAAAACCGCCTGGGATCTAGAGGAACAAGCCATACGACTAGGGAGACGTCCAAGAAAACACCCTGCAACGGCAGAAGAAACGTAAAATGGTGCAGCTGCTGTGGAATGCAGTGTGGCAGTTTCCAAAAAGTTAAGCATAGAATTATCTCATGATTCCACTTCTAAGTACATATCCAAAAGAATTAAAAGCGGGGACTTTGATATTTGTACACATGAAGAAAAAAAAAAAGAAAGAAAAAGAAAGGATGAGAATCAGCCATTTGGAAAAAGATAAAATTGGATCTTTTTCTCATGTTTTTTAGCTAGATAAATCCCAAATGGGTCAGCATCTTAAAAAAACCCTTTCAAGTATTACAAGAAAAGATGGGTGAACTTACTCGCAACCTGGGAGGGAGTAAATTGTAACTGCGGCTCAGGACCTCTAAGATGGTTACCTGCAGGGGAGGGGACAGGCTGGGACAGAAACAGAAGCCAGGTTTCCCTCAAGCACCTTCGCACAAGTGGTTTCCACTCGGGAAACACAGCTGCTTCATCTAATTTAAACCAAAACTGAACCACAGCGGGGAAAGCAATTCCTAAAAGTGGAAAATACACTAAAACACACCTGACCGTTAACAAGTTGGCAGTAAATTCACGTGGAGTTATTATTCCAAGTGACCTTGAAACGCAGGACTCTGACGCCTTGCAATACAGGAAGACAGTCACGGGCACATTTTAAACTCTTGTTGTTGTTACTGTTACTTTGACATTATCACTATCTATTATAGAACCAAAGCGATGCTGCGTATGTTACTGGGTTAGTACGTCCTCAGAGGGGCAGAGATACAAAGGGAAGCCAGAAAAGTGAAACCACACACTCAAAGAGCCACACGAGCTTATGATTTGTTTTTCTCTTTCTACACATTTCCTAGCTCCATCCACTGCGAGAGCCCGGAGCGGGTGACAACCCAGGACCGATGGACACTCTGGTACCCAGATTGAGGGCTGTCAAAGCTGCCAGACAGCCGGGAAGCCGGGGCTGCTGCTGATGGGAGAAGCACGGCGGCCTGGGGCAGGGAGCGTAAGGGCCAGGCCTGGACGTCTGTCTTAACAGCAGGGTGCTCTCTGGGGTCCGTGAGGTCAATGGGGTCAAGTGGAGGGGTTCCCTCTGGGTCAACATACGACAGTCTGAGCAACAGAAAAAGAATAACTGTGACAGACTGAAAGAGATTAAAAACAGAATCCATGCGCTTGCACTGATCTTGAAAAACCACCTTTCCTGGCCCTCTCTGGGGATTGCTGGGCACTCGTTTCTCATTACGAAAAGAACCTAGCAATTATGCTGCTCTTACTAATCACATAATTAATGAAAACTCTGATTTTATGGAAGAAAAAGAGGTAATTTAAAAATGAATAAAAATAAGAGGAATTATTTTTATCCACCATTAGCAGCAGAGGGTCAGCAGTAGATGGTCACAACCCACATGGCCGTGAGGAAAGTAACGCCTTCACATGGATTAACCGCCATCATCACTTTTGAAAGTCTGCTCAGGGAAATGAGAAAAGCAGCCGAGAGGACATGGAGCAGGAAGATGGGCCAGTAAGCAGGCTGGCAGCTGAGTCTGCTCTGCAAAGACTCAGTGCCACCGACCCCCAGGGGACAGGGACAAAGGGCTGGCTACAACACGGCTGGGGACAAAATGACACAACGGTTCGAAAACATGCAACTTTGCCCACCAAGTGGAGGAATCTGTCCCCCACTCCCGAGCTTGGGCTGGCCTGGGACGGCCTGGCCAACAGCGGCACGCGGGGGCAGTGAGGGTCTGCAGACCGGAGGGCTGCTCTGGCTGCCTCAGAGCAGCACCTGAGGCCACACACAGGGGGTGCACGGCGGCCGCAGCGGGAGACCCCAGAGCAGAGGGCAGTCCCGTGAGGGAGGCCGCATGGTGCCATCGCATCGGCTCCCGGAGCTCAGAGGGCAGGTCACTTAGCTACCCGCTGCCTCCACTGTCCAGTGTGTGCAACGCGTGAGCAGAATTCAAGTTGGCGTGAAGGTGAAATCGGTCACATATGTAAAACTTCAGAGGAAAGTTGATGGCGCATGGACAGTTTCACAGTATTTAAAATAAAAGGTGCCTCCCATATTTTACCGTGAACTATCTTCAGGATAACGTTGTCCTACTGCTTCTTGAAGCTGCACATTAAGAAAAGACACATTTTGCCAGGTTTCCTTTTCTCTTATTTTATCAAAAATTGATGTGTAGAAGTCATACATGGTATCTCCACCTTCCATTAAAAAAAAATTTCTCATGGCCTGCAAGTACTCAACCAACCTAAATGGAGAGAAAAGAAGCCATCTAAGACAGAATTCTATCGATACCAGGTTTTGTCCCTTACCATTTTTAGTGAAACAGGTTTACATTCTACATCTACTAAAATCAGAAATACTAACACCTCTCAAATACTGTGTTAATAATAAAAGTAGTATATGTTTTACTTTAATCATCAGAAAAAAGTTGTTTCTGCAAAACGCAGAAAAGCAGGCAGTCACAAAAGTGTAACAAAGACAGCTAATCCAAATCCTACCATTCTTAGTGAATTTCCACTGTTAATATTTTGGAGTATTTCTTTACAATCTTTTTTTTCTTCCGCATTCAAAAAAATATATATTTCTCACCAAATTATATATCTTGCCTTTTAAGCTTTAAGAACATTTTACGTTATTTAAGTCTGTATAAACATATTTGTATGAACTTTATGCAGTTCACACACAATACAGATGAACCATCTTTATGGAGACGCCATAATTTAAAGAACTAGTCATCCATCACTAAGTAACTTCGTGTTTTTCCCTCTGATAACAAATTTTGTGATGGGCACTTATGTGCTACAAGCTTTTCCTGTTTTACTTCTGCAGTAAGTCTCAGAAACACACAAAGAATTAAATTTCACAATATAATGGAGAAAACATTAATGGTCGATTCTCTCAAAATAAAATTGTTTACTGCACATGTATTTCCTACTCTAACAAAAATTAACTTGAAATACAGGTTTTAAAATAATTTCAAGGACGTGTGGTTCCATAGGGTAGCGGTTAGCACGTCTGCTTTACACGCAGAACATCCTGAGTTTGCACCCGAGTGGAGCCACGGTCCATGGTCTACAGCCATGCCACCCTGAACAAGCCCGACGTCTGATCTCAGAAGCTAAGCACGGTAGGTCCTGGTTAGTACTTGGATGGGAGACTACCTAGGAAGCCCAGGTGCTGTAGGCATAAATAATAAAAAAGAATAATAAAAAATAAAATAATTTCAATTTTTCTTAAAGTACAATAAACCACAACTACTTCCAAAATCACATTCCCTCATACCTATAGTCTCTTTTCAGCGTCTGCATGAGGTTTCCACAGCAGTCTCGATACTGCTTGTCAATATGAGGGTAGAGGCAAGATCTCAGCGTGAGTTCAAAAGTCTGGCACGTCACAGATTCAGATGACCTATCCATACACACATCTCCACCAGCAAATTTCGCGTGAAAGTCACTCTGTTCCAAGTACAACCTGTAACACAAAAATATCAGGCTTCTTTTTAGGAATCGCGCTCAACGGAATTCTCTTAAAACTCCAGAGAACCCCTCAAACCTTCAGTCTTGAAATCACCAACTATGACAGAATGAGAGAACCTCTCTTCTCAAATATACTTTGGGTAGACCAGTCACTCAGAGTCACTTCTGCATCCAGAATCAAGTGCTTTACATCTGTCTGGTCATCAGGGCCACTGTCAGTGAATGACGGGATCCGAAAACAGAGCACCGTGTGGGTACTAAGCACCTAAAAGCATCGAAGGGCCAAGACGCATTTTCTGCAGAGGGAGGGTCTGACTTGGCGTGTGTCTGATGCCTGCCCGTGACCAGACTCCGGAGCATCTCCGGTATGACTGACAGCCCTCCTCGGGGGCCTAGGGTGCATGATAAACTGTGGACTTTCACAAGCAACAAGGGGGCCGAGTCAGACACCTGAAATAAGTGAACACAGTAGCTTCAGGTATTCTCCTCCTGAGGAACAGACTACTGAGTTTCATATTTGAAGGTTGGAAAGCCCTATGTGGCAGAGACAAACAGTTACTAAATATTGCAGATTCTGCCATTTTGAGCATCAAAGTCTTGCACTGTGCTTCACCTTGCAAAGTTGACTGCCAGCAGCGGGTCGTGCACATCGTCCAGCTCGCGGTGCCTTTCAGCGATGGACTGCATCCTCACCAGGCTCTCTCTGGCTGCCTGCTTCTCAGTGAGGGCCTGTGCCATGGCATCTTCTCCGTGCCGAAGACGTGACTGGACAGACTCCAGAAAAAGGGTATATAAGCTTTTTCTCTCTGCATCTGAAACAAAGAAGTCAGCTGAACTGTGCTCCAGTAAATAGCGTTAAGTGACATTAAGAAATATTATGCAATCTGATCTAACCATGGCCTGGTATTTTTCCTTGGGCCTATAAGAGTCTATCCATGTTTTCATTACCTGTATAGTGCAGTACGACTCAGCATTTTCACATCCGCTGTTAGACATCTGCAAAGTTCACAGTTAAGCATTCAAAACACAAGCTAATTTTTCCTGAACAGAATGATATCGCAAGCAGGATGCGTGAAAGCTCAGTTACCGTGACGCTGGAGAGCACTACGATAACGCTAACAGAGGTCAGAGGTCATTGGAAAAACTCCCATCGGTGGCCCCGGAAAGCTCAAAACATTTTACTGTTTGGCCGAAAAGGAGATACTCCAAAGTAAAAATATTACTTGAAATACATACGATAATACAAATCAATCAACGTAACATAAAGGTGATTCAGAAACAAAACAACTAAGGGTCACAGAAGTGACACCAGGATTTTCTCGAAACCCACGATCAAGCGTGAACTGCTCACCGACGAAGCCCTATCTGCCAGGGTCATGGTCCTCGAGCGCTAAATGCTGCACGGCAGAAACTTCGGAGAATCGTTAACTAAAGGACCAGCCCTGAGGCAGTAAGAGCAAGGACTCACCGGGGGACTTCCCTGAGTGACGGGAGAGGCGCCCCAGTGCTGCGGGCCGTGCACGAGGAAGGGACCCACCTCTGGCCGTGGCCGGGCATGTGGCGCTCTCGGCCACCCGCAGGTTCCTCAGCAGCTGCATGGACTTGCCAGCCATGATGATCTGCTTCAGGACGGGCTTGAGGAAGGACACCATGGTGTGCTGCCTGCTGGGGGGTCCCTGGTCACTGCCAGAACTTGCACTAGCATTATCGCTCATTTTTTCTTCATTTTCTGTCTTTTCCGATACACTGTATAGCGTGTAAGTTGCATACCAAAAGTCTCTGTGATTTACTGGAACGTTTTTGTTTCTACAGGGATTCAGAAGAATTTTAAACTTTAACTTCTCCTCCTGAAACACAACGGTATACCTGCTCTAGCCTAGGTATGTTTTCCAGACACTCCTAACCACAGTAACACTAACGAATGGAAAAATGAAGGCATGTCTACGCAAAAGAGGAGACATTTTATCTGACGTTAGTTTAACGTGGAAACGTGGATAAATACTCTGAACGGTATAGGCAAATTTAAGGAAATAGAAAGTTTCCTGAATTGAAATTAAACAAAATTGGACCGATTTGTTCTTCTTTGGAGGTAAAATAAAAGTCTGCCCATTTGCCATTTCCCGTGAAAGTAACCCCAGACTTCCACCCCTTTTTCCCACATATTCTTAACTGGATGCTTTTAACAATGAAAAGACAGTCACTCATCACCCTCTAAGAACAGTCAGAACCCCATTTTTACAAAAATTCCCGTGTGAGAGATGAAACAGGACATAATGGATTCAGTTAAAGAAAGGCCGGCTCGCTACGTCCGCGCCTTTCCCGGGCTCTGGGGACTTAATGTGACCTTTCCTGCGAGAGAAACGGCCAGATGGCTGTCAGCAAACACCACACATCCAAACGGGGCACGGTGACAGTGCCCACGGTTCTCTCCCCCAGTTTCTGTGATTCTGTTTAGGAAAATCGATTGACTAAAGGAGTAAAAAAAAAAAAAGAGTAGCCACTTTGGAAAAATATTGTCCCATTTTTATAGTTTTATCTTGCTGATGATTTATAATAGGAATCACTGAAACCATCTGTTGCCACCTAAATTCATTTTAATGGGTCGCAGTGTGCCTCGTACCACACCTACCAGCCCTCCATACACACGCTATCACTCGGAAACATAACTTGCTAAGAAAAGCTGTGAGCTGACATAAAACTTGGGAAAAGGTGTCTCTTGGCTGCCACCCGACGTGCTCTATAAAACGCAGCAGAACCTGCCGGTAGGGACAACACAGCTCGTCAGCGAACTGCTCCCCTGCAGCAGCCCCGTCTGGAGCTCGCGGAAGCGCACGCCTTCAACGTGAGGGCCGCCCTCACCTCTGGATGATGAACTCCCTGGCGCCGTCGCACAGGCGCCCGTGTGCTATCCACTCGTCCACCGTCTGTAGATAGGGCCGCACCGTCTCCACCCAGAGAGAGAACAGCAGGGAGACCTGTGCGGAGCGAGCACAGTCCGCACTCAGATCTCTAAACGCTTCCGAAATGCCTTTTACGAAGAGATCGGATGTCTATGTTTTTTGAAACCAAGGAAGAAATTAAAAATCCAAAACATATGCTATAAAACCCTTATGAAAACTCGCAGAAACGTGAGGTGCCCATACCATCGGCAGTCCATGCCAGTGCCCTCTGGCATGGAGAGTCACCCAAGGACATGTTCTAAACTGGACAGTGCGGACTGGGATACGGTTACCCCAGCGGAACAGTGCAGCCACTGAGATTCGATTTCCTTCTATTATGCTCCTCAGTAGGGAAACACTGGCATAGCTGAAAGAAATCACCCTCCTTTGCACTGACCTGCAGTACCACAATGGCGAGAAAGCAAAGGGAGCCGACAAACTAGGAAACATACTGAAAATGAGTACCCAAAGGAACCTGCGGCTTCCCGATCGGTCTCCAGTTAGATTTGTATTTAATTGCGGTTAAAAAAAAGGAAAGAAAAAGAAAACATAAAATATACTATCAACAATTTTTAGGTATACAGTTCATAGTGTTGTCTATCCACACTGTGGTAAAAACGGACCCCCAGGACCTTTTCAGGCTCAAAACTACGACTGTGAACCCATTAAGCATCTTCCCTCTTCTCCTCTCCCCCCGTTCCCCCAGGTGCCATCATTCTGCTTTGTTTCTATGAATCTAACTACTCTAGATGCCTCATATATTAGATTTGCGTTTTCATTCAAGAGAGTTACTGCAAATGCCTACAGAAGTCAGCTAGGTATTTTTCACATCTTGCTTTTAAGTTTTTGTGAACTTGAACATTATAATTTAGAAGCTAATGTAAAAACCCCACGCCATGATTTAAGTGCCGTTTTGACAAAGAGCTAAGACAGATGACCCACCACTCTTCTGGCTGGGCAGAATGGAGTCAGGCATTTTAGACAAGGGTCCCACATACGGTTTGCTCAGAGGCTTCTCCAACGCTGTCATATTCAAGGATGGCCTTGTACAGTGTGTTAAGTAGGTGAGATGCCCGAACGACATTCCGAGTGTCAGGTGGGACTTCTGCTACTCCAGTACTAAACACTTTGTGCAGAACCTTGAGCTGAGCCAGTCGAGGTGACAACTTCTCCACTACTATTGCAAGAGTTATCGTAGTGTCTGCAAATGTAAGAAATCAAACTCATTAGCATGGAAAAATGTCTGCATTCCAATGTGACATAAATGCCCAGCCACACGGAAAGGCATAGCAAACTGGAGGACGATGTGTTTAATCTCATATCACAGGAGATCAGTTTCCTTAAAGAAAAGAAAGGACAATTCAGCTGCAAAATAATGTGCAAAGAAACTGATGGTTCATGGAAAAGAAAATACAAGGGATTCTTAAACGTCCAGACACTTGACCTCATTTGTAATAAAAGAATGCAAATTAAAACTACACTGGGCAAATAAAAACCAGACGACAAGATACTGTTTTAGGGAGGGGAGGGTGAGAGGGTGGCTGACTTCAAAGCAGCGGCAAGATCAAGTACCCTTGCTGGTGGCACAGCTCTGCCCCTCAACGTGGAGGCGGTTACACGAATCTCCACGTGCGATGAAACGTCACACAACTATATGCAAAGGTTATCACTCCCTCCCCACAAAAAAGCAAGCACGTGCAAAACTGGTGAAACCCATGTCAGGAATGCAGGTCAATGAACGTATTATGCCAAAGCCAATTTCCTAGTTTTGATAACATACTATAATTACGAGAGATGCCACCACGGGGGGAAGCTGGGTGACAGGAACACAGGACCACGCTGCACTATTTTCTGAAGTAATTGTAGGTATACGTTAAGGAGGAAGACGTATACACTGGGTCACCATTTTACACCTATCACATCTATCGGTGAAGGTCAAAAAGTCTGATACCATACTGTTGGCAAGAAGGCGAGGAAACAGGTATTCACGTACGCTGCTAGCGAGAGTGTCGAGTGACCGATCTGCACCTCTGTGGAGCACAGTGTGGTGAAACTCATCATAATTACACAGGCCATCGCATCCTGTGACCTAGCACTTCCACTCTTAAGAATTCACGCTACAGACAACTTGGTGCACGTGTACGATCACATACCCATAAGCGGCTATCTCTGCGGCACCGCCGGAAACAAAGGTCAGAAACGACCTAAATGTCCATCGAAAGGGGATTGGTCTACAATACATCCATACAACAGAACACTCAATTTGTAAAAAAGAATGAGGAGGCTCTCTATATGCTGGTCAGATGATAAACCTCAACATTTAAGTTAAAAAACAACTTGAAGAGGGCAGCCAGCAGACTCCCAGGTGTGCGCACAGGAAACAGGAAACGGACGGCTTGGCGGCCTGTGGGGAGGGTGCTGAGCGCTCGCCTGCACAGCCAGAGCACAAGGAGACATTTTCACCATTCGTCTTTCTGCACCGTTTGGATTTTGAGAGAGATGAATGGCTGAAAATATACATTTTGAAATGAATGTATTCATGAGAATTACTTACTTGCCAGGTGATTTCCAAACCTGACATCGATTAATAACTTAAATGGCATTCGAAATGCGAGTTATGCATCTTAACAGTAAAAGCAAAGGAGAGATGTAAGTACCGTTATTGATGATACACTTCTCGATTTCTGTAAGTTCCTCTTTGAAACTAATGAAGTACTTGTACAGGGCCCACATGAAAGCCTGGTAGGTTCTAAAGGGAGCTTCAGGCAGCTTCTGAAGGCCGGAGCTGTGCCCAGGTAGCGCACTGGCAGAGCTGTGCCCCATGACTTCATCGATGAACTCCTGGAGCCGATACACGACCTGGCCATACGCTGCCACCTGCTCCAGCACCGACCGTAGACAGCTCTACGGCAGAAGCAAAGTGCAAGTATTGACACTCAGTCTTCTATCAGCATTCGTATCCCCTCCACTGTAAAATATTTCTTTCCTGACTGTTTTGAACAGTGTACTTAGAAAACAAAGAAATAAAACCAATACTTTGTTTTAGATTCAAAGAGTAGTGTGAGCATTAATTTCTACAGAAAAACGAATTGTGGTTTATACTTTTTAAAAACATGTATCATGTAAATGCCCTATAGGCAAAAAAAAATTACAGTATGCAACTTTCCCATTATAGAATGACGGGGGGGGAAAAAGCAGAAAGCACACATCAAAACTAGGTATGAACATCATAAGCAATACTAAAGAATTCTCTAAGCACTGGACAGGTGCACAACTTAACTTTGCCCTCTGGATCTTATATACATTTAGTCGTTTTAATACTGCAAAAGTTCTAAAAAAGTTCTAAAATCATATAACTGCTGTTTACATAAACCCTGTTATTCAATTCTAATTATAATAAATACAAATAACTTACATGTGTCAAGTGAGTTACTGTAATGTTGTTTCTCACAGTTACCTTCCCATCTACCAACTGAAATATAAATAGCTTTTTTACCCCAGAAAGCAACCTGAAATGAGATAAAAGAGGCGAACGTGTTTTAAGTTCAGGAAAATACGGACTACAATCACGACTAAGAAATGTTAGTGAAAGACTCAGACTTGTGGGGGTGGGGGAGGCAAGGAGATCAGAAAATTGGATCAGATGATCTTTTCACCTGAACCTTAAGACCCACAATGTTTCAGGATCATCTAACAGAGACGCTAACACACCCAAGCGGCCCCACAGACCTTCCCGTTCTCAACGCTAAGACCACCAACGTCCCACTTCCCGGCAGCGGACCCGGACCGGAGAGCTCTGTGTGGCAGCGCGACACCCTGCGTTTCTCATTTTCTTCTTTGTGGAAAGGCACACGTCTAATTTCTTAGAGTCCTGCCTTCTGGGTATGGGCACAGGCGAACGTTCACTGAAACACTCTGCCTACTAAAAGCAGGAAGCGGCAAACTAGGAACCTCATTACAGACGCAGATGTCATAAAAGGGATGGTTTAATCTAATTAAACCATATGTTGCTATTCAAAACGGAAAACAAGAAAGTATATCGAAATCTCCCAGTCTCCACAGCTGAATCTGAGGTCTGGGCTTCCTGGTCCCAGTCCAAGTGCAGGTAATTCCCATTCACTTTTATTTTTCGTGCTTTGATATATACTTTTTTACTGACTTTTGTCTTTTCTCTCTCCTGACACTAGAATGCAGCCTTCATAAAGAGAGAAACGTCTGTCTTGTTTCTACCCTCGACCTTGGTGTCCAGCATAATGCCCGCCAGGCAGTGGGTGCTCAATAAATAAGTGTTCAACAAATACATGAACGAACCCATGCAGCCCATACATTTGTCTGCAGACACTTGTCCAGTTCCAACTTGGCTTCTGCTAAGCATTCTCTGAGGTGGGGATCAGCCTGCGGGATGTTTACGAGGGTGCGCCTGGGATCGATCCCTTCCAGCTGCTGTCAATTCACGCTGCTCCTTGGGGTTGTGGACCATTTCCTCTTGGATCAGACCCTATTTGTTCCCAGCTAGATTATTCAGTAACTTAAAACTAGGTGGAGATTTAGTGTCCTATAGTGAAAGTGGGGTGGCTCCTGAGTAGTGGGAACTGCCCAGGGTTCACACCTAATAGCCGCTTCTAGTTCACATGTGAAAAACCCCTGAACACGTTTCTTTAAAAAAATCCCACATTCTGCTTCTCACTAATTAAGTCTTCTAGACTTTTAATTGGGTTAATAGGTCTTACCATAGGGTTTCCCGAATAACCTGCGTCTCAGTGACAGAAACTCTGTCGTCTGGAACGTATAACGGGTCACTGCTGTACAAGTGTTGGTCCCTATCAGATAAGCAAACATCAAATGACAATGAAAAGCTATTCTCAGTAAAATTACCTATCTCCAAGAATACGTGCAATTTACTGGCAATTTGACCAGTAATCAATAAGCAAACAAACTTTATACAGGATTTAAATGCCTTGCCATTCACCCTCACGAATCAACTGAAATACTCTAGAACAGCGGTCCCCAACCTTTTGGGCACCAGGCATCTATGAGAATCTAACGCCTGATGATCTGAGATGGAGCTGAGGCGGTGATGCCAGTGCTGGGGAGCGGCTGCAGGTACCGACGAAGCTTTGCTCACTCACCTCCTGCTGTTCAGCGTAGTTCCTAACAGGCCACGGACAGGTACCAGCCCAGGGTTGGGGGGCAGTTGGGGGGAGGCTGCTCTAGGAGAAGCACTTTCAGAGCGATTCTAATTGCTATGTTAATTGCTGCTTCAGTCAAAAACTGAAACTATGTTTTTGTCAAAATAGTAACTATTTTTTGCAATAAGTTCACTGAAATGTCAGTTTGCTACCTAGCAGCTCGTGTGCCAGAGCCCAGGACACTGTCATCAAGCTCGCACCTGCAGAACTCGCTGACAGCGAGTGTCTCATTCTCATCCAGCTCCCACGACCCAACAGCACTCAATTCAGAAGCTACTAGGATACCTCTGTCCCCCACCCAAATGAGGTCAGTCACTCTGGCTCCATCTGGACTCCAGCAGAACAGAAGCCTTCACTGGGATCAGCACAAGGGTCATCGCAAAGCAAGAGGGAGCCATCCCAGCAGCGGCCACTCAGGCTGGCAGCCTTGAGCAGGAGGGCCCATCCGTCCCGCACTGCGCAGCCTCCGACCGACACTCCGCACAAGCTGGTGCCCTGGGGGCGGTCCGCTCAGGGCCGCAGATGGGGAGAGGCGGGGCCTCCTTCTGCATCTCCACAGTTCCAATTCCGGCCTGGACCCAGACTGGATGCCTGCCAGAGACTCAAGCTCCAGCAGTGCCGGCCAAAGTTCCTCCCATTAATAAATACATTAAATGAGAAATTTAGCTTCTTACCAGACAGCAGCTAAGTTGGAGTGCAAATGTAAACTATGAGGAAAGCTCGAGGATCGGGCTGTCCAGTACTGACGGACCACGTGCTGTTCCAGCCAGCTTCGGACGTCAGGCTCATCTACCGGAGGAAAGGTAAAAAGTTTCAGTTGTAAGAGCTGAGCAAAAAACACGTATCGACTTTGCCACAACATCTGAACTTATGACTCCATCAGAATGAATCTTCAATAGGAAAAGGCTCTTTAAAATAACAGCTACCTGACAACAGTTACATGCAATCATTTATTTAAAACCATGTACAGAGAGACATATGTACAAAACTTAATTAGATGTCACTGGATAGAAAGTAAAAATAACGTTACTCAATTTTAAAATAACCCCACGAATAAAAAGACACCAACAGGGTATGTGGATAATTCAACAAGCACGAAGGAACCTGAAGTGGTTGTCAAAGCCTCTCCGGGACCAGCACTAAACTTTGAAGGATGAGATTTCTTGTACAGGTTGTTCCAGAAAACAAGAAAAGTGAAAGCTGCCTAACATTTTGGGAGACTAATATAACCTTGCAACTAAAACCAGATAAAGACGTAGTAGGAAAAGTAATTCATAGAAAAATAAAGATGAAAAAATCCTAAGTTAAAAACAGGCAAGACGACAGAGCAGGTGAACGCAGTGTGCGCCCCCGCCGTGACCACACCAAAATCACAACCAAGCTACGGAACAGCCGCCTTTGTGAACCACCTTAAGCCTAGCTGAACAGAATTCTTAAACTGAGGACATAAAGTAGTAGCCACGTAGACACTGGTAGGAGGGCATTTAAATGGCCCGGCCCCACACCCGCGTGTGGCTGTTAACAATCTGGAAGGTGGTGTCAGCTGCGGAGGCCCCCCGAGGAGTGAGGGGTCCCGGCCCCACACCAGGCTCTCCAGCCCAGAACATCAGAGATGGGAAGAGGGGTCCTCTCAATATCTGTGAAATTCAGCAGGGATTCCATCCAGGTGACATGGAGGGAAGACAAGAGTCCCAGGAGTCCACTTAAAGCGCCTTAGCACAGACTCACTCGCTTATGAACACTTGCTCTAAGCTCCAGGGAAGGAACAGCAGCTTGAAAAGCTCCAGGGACACACCGGGGTTGGGGCGGAGGTGGGGAGGGGCACTAAATTGGCTGGCTTCGAGGTGAACGCTGGAGGGGCAGCTTTTTCTCAGACAGAAGTGCTGGCAGAAGCCATTGTCCCTTTGCTGAGCCCTCCTCCACCTAGTTTGTACGTGCAAGTGGGTGCCACATCGGAGTCTCCATCAAGCTGCCTGATACCTTTCGCCCTGCTCTGGTGATTCCCTGAGACCCCACCCCACCCAAGGTGAAGGCCTAAGCCGCTTCCAGTGACTTTTCCATACGAACAGCCTGTCTGCAGACTTTCCTAAAATCTCACAAGGTTCACAAACCCCTAATAAGCAGCATCTGGCCTTTGCAGGGCCCACACCTCTTGATGAACTGCCCCAAGCCTGGCACTAGTGGCAGCCAGCCTCATTCTGCAGCTTAGCCTCTCCCAGGCACCTCCAAGCCCAGGACAAGTGGCAACCATATGCAGATCACTATAGCTCACACCAAGTGGTTCCGGGCAGGGCACAGGCAGCAACTGACCTCGGCCCCTCCCAAGAGGCCTCAGAACCAACACACCCGGCAGCCAGCTTCAGACCACACCAGAGCACCACCCAACCACCTCCACGAATGACACCCCCAAAGGGCAGACTGGGGCCAGAGCCCAGCTGTAGCAAATCCTGCTTGGTAGGGTCAGCCCTGCACAACAGCTCATGGTCATGGCCAGTCCTCACGACCATCAGCCCGAGGGTCAGCCCCTCCCACTGACGTGCCAAGGCTCAACTACGGCAGGAGGGCACACAAGGGACACACCTGGAGCGCCGGCTCAAGTGACCAGGGAGACTGCACCACTGGTCTGTGTAGGACTCCTACGACATGAGGCCACTCTGCACGACTGGACACAGAGCAGCTCTACCTAATGCACAGAAACAAACACGTGGAGGCAGCCAAAAAGGGGAGACCAAGAAACGTGTCACAAATGAAAGAACAGGAGAAAACTCCAGAAAAAGAGCTAAATGAAATGGAGGCAAGCAATCTACGCGATGCAGAGTCCAAAACACTGGTTATAAGGGTGCTCAATGAACTTAGGGGAAGAGTAGATGATCTCAGTGAGAACTTAACATGAAAAGTTGGAAGCCATACAAAAGAACCAGTCAGAAATGAAGAATACGATGGCTGCAATGAAGACTCCATTACAGGAAATCAACAGCAGATTAGATGAAGCAATGGATCGGCGCAGCGATTTTGAAGATAAGGTAACAAAAAAAAAAAAACATTCGATCAAAACAGCAAAAAGGAAAAAGAATCCAAAAAAAATGACAGTTTAAGGGAGCTCTGGGACAACATCAGGTGTTAGCAACGTTCGCATCCAAATTGGAAGTCCTAGCCACAGCAATCAGAAGAAATAACAGGCATCCAAACTGGAAAGGAAAAAAACTGTCATTATTTGCAAATGATATGATACGATATAGAGAAAACCCTAAAGACTCCACTAAAAACTATCGGAACTGATAAATGAATTCGGTAAAGTAGCACAATACGAAATTAATGTTCAGAAATGGGTTGCATTTTTATACACCAATAACAAATAATCAGAAAGAGAAATTAAGAAAACAATTCCATTTATAATTGCATCACACAGATAGAGAGATCAATGGAACAGAATCCAGAGCCAAGAAATAAATCCACGCTCTACGGTCATTTAATCTATGACAAAGGAAGCAAGAATACACAATGGGGTAAAGACAGTCTCTTCAATAAATGGTGCTTGGAAAACTGGACAATTACATGCAAAAAATGACACTAGATCGCTTTTTATACCATATACAAGAATAAACTCAAAATGGATTAAAGACATAAATGTAAGATCCAAAACCATAAAACTCCTACAAGAAAACATAGGCAGTAAACTCTCTAACACTGCTCTTCATAATATTTTTTTGGATGTATCTCCTCGGGCAAGGGGAACAAAAAATAAGCAAATGGGACTACAGCCAACTAAAAAGTGTTTGCACAGCAAAGAAAACCATCCACAGAACAAAAAGACAACCTACTGAATGAGAGAAGATACAACTGCCTACGATACAACTGATAAGGGATTAACAGCTAAAACTTACAGAGAACTCACACAACTCAACAACAGAAAAACAAACAATCCAATCTAAAAATGGGCAGAGAACCTGAATAGGCATTTCTCCAAAGAGGAAATACAGATGGCCAACTGACATATGAAAAGATGCTCAACGTCACTCGTCATCAGGGAAATGCAAATTAAAACCACAATGAGACATCACCTCGCACCTGTCAGAATGGCCACCATCAATAAACCAACAAACAAGTGTTGGCGAGGATGCGGAGGAAGGGAGCCTCGTGCACTGCTGGTGGAACTTGGTGCAGCCACTGTGGAAAAGAGTCTGGAGGTTCCTCAGAAAAATTAAAAATATAGCCATCATACGACCCAGCAATTACACTTCTGGTTATTTATCCAAATATATCCAAAACGCTAACTTAAAAAGATCTATGCACCCCTATGCTCACTGCAGCAGTACTGACAACAGCCAAGATATGGAAGCAACCTAAGCGCCGATCGACAGGTGATTAAATTAAAAAGTCAGGATACACGTGTGCAATGTGATGTTAATGGGTCATGAAAAGGAATGGAATCTGACCATTTCTGACACCATGGATGGACCTAGAGGGTGTTATACTAAGTGAAATAAGTCAGACAAATATTGTATGATTTCACTCACATGAGGAATAAACAAAATAAACGAACAAAAACAGAAACAAATGCACAGCAAATAAATACTTAAGATCTTTACAAAGAAAGTTCCCAAACTCTAGTAAGACATAAAAAATTAGAAGAAATGTAGATATTTTCATAGTTTGGCTAAATCTATAAATCCAATAAAAATTCCAGCTGGATTTTTAAGGAACTCGCCGTAGTGCTTCTAAATGTCTATGGTAGAATAAAAGTCCACAAAAAGGTAAGCCAGTCTGGAAAAAGAGTAAAGGAGGTGAGGGGGAAACTGGCCCTCTCCATGTTGAGACATATTACAAAGCCGTATGAATAAACACAGTCGTTCCTCGGCAACTCACCCTAAGGAAGAGCGCCGAACGTTCAGAAATAAATATTCAGAATGCCATAATAACAGAACCGCAAGGCAATGTGGAAAGAATGGACTATTCGCTAGATGCTCATGAGCTGGACCCTTGAACTTCACTTCATACGTAAGATGGACCCAGAGGTCACAAAAGCTCTAAACCCAAAATATAGATGAGCAAACCGAAGGAAAATACAGGGGAACGTTTCCGCAGAGAGAAATATCGAGACTCAAATACTACCCACGCTGTGAAAAATCCACAAATTTGAAGAGACTACAATATCTTTTAAAAGGACACATTCTGTTTTAAGGGTACCACACAACATGTAAAGTCAGGTGAGTGACTAAGAAAAGATCACCGCAACATCTAAACCCTAGGAATCTATCTGGACATACAAAGAACCCTGAAGGGTGAGGTGGACGTGAAGGACAAAAAAACTCAGAAGAAAAGCCAGCAGAGGGCGTCAGTAGGCACTTCCCAACAGGGGCAGGGCTGAGAGCCAGGGGGACCACATGCACTTATCACTAGTGGTCAGACGGATGCGAATGCCAGCAGCCGTGCCCCCGAATCAGAGGAGGACCAGGTCCCTAAGGCACGTGGCGCCAGGCAGAGGGTACAGGCGGCTCGAGGCCTGTCCGCAGCATGGAGAGGACAGAAATGTGGTGTTGCGAATGGCAGTCTCCGCAGCAGTTAGCAGTGACGGAAGAGGTGTTCAGAGCCACATGGGCAGAGTGCCACGCAGAGGAGCAGAGCCAAGCTCACGGACAGCACCGTCCCAGCACGCAGTGTACACGCAGAGCGACCGACAGGGTGCACCGTACAAGAACTTCGCATACGTGAGAACACCAACATCCGCGCCGTCAGGCACGTGGGCCTACGCTGGGCCGACAGAGGAAGGACAATGGAGTGAGAATCAAAGAGTGGGGGAGACGTGCTAAACGAGACCACAGGCCCTGCAGGACCCAGTGATGACGTGCTCTGAGCTGATAATCCACGTTCTGTCCTAAAGTTCCCAGTCAAGAATTAGAAAGGAAGGAATAAAGAAAACCAGAAAATCATTAGGATGCTAAAATCAGCTTTAACTACTTTGTGGCCATTTGGCAAGGTTCAAGTACAGTGTGCAGGGCCTAGTCACAGACCCAGCTCCGGGGGCTAGTGCCACAGCTGTGACCAGCAGGAAACCCATGGTAATCGGGCCTTTGTTTTCTGTCTACAAAATGAGAAGCGGGTTAGACAGCTAATCTCTCAGGCTGCTTCCAGCCCTTTCTAGATTCTTCCAAGTCATACTTCTTCAGTAAAAACTGAAAAAGCAGACAGGCAAATTTAAAATTAAATCGTATACATCTTCTCCTTTTAGTTCCCAATTTTAGCAAAGTTAATCCTTCTCCAATAAAAAAATAAACTAAAACATTTAGGATTAGCAAAGTTCTCAGAACAAAACTGCCCTCAAAATCCCTTTTTGACATGAATTCTGTAGCGCTACTTTTTAGGTACTGCAGAAGTAACACGAGCTTAGCAATATCTTAACAGACATGGACCTGCCTTTCCTTCCAGGGGATTCTTCCGTTAGAAAGGGTGCCAGCACCTGACAACACACAGTACCTCTCCAGAGGACACGAGGCCCTGGTTTTCTGCTTTGATCCTGTTCTTCTAACGGCGTCCTATCCACCTGAATCCCAGAGTCCTCTCTGCTTAAGGGCTGTGGGTCATCCTCACCTTCACTTTCTTCAGACCAATTCTGATTAAAAAAGGAAGCGCATAGGGCGTATAACAGTTGAAGCTATTTGTACGAAAAGACGAGGACAATTTCAGAAGAAAGGCAGAAACTATACCAAACAAAACTTTTTCTAACTGTCTTGAGAGTTGCTACAGAATGAAATTATTTTGGGTGGCAAAAATCCCAAGATTCACAGTTCCTTAACGGGTACATTAAGGGTACTCATTCCGTTCAACTTCCCAGTACTAATGACTTGCTGCAGAATCTTAATAAATCTTTCATGACAAAGTACTCGAATTTACTGAAAAGTTTTATTACTCTTTTATTTAAGATGCTGCAGGGCAGAAGGACCCAAAAAAGCCATCTATATAACTTGGCACATGCTTATATTTTCAGTAGCAAAACTACTGCCACTTACTGACCGGTGTGTCTACATTCGGACTAAGGTCGACTTCTTCACCTTCCATCAAGTATTTTCCCCAGTCAAAATCATCTTTCTTTTCTAAAATGTAACAAAAGAATCTTATCAGCTTTATCAAAAATAAGTGGGAAAAAACTCAAAACTATAGGAAAAAAAGTCTAACAAAACTCAAAATAAAATGCACTTAGGAAATGAAAGTTCAAAAACACTGAAACAGTCAATAATTTGATAGTCTAATACATTTTAAACTGTAATTTTTTTCATCTTCAAAAGTTAATTTCTTTATGTAATTCAAAGTTTAATTTACAAAGTTAGAATTTCTGTTTTAAATGAAAATCTGCAATTGTAATTGCATCCGATGCAGCAGAAATATTTGTTTCACACATTCTTACGTTTCATAAAATCAACATCTAGTAACTAAGCGATACAAGTAATTTCTATTTATTTGCTATATATTAAAGCATCTGATAACGTACCCACTTCTTTATCTCTTGGTGTTTCCACATAATTGCTGTTTGAAGGAGAATCAGACAGACACAGAAGAAGTGACAGTATTGAATAATGTGCATCTGTCTTTAAAACAAAAAATGAAGAGTATGAATCACTGAGGTCGGTAAGAGCTTTTTAAGGTAGTTTGAATAAAGAAAAGATAATCCCATGACAGTTATGTCCCCAAGTTTTTCCTAGTTCAAGAAAACATGAATTATACCTAAATAAACCCTAATCTCTAGGAATATGGTTTCACTGTGTTCGGGGAAGGCCACTGCTAGAGGCATACAGAGAAATGATCAAAGATGACAATGAAAAGGTCAAAGTAGGAATGAGAAGGGACAGTTTCCTTTAACTATTCTGCACAACACAGGTATTTTCACGGGTGTAGATTAAGCTGAGGTCACGGCATCTGCCTGACCAAACCGAGTGCAGTACCAGAATCTACGGAACGCAGTCGCCACAGACTAACAGTGCCTGCCATGCACTAGCTGCTCTAAAATGGTTCGCTATTATTTTTAACATTAATATTATTGTCACAGGATCTACTTATTAAATTTTACAGTTTGCGCAGAAAGCTACACAACATTTACCACAAAGAGATCTAAGAAAATTTGTCTCCTTCTCTCTAAGTGGTCTCTGTAGGAACCATGCACGGAAGTGCACTTCCAACCCTTGCAGAGGGGTTTGGAGCACTGCAGCTCTCTCTTTTCAAGAAAGACTTTTATGGCCCTTCCTTAAATTATCTGAAGCTCTCTTCCTTAGGACACCAATTCCCAGAACGCAGACCAAGGGAAAGCCTGTCGATAATAGAATACGCCGTAAGAGGTCGCCCTGAAGATTAAATGAGTTAATATACGTGTGCAAGAAAGGCTTAACTCTGGAGGCCTACGCTGCCCAAACTGTGAATATCTCCAAGGTCTTCAGGACTGGCCCTTGCCTGGCTCCTGAGAGAGAACCCGAACCCTTGGACTACCCTGAGAAGAGTGTTTCTGCATGCTGGAGGCTTTGGTCCATGAACCAGGCAGTTTATGCTAACGACGCGACTTGTGATGAACACTTTTCATTCGCCTGCGGTTCTCAGTTTGACCGCAGTTTGGGAACCCATGACTAAATATGAAAGTGCTTAGAACAGCACCCGGCATCTAGTAAGCACTATTTAGGTCGTTCTTATTACCAGGTGCGGAGAGCCATTTAAAAGATTTAAGATACCCAGGCAGTGCCATTGTTTGTGCCAATCTCTGATCTCAATTTCACAGGCTGGGGCTCAGAAGATGATTAAACAAGAGTTTGCGGTCTCTTTCATCTCAAGTCTGAGGCACACTGGGTTTCACGGCAATACTTCAGTCAGTTTCCAGAGGATTCTGCTCTAGATCGTGAACAATTCTAAAAGAGAACGAGTGTTTAAATATTTTTTGTTGTTGCTCAACAAAATTTTTTATTAAAATTATTGGGATGCCATCAACAAAACAAAAAGACGACTTACTGACTGGGAGAAGATATTTGCTTATGGAATATCTGACAAGGGGTTAATACCCAAAATATATAAAGAACCCGAACAACTCAACGAGAAAATAAACAATCCAATTAAAAAATGGGCAGAAGACCTGAATAGATATTTCTCCAAAGAGGGCATACAAATGGCCAATAGACATATGAAAAAATAGTCAAGATCACTAGTCATCAGAGAAATGCAAATTAAAACCACAATGAGATATCAGCTCACACGTGCCAGAATGGCATCATTGATAAATCAAAAAACAAGTGCTTGCGAGGATGTGGAGAAAAGGGAACCCTCGTGCACTGCTGGTGGGAACCTGGTGGTGCAGCCACTATGAAAAACAGTCTGGAGGTTCCTCAAAAAATTAAAAATGGATCTACCTTTTGACCTAGCAATTGCACTTCTGGGTATTTATCCAAAGAAAACCGAAACACTAATTCGTAAAGATCTATGCATCCCTAATGCTCATGGCAGCACTACTCACAATAGCCAAGATATGGGAGCAATCTAAGCGCTCATCAACAGACGACGGGACAAAGAAGTTATGGTTCACGTATACAATGGAACATTACTCAGTCGCTAAAATAAAATGAAATCTACCATTTGCAATGACTTGGACGAACCTAGAGGTTACTATGCTGAGCGAAATAAGTCAGAGAAAAATAAATACCATATGATTTTACTTATTTGTGTAATCTAAGGAACAAAAAGAACAAAAAGAACCCATGAATCAAAAACAGACTCACAAATACAGAGGACAATCTGGTGACGGCCAGAGGGAAAGGGAGCTGGGGAGATGGGAGGAAGGGGTGATGCGTTAAAGAAGTATCAATTAGTAGTCGATAAGATGGTCACTGGGATGGGGAGCACAGCACAGAGGAGGGCTGTGTGCAGAGCCAGAGGGAAGATGGAGCAATCGGGGGGATCGTTTCGTAAACTATATAAATGTCTAAGTGACGTAATGTGTACTAGAAGTTAATAATAAAATAAAATGCTAAAAAAATTATTGATGTGACATTGGTTAATAAAATCAAATAGGTTTCAAGCGTACAATTCAATAACATGTCATGTATATTGCGCTGTGTGTTAAATGTTTAAATATTAACAGAAACAAGATGACAATAATCACTGGAAATGGCAAACTAGACAACAGAGATCTCACAACGTGACGCACACCTTTACTTCCTTTATGCTTGGAAGGGAGGCGTTGAGAAACTCTTCAGTTAATCTCTTCCAACTGGCAGCTTTGCTGAGATCAGAATGAATGATGAATTTTTCGTAAATTCTAAAACATATTTTTAAAATGACAGTTATAAAGCTACAATAATAAAAAGATCAGGTATTTCGGAATATGTACATATACACACACATATAAACTTACCCTTCTATTGTCTTTTCTACTTTGTGGCTGTTGACATCCAAAAAACGGTGAAATCTAAAAGACAAGATGTAATTTTGGCACGTAGCTAAGTAGACTGGTATCACTGCCCGCCATATGCCCCCAAACACCCTCTACTCAGCTGTACTCAGGAATGCGCCTCTCTCCCAGGATCACCTCCACCATGTAGGCAAAGCAACCACTGAACCTCAAAGAGTGCTCAAGCACCGCTTCAGCAGGACACAAGTCACCCGGAGCCGCCCCAACCCTGTCCTCTGGCTCCTTTGCCTTCCCATAATGCCCTGTGTCCAAGTCTAGCGTAGCACAATCTATATTGGGGTTCCTAATCTTTGTATGCTACAGCGAAGTCCACTGAAGCTTGGGGACCCCTTCTCGCAACCTTTTTTAAACCAAAAAATGAAATACAAAGGAAACCACGTATACTGAAACACAGTTGTGAAGTGTTTTTAAAAGTGTGTGATAGAGTAAGAGAAACTTCTTTATTAAAGCATTAAGTAACAAGATCTAGCAGTGGGTCCGTGACTACCGTTAAAATAACAGCAAACAATATTTAGACACATCTGCAACAACTATAACATGATGTGAAGTGTGTGATTTCTACTGGTGACACACTTATAGGTAAACTAATATTGCTTGTTGCTTTCATTCGTAAGTGAAAGATATGCTATTTTTTAGTTTGAGGTTAGTGTAATTTTTTTCTTGTTCTGATTCATAACACCTGAATTCTATCTTCAGGTCCTCATGTTAAGAACTACTACTCTATGTCATACACAACTGACTTTCGTCTCTGTTTTCCTTAAAGATAGATACTATAAGTCACCTATCTCTGAATTTCTAGGGTCTAGAACTTGGCCACAAGTTTAAAAACGCAAACGTAATTCTTCTTTTTTTCTGATGGATTAAAGCATCGCAAAATTATACTATATTCCAGTGAACTCTTGTTTTCAGTTTGGGTATGGAAGCCAACAACCCGTACTTAAAAGAAATGAACTACACTGCTAAATAACATACCTAATTCTATGCCAGGAAATGGCTGCGCAGACCACCACTTTACCTGTTATAATTTGGTTTCTCAATGTGTAAAAGAGATAGTAACTTCTAATGTCTCGCTCGACTCCAAAGTGATATCCATCCTCTTACTGCCTTTCGGAATATTACCAGAAAAGTAATTGAGATCCGGGAATTCAACTTGTCCTGTCTGATCTACTCAGGCACTGGTATGTCAATGTTACGCGTAGGGACCGAGTTTATCGGGCCAGGGGCGTGGCGCGGTGGGTGCCCGACTTGCTGTGTTCTCACCGTTAACCAAGCAGGCACTTCTCGTGTCATTACCAAGACTGACTGCAGATTCTGAAAAACTGTCTACTCTTCAAGAAGATCCCTCCTGACACTGAACGGAGAGACGCTAACACCGCCTGCCATCCTCCCGGTCACACTGCCGTGACAGGGGGCGACCACAACAGTGCTGTCGGATTCAACGTACTGGGTTCCGCCGCCGTCCCGGCCCCGACCCGCACCTGAAGTTGGACCAGGCGAAGTGCAGGGAGAGCTGGAAGTTGGGGTCCGCCTCGTCCCGGAGGCCCGCCACGCTGCGGACGAGCTCGCGCACGTCCCGCTCCTGCTGCCGGTCCAGGCGGCTCCAGGACGGCCCCGCGCGCGCCATGTTCGCCGCCTCCCAGTGCCGGCTTCGAGATCGCGCCCGCTGTCGCGAGAGCTCGCGCTCCCGCCGCGCTGCTCTTGGGAGAGAGCTGAGGCCGCTCTCGCGAGAGCTCGCGCTGCTGCCGCGTAGTGGCCGCCGCGTACGTCTTCCAGTCCGCCCTGGGCAAATACTTGGCCCCTCCTCAAAGATTTGGATGTCTTCGTTGATCAGACTAACATCAGCCTCTGGATAACCAGGGTTAATGGTTTCAGTTCTGATGGTCGACAGCAGCCGGTGGGCTCTCATTCAGGGCACCTATTCGCAGCCGCCCTTCCGAACGTCTTAGTCGCCCATCCTGCTCAAGCTTCAGCGTCTCTTTGCAGCGGTGACCTCTGAGGGTCTCTCATTCCACCCCTGTCCGCACAGTCCACACTACGTGGTCCTCACTTACAGCAGGTGTCAGCAAAGCGGGTTGTCCACCGCATCGCTGAGTGCGGCGCCTTCTGCTGTCGCTGGTGTGGGACTCCCTGTGGCCAAAGTAGGACGTTGTAAACCCTGTCGGCCAAGGGTGGAGGGGCGTCTTGGTTGTTCCTAATTAAAACTGCACCTTTAAATAAACATTCTGTTAAATGGTGCCCATAACCATTCTCAAACCTATTACATAGACTTCGATTATTTTTTCTTTTAGAGAGTCACTAGGTTTTCACGTTTATTGCGTTGCATTACTTAGTAATGCGACCAGAGAAAAATCCTGAGACCCCGGTGTCCACACTGCGGGGAGGTGGAGGTGCTAGGAGCGGCCTGTCTTCTGTGGTAGACCAGGGGTCCACGCAGGTTTCCTTCGAAAATCCACCATATACATATAGATGAATATATATATGCATCTATATGTATATGGTAGCTTTGGCGAAAAGCTCTCTGGTGACGTCCATTTTGAGCCAGAATCGCAGACTTCCGAGAAAAGGCTCACTTGCAGCAAATGCACAGCCCTCCCGGGGCCTTGGGGCTCTGTGGGCCATGCCCGGTCATCTGCGGGTACTGGGGTGGCGAAGTTGGAGAAGCACTCACTGACACTTTGAGCTCCTAGAGGTACAAACTACGTCTCATTCGTCTCTGTATCCTCTTGCAGGGTTCAGGGCCACCCACAGACAGCGTACCCAGGGATGCCTTGGCCCCTCCGTCCATGGCGGCCGTCCCCCGCTGGAAAGAGGTCAGTTGGGAGACACTGCAGACAGCTGTGGGTCTGAATTCGGCCTCCGTGCCTCAGGAGCTTTGCGATCAGCTCTCTAAGCCTTTCATTTCTTCATTTTGAATGCGTCCACGGGGACCATCACGACCATCCCAGGCAGAAAGGTGAGGGCGAGGGAGGTGTCTGCTTCCGTCCTGAAGTCTGATTTCCACTGCGGAAAGCGGGAAGGAGCCGAGGCCTTAGGAAGGAGCCCCGGGGCCTCTGGGATGAAAGAGATCATGCTGAATTGTGGCTCTGGAACGCCCGGTGTCCACACTGCGGAGAGGTGGAGGTGCGAGGAGCGGCCTGTCTTCTGTGGTAGAGCAGGGGTCCAGGCAGGTTTCCTTCGAAAATCCACCATATACATATATATGCATATAGATGAATATATATATGCATATATATGTATATGGTAGCTTTGGCAAAAGCTCTCTGGTGACGTCCATTTCGAGCCAGAATCGCAGACTTCCGAGAAAAGGCTCACTTGCGGCAAATGCACAGCCCTCCCGGGGCCTTGGGGCTCTGTGGGCGATGCTCGGTCATCTGCGGGTACTGGGGTAGCGAAGTTGGAGGAGCACTCACTGATACTTTGAGCTCCTAGAGGTACAAACTACGTCTCATTCGTCACTGTATCCTCTTGCAGGGTTCAGGGCCACCCACAGGCAGTGTGCCCAGCGATGCTTTGGGCCGCCCTTCCATTGTCCCATGTGCCCCTCCATCGTTGTCGAGGAGGAAGCCAAAAGGCATCCTTCTTCTCGTAGAAATAGGTCAGTATGGCAAACTTCAGACACCTGTTGGGCTGTATGTGACTCTGTCACTTATTAGCTGTGTGATCATGTGTATGAGATTCTGTTTTCTGAATTTTCAATAAGTGTACAGGAACCATGACGAGCAGCCCAGGCAGAAAGGCGGAGGAGAGGGAGGTGTCTGCTCCAGTCCAGAGGTCTGATATCAAATTGAAAAAGTGGGAAGGAAGAGAGGCCCCAGGACGGAGCCCCGGTGTCTCTTGGATGAGCTGGGACACGGTCTCATTGCGGCTCTGGGACCCCCTGTGTCTACAATGCGGGAAGGCAGA
>NW_024354500.1:34560248-34680500 GCF_902729225.1 Pteropus medius | reverse complement strand
GTGAGAGTTACATAATAGCAAAATGGACAGTACCTGATGATTAAACATATGTAAAATAAAAGTGAAGCACTGTAATTCTTGAATGCTCAATTTGCATATATGAAAATAAAAGCAGCATCACTAATATTCTAGCTCTGATTTTAATCATAGCAATAATACTGAGATATGAGAATAATGGACACTACAAGTAAACACACCTAGGTTAAAATATTAACTCATGTTTGTAAGTTGTGTAGCATAGGCTAAATTATGCAAATATTCTAATTCTCATTTTCCTCAGCCTTAAAATAGGTATAATAACAATATTTATGTCATAGGGTAATAATGAGGAATAAAAGGAGATAATATATTCAAAGAATTTAGTACAGTAAATGGCAGATGATACTCAAATATTTTAATTACTTTATTATTTTGCTATTGCCTTCTAGATACCTAATAGCTACAATGGGAAAAAGTATATACATAGGTGTACATATATATTATGAACTGTATATGTATATGTATATGTCAATATCAAATAGTTGATAAAATAACAAGCAAATATTTGATAAATAATGCATAAAAGATTAAAACAAAACTTGTCTATATGTTTAATAGTTGTGCATAAGATATGTATAAACAGGTTTTTTAATTACTTTTAAGAATTTTATGGTTTGTTTAGAAAGCGTTTTAATTCCGAGAAGAGTTTTTGAGGACATAAACTAAGGACTGAAACTCACATTTGCTAAGTGTTTACCAGACACTGTACTCCTACTTCATACACATTACTTCATTTAATCCTTACCGAAATTCCCATTGCATGAATAATATTCAAATTTTTACAGATTTTTAAAAATTTGGTGGAAAGGTTCAGTTTACTTGCTATGGTCCCTTGGAGAGGGGAGATTCATAGCCAGTCTAATGCTCAAACCAGTGTTCTTTTCACTATATCAGAATGTATTAGAATAAAGTGACAGAAATTTCTGGTATATTATTTTCATACCTTTGTATAATAATTTTTCTCTCATATATTTTAAAATTGCTTAGCCATCTATCTAAGGTAAGTGTTTTCTGGACTCTGCCAGTTCAGCCTTTCGGCATAATTGCTGTTAAGGCAGCCAATTTGCAACAGGTGCCTCTTCAATCAGCAGTTTTCATGACTCAGCTTTTCAGAAAGTAAGCACAGCTGGAAGTGCTATAGCCATAAGACTTTGCAATGATAAAAGACAAAAAGTAGCCAAGATAATGAAAACCCATACATATTTCTTGCAATTGCCAACATTTTTTAGCACCTTACATTTATTAATGAATATATAATCCTGTCAGATTCCATTCAATTTCAACTACATCAGAGTGTCTGCCCTTCATCTGTACAAAGAAAACAGTTCAATTAATTATCAATGAGCACATGCAACTTTGTAACGACAGCACTCAAATATTTAGAGCAAAATTATATTTTTGAAAATGTCCTCCAAATCATTTTTTTATGTTAAATTTATTTCTAATGGATTTTTTTTTATTTCTGTCAAAGTAGAATTAAATAAATGCATAAGGGGCATGATGAAAAATAATTGTCATGTCCCACTTATTTCCAACAGCAATTCTTGCTCCCAAGAATAAATACTCTAATATTCTTAGACATTTGTTTGTTTAGTTACTGCCATATTGCTAAGTAATGGTATATTTTTATATTTATGCTCATTAATTTAGACCATTTCAACTATCTTTCTTTAGATAGCCCCAGATCTGGATCTAGTTTTTATTTTCCACATATTATAAACTTAATATTTTTTCCTTGCTTAAAATTTTAAGAAGATGCAGATAAAATACTATTATGACAATGAAGACTGTCATTTCTTGGTACCCTGTATATTCAAAGCATGGAATGAGCACTTCATAGACATTTTTCAATTTAGTGCATATATTAAATGTGAGATGTGCAACAAAAAGGAATCCCAGGTTTTAGATTAAGCTAACCATGTAACTGATAGAATCAACATTGGAAAACATTTCCTTTTGACTTCAAGTTCTATGTGCTAAAAAATCTGAATTGTACAGGCTCTGAATGAAAACAAAAAGAGAAATATAAGTTATCCAACCAGAAATATTTTACACTTTATTATATACCCTTCCATAATTTCTGTACATAAAGAGAGTCATGGTATAGCCTGTTTTTCACACACAAATATATACTAAATTTTTCATGTTGATAAATATTCTCTTACATTTTCATATGTAATAACTACATATTATCTTTCATTATATGCATGTGCCTTAACTTATCTATTATCCCATTTGGAAATATTTAGTTTCTTTTTCTATTTTCTGCAGTAATAAAAAAAATGCTGGTTTCAATTCTAGCTAAATCCACACATCAATAAGTAATTTTTTCCAGATAAATTACTGGGAGTGTATTGCTGCATCAGTACATATCTACGCTATATATTGCCAAACTGAAATATTGCATCATTGTACACTTTCATTAGTACGATGTTATTTTTAATGTAATTTTTTCATATAACCTAAGACCTGGATTAGATCCACTAAGCATTCTCATTATTCTTTTATTAAACACATTTCATTAGAGACTTATCTGGAGAAAAGTATAGTTTAGCAGAGAGAGAGAAGGGAAAGTTAATATATCTACTTTCAATTTTTTATGGCTACCCGTGTAATTTAGGTCTCAGAATTTTACATCTGATTTCAATGTTATGCTGTAGGATCAAGGGTATGAAAGGATTATTTGATTTTTTTTTCCCCTCTCAGCTTATTCTTCTAGTGACAAGCTCTATATTTATAGTGATACTCTCTCTCTCTCTGCCCAGAAGGCAGCCAGTCTTCATGCATAAATGTCTTGAAGTAAGATGTTTTTGTTTGCTTATTTCCTTATTTCTCTGCTTTGTTACTCTCTTTGGCCTCTCTGATACCTTTGGTTCTTTTTTTTTTTTTGGTCCTTCCCTTCTCCTTGACTCTATCCATTCCAGAACTTCTCTGTCTTCCCAAAAGTTCAACATAACTAATCCAATAACATGAGCAGTGTAAAAATGGTAGCTACCTTTAAAAAGATGATGATTTATGTGGATGGTAAATAAGCATATGAGAAGATGTTCAACATAATGTTATTGAGAAAAAGAAAACTAAAACAATGATATACTACTACACATCTATTAGAATGGCTGAAATACTAAACACTGACAACACCAAGTGCTGCTGAGGATGTAAATCAGTAAGACCTTTCATTCACTGCTGTTGGGAATACAAAATGGTACACCCACATTGGAAGACTACTATCAGTGTCTTAGAAAACTAAGCATAACCTTACCATACAATCTATCAATTGTACAATCTTTTGCTTTTAGATATTTACCCAAATGAACTGAAAACTTATGTCCACATGAATACCTGAACAGAAATGTTCATAGCAACTATATTCATAATTACCCCAAATTGGAAGCAACAAAAATGTCCTTCAAAAAGGGATGGATAAATAAACTCTGGCACATCCAAGCAATGAGATATTATTCAGTGACTAAACAAAATATGCCATTGAGCCATGAAAAGACATGGAAGAACCTTAACTGCATATTGCTAAGTAAAAGAAGACAGTTTTGAAAAGGCTTTATACTGTATGATTCCACCTATATGACATTCTGGAAAAGTCAAAACTATAAACACAATAAAAAATCAGTGGTTGCCTGGGTTGTGGAATGAGAGAAGAGAATGATGAATAGGTGGAACACAGGGCATTTTTAGGGCAGTAAAACTAGTTTGTCTGATACTGTAATATTGAATACATTGTTTTACGCATTTGTCAAAACTTTTAGAACAGTACAACATAAAGAGTGAACTGTAAACTGTGGATTTTAGTTAATAATAATGCATCAATATAGGTTTTTCATTTATAACAGATATACTGCACCAATGCAAGATTTTAATAATAAGAGAAACAATGAAAAAAAAAAAGGTGAAGGAGAGGGCGTATACAGGAATTCTCTGTACTCTCTATTCAATATTCTGTAAATCTAAACTGCACAAAGAAAGAAAGTCTACTAATAAAAGAAATTGTGAATTTATAATCCTAGTAATGAAAATGATAGCTAACATGTAACACATTTTTATATTCTGGGCTAGGAAATTTAAATGTATATGTTATTATTCTCCTGTTATAGATTATTATTATAAAGCTCAGAGAAGATGTAAAACTTACCTAAGGCCATAAACTAGTAGTTGGAAAAGCCTGGACTTAAACCATGTCTGCCTTTATCCAAACTTTGTATACCTTTAATCCTACAAAAGCCTACCACACTTATTGAGAGTATTTTTTTTACTGACTTTCTAAAATCAGTGACCCTGTCTTTGATGACTTACTCTTTAATAAAAGAAGTATAAGGGGAATATTAGACTAAAAAGCATCTAAAGAGGAATCTAGATTTTTATCTCTTACATCCCACATCTGGTCATCCATCAAAATAAAACCCCCAGGCTAAAAGCTGACTTTTACACAAGCTTATCTCCTAAAATCCTTGCTTTCTTTTTGCCTTTGTTCTTTGCATATTTCTTCTTATTATAGCTACTCAGATATAGATAGATAATTGATATAGATAATATATCAATTGATATATGCAAAACTACAAAACCATCCAGTCTATCAACATGTTATGCTAGCTTGGGCTGCTATAACAAAACACCATAGACTGGGTAGACTGAACAACAGACATTTCTTTCTCATAGTTCTGGAATCTGGGAAGTCAAGGTGCTAGCCAACTCACTTCTTGGTAAGGGCCCTCTTCCTAGCTTGCAGATGACTCCTTCTTCCTGTCTTCATATGAGAAAGAGAGAGAGAGTGAGTGCGAGACCACAGTAGCATGCGCGTTCTGCTCTTTCTCTTCTTATAATCCACCATGGGGCCCCAACCTTCATGACTCTATCTAAACCCAATTACCTCACAAAGTCCTCACCTTCAAATACCATCCCATGAGGTAGGTTAGGGCTTCAACATATGAATTTGTGGGCAGAGGACACAAACATTCAGTTCATTACAAATAATATTTTATATCTTGCACTGGAAGCATCTTTAACAGCATTCCCTCTAACATCTTGAAACAGAAGTTCATCATAAATTTTGTGTTAATGTCTCCAAAATCAGATATATAGTGGATTTTTAATTTCTTACTTCAAAATGAATTGAATCTTTCTAGTCTATGGACTCCAAGTCATTTTGTTCAAAATGTGTAAAATATGAAGAATAATTTTTATGAGTAGTTTACCCACACTGCTAATTTAACATTTGCAATAACACTTCATTCCTCTTATCCCACATAACTTAACATATATTTTGAAATAATTAGACTTTAAAAATGTAGCCTAGTAGTATTAAAAATTATCATAACACTTTACCCGGTCCCAAATATTAACATTTTACTATACTTAACTTGTTTTATCATTCTGTGTGTGTAATCATATAGATATACACATGTGTAGCTAAACATATGGAAATAAATATAAAGATTTAGATGTAGATAAAAAATATACAGATACACTTGAGATATTTGTGAACAAGAAGCAGACAAAATACCTCTTTACATCCAAATACTTCACTGTATATTTTCTAAAAACGAGGGCTCTCTGTTCTATAAACACATGTTATCAAAATCATGAAATTAACATATTATAATATAATTATCTAAACTATAGACTTTATGGAAATTTTATCAATTCTCCTACTAATGTCCTTTTTCTGGCTTGGGATTTAATTCTGGATTATATATTGCATTTAGTTATCACATCTCATTAGTCTCCCTTAATCTAGAATCATCTTTAAATCTTTTTCTATGTTCTATAGTTTAGAAAATTTTGAAGATTACTGAATTGTATTTTATAGAAAATCTCTCAATTATTTTTTCATAATAAAATATTAGAGAGTAAAAAATTACATTTCTATTTCAAATCTCAAAACAATATTTTACATAGGCATTATAAGTCATGAAACTCTCAAGATTTCTTGTTACTATTACCTCCCAGAGAATCTCTTTTGCTATTTCCCAGTCAAACCAATCCCCAAACTCCAAGATAGCAAATTTTTGTCTTCATCCACACAGATGAATTTTTCCTGTAATAGAATTTCTCTTTTGAGTAAAACCTTTCTTTTTTTTTTTAAATCTGCACTTTCTTCCATGAGAACAAAATAAAATGTTTACATGTATATATTATCAATTTCTGGTCTTTAGTATTAGAAAAGAACATACTTCCCACCACTCTAATCCCCTTCTTGGTTTGTGACAGTCTTGCCATCTTGTTTCTCACAATAGTCCTAAATACAGGTAAGGCCCAACATGCCACTGACTGCAGCTATCCCCAAGCAAAGAAGACTTTTCTGACATGCCATATTAAATAAAAAGTTTCTGAAAGGAGCATAAAACCTTTCATCCTTGAATCTTAAGTTATTTCAAAACATTTTTTTCAGAACTTATGTAAGAAACATACTGTTGAATACAGAGTTATAGAATCTTGGAGATTAATGGTACTTCAGAAGACATCAGGTCTAAGCTCTAAATTCTAAAAGTACTGAAACTAAAGGTAGGTGAGATGAAAAACTTGCCCAAATTGACCCTCCTACAATCTTAGCTTAAGAATGATAAAGCAAAAATATCAATCCATAAAAAACATTTCTGATTTAACTATAACTTTATATACTACTTTCTAGTTCTGAGCATAACATGTTTTACATGGAGGCAGAGCCAGGGAATTGGGGCAGGAATACGGTAGGGGCAAGTTGGTTTGTAATATGATAGGCCAATGATAGGTGCCCTTTAGAGTTCAAATTTAAGAGTTGATGTATCAGAAAAAATTAAGCCCATGATCTTCCTTATAATGCTTGATGATAGAGGTAATTTGCTCAGACATTTCTTTTCATCAAATCTTACTCTCTCCTCTCAAATTGATAACATCCTTTTTTCTCTCTTCTTCTTCCCCTCACCCACACCTATAAGTCATCCAAAATTTAAAACATTTATGAAAGAAGAAAGGGAAGATGTAGAATATGTGAAATAACTTTTAAAAAACAGTTGTGACGAGCGGTTAGGACATGATAAAAACTTTTATATCTCTTGAGAGTAAGAAAACATAATTATTCCTGAAAAGATAATCTTTATAATCTCTTTTTTGTGTCTATTTTCCAAAATCTGGGCAAGGCTACAAAAATGGAGAATAGTGATTGATGAGCTACTTACTAATATGAAGGGTTACAATAATACAATAAATTATGTACATGAAAAACCAAGGGTAATAGTTTAAATAACTGATAAATAAAATACTTTTCTCTGAAAATCTTACCATGTAAGAGTTAGAATTGCTTTAGTGAAAATCCAACCACTTGTGTGTGATATAGATAAGAAAATTTAGTCTCACAGAAGTTTAGTGACTTGCCTGAGGTCACAAGGTAAAATATTCCATCTCAAATTTCTCTCTTTAGGGCAAAAACCCTGATGTGTTACAGACCCTCATATCCAGCTACCCTAGTGGATTATCTCCAAATGGAAGACAAATGGTCTCAAATTTAACATGCCCAAGCCTATCTCACTATCTTTCCAAACTCAACCTGCTCCTTTTCCTGTAAATTTTCATCTCGATAAAGATATTGTTCCCCTCAGGTCTTATAAGGGAGAACAGTGTCCTGACTTCTCCTGTATACTGTTAACTATGCTAACCTGAAATCTGGAGTTCAGAAAAAATGACAAAGTTTAAGTTTCCTTGTTCTACAAGGGTAAGCATTGGACAGAGCTATTTAATTTAGATGCTAGCATAAGATGGAATGCTCTCAAATAGAGGGTTTGTCTACAAAACTGTATTTTATGGGTGCTACATATTTTTCACTTATATTGTTTTATACTATGTAATTAGAATACTTAATGTAGAAAATCCCACGGAGTTTTCTCAGAAATTATAATTAACTGGCATCTGGTAGAGTTTATCTAGAAAAATGCCAAAAAACTGGTAGAGTTTATTTAGAAAAATGCCAAAAAAATACATCATAAATTTAATTTTTTAAAATATGCAGAAACCACAATAAGGCTGTTTCTTATATAATATTTAAAAACCAACTAATATGTTTTATAAAGTCAAAGAAAAAAATTAAAACTCTTTTTTGAATGCAAATATATACAAAATACTAAAAAACCTATGTTTTTATCATTTAGAATAGAGTTCACATTTAAATACTAATAAGTGACAAATTAAGTTGCCAAAATAAAGAGGTAGAGATTCACATTTAACAGATGAAAAAAAATAAAGCTCACAGAGTTCATTTCATAATATTTGTAAATATTGAAGTTGGGAATTAAACTCAATCTATATGACTTTAAATTTCATGCTCTTTCTGCTGTACTTAATTTACCAATTAAAAGACATTAATAAGGTATTATTAATCTGACACATGTAGATCCTTGAATCATTTTACAAGCATTTATTGAGTCCCTTCAGTAGACCAGATGCTGTTTAAGACAAAAATATAATAAATTCAGTTTCCGCCTTCTAGGTGTTCACACTCTCTCTGGCAGGAGAAGTGAGCCCCTGACAACTCTACCATAAGAGTGAACAGAGATTAAAAGTAGAGTGTCATTGAGAGGAAGAAAAAGATCAAAAGTTAAGATCTAAATCTAAGTTGACTAGAAATTTAACAGCCCCCAAATCTATAAAACTTTAAGCAGGACTAGTCATTCTGAACAAACTAGGAAGGCAGGAAGGAGAAGGTAAAGGTGTCCCTTTCATGCACATTTCTGAGCAAAAGAAATAAAGAGCAGAAACCAGATGACATCAAGTGCCAGGTTGGAAGCTGAGGTCCTGAACAGCATCCAGCACAAGAGAGCAGCCAAGTACACATGATTTCCCTGATCAAGGAAGCCTAATTCTATTCCATAAGGTTAAGAAAGCATATTTCTGCTAGTCAAAAAAGTATGAACTGAAGATAAAATGTAAAAATTCGAAAATTAGAAGTGATGCTTCAGATCCAAGAAAACACTAAAATAGGTACGAACTAAATAGACAGATGGAGGCAAATGCAAATCTCTGAACTATGAAATTGTCATCCTTAATCTAAACAATAGTAGCCTTTAGAACTATAAATTACCATCTAACACTAACTGAAAGATGAATTGCCTTAACCAGAACCAGCCGCTCTGTTCTTCACTAACCTTAGTTCTATCCAAATAATGCCTGAATAGCTGAGAGACCAGAGGAGATTTCTAAATAGTGGAAATAAAACATGTCATCAATATAAACTATGAACATCGGGAGCTATACTAGATACCATGCAACAAAAATGGTCCAGTGGGGTTGCTTTAAAACAATAAAATTTGTTTTATAATTCTGTCACAGTTGGTGGATACAGTTTTGTTTTTTCATTAAAAAGAAAGTTGAATGTAAGTTTCCTCCCCAATTAAAGAACATTTTCATCTATTTTTAGTTGTAAATTAATTTGTGGAAAAAAGATTCCCTCTCTTTCATTTGAGAGGATGTATCTTTCCAGCAATAATGAAGTAAACTGAGTTAACATAAACAGAATTCTAACTTATAATGCTCACTTGAGAGGGCTCTTCAGGCCCAAGGTTCTCAGTAGAATTGTGCCAATTTGCACGAGTCCAGTCCAAAAAGAAAGAAGGGCTTTCAGATTAGAAGATGGGAACTTGGTGGGCATTTTGTCTAGGATCTCTCAACAAAGACATCTGTCTTTGGCAGTGTGTTAAAACTTTACTACAGTGACTGAGAATCTTGCAAACATTGCTGTTCAACCATACACTTTCCCAAAGTCGTCACAAATTAGCCTTTCTCTTACTTTCCAAGTCAGACGCAGGCCACCAATTTCTGATACTTTTTTACACATGGCAACAGAAACATACCATTTATTTGAGAGACATATTAGAGGAAGAGAATAGGACTAGAAATGTGGAAAATTAAACTGCAGTCCAGTTTCCACCATTTTCACAGAGCCTTGGTGTAAAGAACTCCCTTTACTGTGACAGAGTAATGATGCTGTTATAGATATAGAGCTTAGGGAACTAAGTGAAATAGAAATGGCATCAATTTTAAGTCATGAATAAGGATTGAAAGTCATGGGATACAAGGTGTCAGCACAAATGACATTTGTAACTGTGTGCAAATCCTTTTGCCTCTATTAAATTCATTTTCCTCGCCATAGTATGAAGACAAAGAGAATTTCAAGGTACTGTCCATCACTTACAAAATAACAGTTACCTATTCTTGAGTATATTAAAGGATCAGATGGTCAATGCACCCAAATCATGTACATTTTGTAATGAAAAAAATGTAATGGGCTATATACATTAATTATAACAGGAATTAAAAAAAAACCATATATGATTAATTGGGTTATGCTAATATGCCAATCATGGTTATTAGAGTTAAATTTTTTTTGAATCTGTGATTATGATAATTCGTGATTTTCAAAAATTCTGGTAACATACAAATATATTTCCTAGATATAAGTCCAGTAATAGGCATCCCTTATATTAAAGAGAAACTGGAATAGAGGGTACATTTTGAATATACCCCAGGAGCAAACATTCATAGTAACATAACCAAAATTTAAAACCATCTGGATTTCCCAAAATTCCGACTCTGACCATAACAAAACTTAAACTTTTTTCATGTCAGTGTTACATTACAGCTTTTTAGCCAATCAGCTACAAACAAGTAAGTTTACACATTGCTACTAAAGAAACGAAAATTTCTAATCATCAGTCACAACAGAAAATAATGTACTTCTTCATTTATACTTTATTAAGTGAGCTATAAACTCTAAGAATCGAGCTTCTCCACCATTTTTGGTTTTGAACTCTCCCTCTTTGCAAATGGTTTGCTTCTTGCTCAATAAAATACTCATATCAAGTAAAGCTCTCTAGATTTTGTTTTGACACTAATTATTAAGTTCCTTATAATTGGAGGCAGATGATATAGGCCAGGACCCTGGAGATTTGAGGTAATGCTGCCTGGTGGTTGTGATGGTGGTAAAACAGTGTAGAGACCACTACAAACCCCACTCCTGGGAACTTGATCCATACTTGAATGTTCTGTTTTATTTATTTAAAAATTGTGATGTTAATGGCTCCATATTTGAGCTTTTTATAGATTCTGACATTTTACTTTTGGTAGAAATGCTTTACATGCTCCAGAAACCTGGATATAGTACTAAATTAGTTTTTTTTTTTTTTAATCTTGCAAAGTTCCTTTCCTTGAACATTCTAGCTTTGTTAATTATTCACTAACTCTTATAGAATTTACCAGTGTTTTCAACAGCCAAGTGTATTTTATTTTGTTTGGTTTGGTTTTCTATAGAGTCTTTCTTCCATGCCTGCAAAGTCTGCCATCCTTTTTCCTCTAATGAACGTCATAAATGGGAACATACCTTTCTTTAATACATTTCGATTAAGAAATCATTATATTTTTTTCCTTGATGCATTTCAATGTTAAAGTCTAATTGATATTAAGAGTATAATGTCACAGACTATTACAAATATAACTATCTTAAAAATCAAATATCCTAATCCCTACTGAAAACTTAAATCCTACCTATAAAATCCCTCTAATTGGTCAGCCAATTTATGTTTGGAAAATTTTAAAAGGAAATCTCTAGTTTCAATGATGAAGCTCATTAAATCATGTCCCATTTTGTATCTGTAAAAACTTCTGCTTTTATAACTTAAAATCATTTGTATCTCTATTCTTTAAAATAAAAAAACAATAACTATTAAATGATGGCTTTTTATCTTTGTAAAGTGGACTTCACTTTTTTTTCAATTTAAGTAGTTTGAACTAAGAGAAGTGCTTGTAATGACTCATTTTGCAGAAAAAAATAAATACCATTGGACACATGATTAAACTATCTAAAAATGCATCACACACTTGATTTTCTGATATCAATAGTGAGACTGATGAGAGCCTCACTATTCATCCACAACAGGTAGACCTGACAGGGCAAGACAAATGGATATATAAATTAAATGAGATTTTCTTATTTTGGTGTAGGCAATTTACCCAATATCCAATTTATATTTATGGCCTTCATTGCAAAACAGCATTCCAGATCTATTCTATCCTGTGAACTATTATGATCCCAAGTTTTGTCTTCTGTCTTATTTTTCTGTATTTGGAATCTAGTATAACATTTACATAAGCCATTAAAAGAGCACTAACAGTTATATTATACATGTTCAGTAATCATAAACAATTTGACTATTTAGAAAAGCCCGAAGAACAAATATAACTATAATTATGACTAATATCATTAGCAGACAGGTAAAAACAATAAAATAAAATGAATTCTGAGTTTAATATCAACCTGTAGGTTTATAGGCCTTATTGGTTTTTTAGAATAACTGTCTACCCGTGATGTCAGCACTTCTCACCCTAGACGGTTTTTCATCATTATTTTACAATGTTCCTCATGCAATTTAACATAAAAATAAAATCTTTAAAGTGTGCCAGGGGCCCTTCTGAAATAATGTAAAATTATTCCTACATATATTAAAATTTTAATCCTTAAAAACCTTAATTTCTAATAAAAACTAAGAAGTCAAATTTATAGACATTTTATAACCTCTAGAAGCATATTTCATAGACTTAAAAATCAATTAACGTGTTTTTGTAAAACCAGGTAAAATACATTATTTAATGTTAATAACTCAAAATATGTCTGTTCTACTTAAACCAACAAACTTAAGCTAGCTCTTATTTACTAAGGATGATCTCAGAGCATGTGATTTTGAAATGTATTTGAATTAGTTTCTACATTTCTGAGAATTTTAGAATACCCGATCCTTACAAGCACTTGTGTTTAAATTAATTTTAATAATACCACCTGGAATTAGAAAATTACCTCACTTTTACAACATACATATATAGATACATAAAGACAGACCTAAACAGAGACCTTTCAGCCATGAGAAAAACTCACTAGTTCGTAAAAGAAACACTGGATCCAAATTTTGCATTGGAGGCATTTAGAATTTATATCTGTCCTTGCTTGACAAGTCAAGTTCCAAATGACCTTTCTCCTTTTAAAATAAGGACAGTTATTTTTAATACCTCGAAGAATAGGCTGACACTTAAACAACATCATTGGTTGATAGATCCATTTTTCTAAATTCTCTTTTTAAAGCTTTGAGAGACTAATTAACTATACTTTCCACTTATTCTGCCTAATTTTACAGCCTTTTGTTAAATACATGTACAAGATTAATTTAGAAATATCAAAGGACCCTCATCTCAGTCATCTTAGTATTAATGGGAGGCTGATTGTTCTGGGACTTGGCCTCAGAGGCATGATTTCCCATGTGAATTTTGAGATCTACAGAATCTGAAAAACCTTCTAGGGAAAACCAGCCTTTACATGTGTGTGTGCTTCCAAAGGAGCCAAATGCTGTGGATCTTCCCTAGGGAGGCTTCACACTGTGGAGGAAATTTGTTCTCAGGCAATACCACAAAAATTCTTAGTCACCTAAAATACCCAAGCAAGAACCAGTGGAAGCTTACTGGATGCCTCCAGAACTGTAACACTTTCTAAGGCTCTGACCTCTCTCTTGGAGTACACCCATTCCAGGGCACCTGCCCTTCACAAAGAATTGTCCCCAGGGTTCCCACTGTCTTCTCCAAGATAGGCTGTGTTTCCACACTGGATACCTCCTGATACCTATCTCTACCACTCCAGGTTCAGGTATCTGAAACAACTATTTTCACTCTATTGGCTATTTGGGTTAGTGAAGCAAGTATTCTTTCTCATTCAGAGCTAAAGAGAGTTCATTTTCTCATGTGACCAGTAAATAATTTGTTCAGACTCTAAGTAAGCAATCCAATTAAAGGCCAAAATTAAAAACTACAACCCATTTTTTCTCTCTCTGGGTTATCTCAACCCTTATCCACATCAAGGATTTCTAAGAACAGTTCAGATAAAGTCATAGGCCTGTACTAAAATCAAGGAGCCTTGGGATTCCAAGAGAAAACTCACCCCGTTCACCTGATGAGAAACGAGGAGCTGGTGGGCCATAATGGGCCCTTGATTTTACCTGGTACAGGTTCCAGGTCCATAGGGTGGTCCAGGGTGGGCTTCTTTGGAATCCTGATACATGAAGTAAATGTTGACGTAAGGAACATCCAAACCTGTAGAGAATTTTTACAATAGTTTATTTGAGCCAAACTGACAATAATTGCCAGGAAGCAATTGTAAAACAAATTTGTAAAATCTCAAATGCTTCAGGATAGTTTGCAATTTCTTTTATGCATTAGCAATTGAGGGAATTTAAGGAAGATTACATGAAGATAGATGAAAATGAGGTAAGGATTGGATTATATGATAATTAACAAGATTATGTGCTCTCTTGAAGGTGGATAAGTCTTCAAGGGATATACCTTCTGGCATTTCGAACCTGTGTTAACCTAGATGCACAAGAACAATGAACAGGCCTTACTTAAAAACTTTTCACTAAAGAAGTTATATAGGCCTGGGTTGTGACTACCCACCATAACGTGCTCAGCTAGGAATTTATGATCAGATCACCCTGTGATGTTACCTTCTGTAGAATCCCTTTTTTGTTCACACAAGTGAATGGAACACAGGATAAGCAGAAAAGTTATAATGGTTAAGGGTGAAACTCATTCCACTAAGTGAAAGAAGCTGAGAAGTATACACATGAGTGTGTGTTTGGAAGAGGAAATATATAGGAAGTTGAGGAAACAGGCAGGAATCAGGCAATACTGAATATTTCAGGCATGCTATTAAGAAAAATGGAAGACAACATAAATGTTTACGGATGATAAATAATCAATTTTCATTTTAAAATGAAAATTAGCATTTCTCTTCCTGATCTGACAAAGTAGCTTATCTTTTGACTATAAACAACTATAAAAGCTAGATGAAAATATACAAAACAACTTTGATTTTTTTTTTTTTTCCTCACTTAGTGTAGCAATCAACCCAAGGCTATATCCTTTTATGGAAGGAAAGGTCAGAAAATGAGCCCTGCATTCAACCAGACTACTGCTCTGAGAGGGTTTTTAAAGGTTCGGTTCAGGGAAATAAAATCCAGAGAATTTTACTCTTGCTGGATAAAAATGTCAAGCACTCACAGTTTAGGACTGTAAAGACAACTTTGATTTGTGTGGGTGGGCAAGGGGTAGTGGACTGAAGAAAAGCAAGCTTTAATGTACATGGCTATTTCCCAAGTTGTCCTTGTGCAAAGAGGTACTCTTGGAAACTGAGAGGCAATTTCCGAAGCCACGAAGGACTGAAGAGATGCTGGTAAGTAGGAGTAGCAAAGAGGAGAAGTCCCTGTCTTTCAGTAGAGAAAGTAGGAGTAGCAAAGGGGAGATGTCCCTGTCTTTCAGTAGAGAAACCAAGACCACACCATAAGAGGAAGAACCACATGCTAAGAGTAAGGGCAAAATTGAAAGGACTCCTCTTTATGAAGCCAAAATACAAGATTTGACAAGATCAAAGAGACTTGCCAGGAATTTAACAATCTGCTAGAACAAAACATATTTTAGAAAAAAATAATACAATCCATATTCTTTAAAATTCATAATATTTTACAAAATTCATGGCAAACAGTAAAAGTAACCAAAACTCCAGAAATTAAAAAAAATTACATTAAGGAAATTTTTGCTCCCAGTCTAAGTGGCATTAACAGGAACCAGATACCTTTGATAATCTGAAATATTAAAGGATTAATTTGACAAAAATATGGAAGTTTATACTTAAAACTGCAAAAAACAAACAAACAAAAACCTCCTATGAAGAAATTACAGAAGATCAAATAAATGGAATACATCATGTTCATAGACCATAACATACAATATTGATAACATGTTAATTCTCTCCAAATCAATTCATTGGTTCAATAAAATCTCAGTGGGGTTCTTTGAGTAAGTTAATGAGCTGATTCTAAAATTCATATGGATATGCAAAGAACATAGAACAGCAAGAAAAACTTTGAAAAGGAAAAAAAAGGAAGAAACTACTTAACTTCAAGGACTACAAAATTTGAGTAAACAAGATGGTGTGCTATTGGAGTAAAGATAGACGATAGATCAAAGGAATAAAGAATGTAGAAATACTTACATGATTAATTGATTTTTGACAAAAGTGCCAAGACAATTCAATGAGATAAATTATATTTTTTAAATGATGCTGGTTAAAAAGAAATGAACCTCAAACTTTACCTGACACTATATCTAATCATTAACTAAACATGGATTATACAACTAAATATAAAACCTAAACCTATAAAATTTCTAGAAGTCATAAGTGAAAATCCAAGTAACCATAAGCTTAGCAAAGATTCTTAACTACAAACTAAAAGAAAATAAATCAATAAATTGGACTTCATCAAAATTAAAGTTTTGCTTTTTAAAAAAACACTGTAAATATAATTATAATGAAAAGGTAGGCCACAGACTGGTAGCAAATATCTATAAAACATAAGTCTGACACATACACAAAACATCTGTGTAGAGTATATTAAAAACTCTTACAATTCAATGTTAAGAAGCATAGAAACAAATTTTTAAAAGTAGGCAAAAGACTTGAAGGTATATTAAAGAAGATAGATGGATAAAAAACAATCACTTGAATTTAATGTCATTCATCATTAGAGAAAAACAAATTAAAACCACAATGAGATAACTAAACACACCCAGAAGTATATTTAAGATTAAAAAGACTGAGCATAATAAGTGTTGTAAGGATGTGAACCAAATGGAACTTTCCTACTTTGCTATTTTGAATGTAACATCATAAAACTACTTTAGAAAACATCTTTGCAATTTTTTAAAGTAAAATATAAAGCTACCACATGTTCCTTCCATTCTATTCCTAGATATTTACCCAAATAAATGTATATTCACACAGAACTTTGCACAATATTCATTGCAGCTAAGCATACAATAGCCACAAACTGGAAACAACTCAAATGTCCATTACCAGGTAAATGGATAAACAGTGATATATCCATATAATGAATGTTATTCATCAATGCAAAGAAATAAACTATTGTTACATACAACATAGATAAATCTCAAAATAATTATGCTAAGTAAGCAAAGCCAGTCAGAAAAGAGTATATATGGTATGGTTCCACTGATATAAAATTTTAGAAAATCCAAACAAATTTATAGTGACTGAAAGCAGCTCAGGAGTTGCCTGGAGCAAGATGAATACAGAAGGAGGGGGAATAAGACAAGGTGTACAAAGGACAGAAAGAAATTTTGTGTACTGTATCCATTATCATGATTGTTTTGATTGTTTCAGGGATTATACATGTCAAAAATTATCAAATGTTACACTTTTAATATGTGCATTTTATTATAGGTCAATTATACTAAAGCTGTCAAAAATAACAAAAAAACTTGAACATTTTCTATTTGCACTTTTTGATTTCACTGTGTAGAAAAGACTAAAAATGTAAAGAATGGAAGAAATAACTTAGCAAGCCTCTCAATTTTTCTAGGAACTGTGGCAGAGGTTATAAACTGCAGAGGCATATAAAGATTGTAAAAATATTTGGAGGAAAAATATGTAGCTCTCAGTGCTAGATTGATATGAGAGAGGGATGAAGGAGAGGGAGAAAGATTAAAGCATGACTCCTACATTTTCATCTTGCTCAAATGGATTAATGGAGATTCTTTTCAATGCTATAGGGAAACCTGGACCAGTAGCAGATTTAAGAGAGGAAACTGTTTACTTAAAGCTCTACGATTGGACAAGTTGAGTAGGAGTTTGGGTATATGAATGTGATTTGGAGATAAACATTTGGGAGTTATTAGATATTTATTGGTAAATGAAGCTTTAAAAACATTAAAGAGGGAAAGTGAAATGAGGAAAGTACTAGTTGGAAAGAGAAGAGGCCTAGGAAAGAGATTTGGCAACTCTTTATGTACGAAGATGAATCAATAAAAAGACTAAAAAGAATTCTCTAGAATATCATAGTTGCTATTCTATTTACATTTGTACTGAATAAATGAATGGATGACTTTTCCCAGATCCCATCTTTATGGTCTAGGGACCATAAACGTGTAGAGACCAAATGGCATTACTTTTCCTCAAACGTATTAGAATTGGTGAGTTTTGTTGAATAATTCCAGATTCTCCTTGTACCCAATGAGTTGCCATGAACAAAATTTCAAATTAGACATCCAGTCCTTTAGATAAAGACTTTGGGAACATATGTTTACACACACACATGCAGACACACACACACACACACATACACACACATCTCTCAGAGAAATTTACTTTTTGTGGTAACAATTATTTATCTTAGTTGACTGAATCAAAACTGCATTAACTTGAGGAGAAAGGGGTTTTGAGAAAGAAGAAAAGCAACAATTATAAAGAAGTTAAAAAGAAGAGTGAAAGCATGATTCACATCGCCTGATACCTAATTGTGCACCTATTAATCTCACCTTCAAAGATTCTGTAAAAAGTGTCACATGGAGGTAAATACCTAATAAAGAAGAACTTAAAGTTAACAGGAATTTTAATTGTTATCAATACCAAGGAGGTACCAGGAGTCTCTAATTTGTTTACAGGAAGCAAAATAATGCATACTGGCATTATCAGGGTAGGCATTTCTCACAATCACTTTTATTGTTGGAGGGTTCTAAAATCTAGAATAGAAGCTTATTTTCTAAGTGCTTATACAGTGTTCTACGTTTAACATATTTATTCATTTGGTATTCGGAGAGCTCTTTGTACTTTTTGTTGTTGTTGTTGTTGTTAGAATAGGATATCTAGAAAAGCTGAAAAATACAAGCTCACGATTGCACACCCATGTAGGGAAAGAGACTGGATTTAAACCCAGATAGTCTGGCTCCAGAGCTTGTGCATCCAGCTGCTCTACCATGCAGTTTCTTATTACACAAAACCCTCTCACTACCACTAAAATATTGGTCATAGCTCAGCTCCTAAAAGCAGAATAACACAAGTGTGTTCTTCCTTAGGACTTTTCTGAAATCTTCAGAAATCTGGTTCTCAGTTATCCTCTTGATTTTCTTTTATCCAGATTTGAAAACATTTGGTTTCTCAATATTTATTCATATATCTTGGATTCCAGACCACCTGGAACGACCTAATTGTTATATATTAGAGATGTTAATTGTTCTATTAAAACACTGTGCCTTGAATCTAAATCAATGCACCTTATTTGGCTATCACTGCAAAAGAGTGAAGGACAATTGGTTTTTCTGATCTACTGATTGTACTTTTATTAAAGTACTCTAGAAGTCACACTTGGGTTTTGAAAAGTTCTGTTTCAATGTTTGCTCCAATAGAATTTATGGTGCATGAAATCTCCTGGCTATATTAATGTAGATACTGAAGGCAAACCACATAAATCATCTGGACAACTGCTTTTATTTTGATATAAATGCAAGCCTTAATTTTTATACCCGCTAAATTCCAGCATGTTGGCATTTACCCAGTACTTGAATTTTTTAAAAATCTTTCTCAGTTTATATCAACCATATATTTAAATATTATTGTTTCTACATTTTCATTCATATAAGTGACAAAATTGTTAGAGAGCACAAGTCAAACAAATGGCAGTTTAGTAGACTCATAGCAGTAATTAATATTTTTCCCTAATCTCTTGCTAGTAGTGTGGATTTAAATATGGGAAATCTTTAATTTCACATAAAAATACAGTTTTAATGTAACTTTTGTGGGTTAAGGAGCTCTGCGGCTTTAGTTTGTAAGGAAAGCAGAATCTCCTTAAAATATCTGAAATCTCACAGTAATCATATGGATAGCTCTAACAAAACACTCTTTTGGAAATTTTTTAATGGAATTTTGAAATACATTAGTTCATGTTATCACCTAACAACTCAATATATTAACGTTTTGCTTTTCCATTTTATAAAGTGAAACTAAAAATATTGCCACTCTGTTCAAGGGTATTACAACTGCATCAATGATTTTCTTATAAAGATTACATCATATGGTTTTGAATCAAGAGAGTTAAGAAAAAAATGTTTCTAGGTTTTGTTACCAGACTGAACGGGGTCCAATTACTCAATAGTTGCTAGCCAAAAGACGACTGAGATTTTATGAGAAGGAACTTTACTGCAATCAAGGAACACATTGGGGCTTGGTCCAAGAGCAGCGTGTCCCCTAACAAAGTACTGGATGCATCTTTGTATTCAGGGAAATCATGCATAAACATCAAGGTGAGCTACAGTCACAGGTGGGAACATTCTTGCCCCTGCGCAGTTAACAAACATGCCTACCTACACATCGCATGTTCAAAAATGGCAGAAAATACCTGCCAGGTGATTTTAATTTATAATGAGGGTGTAATGAGAAAAATTAATGAGGAGGTCAGTAGAGAGTTCTCCAGGCTGTTTTGGCTGGCCCCCAGCAGTTTGAGCTGGGTTAGCCCCAGGTCTGTGAATCATCCTGGATGTCTCCCTAGAAAGACAGGTATGGCAAATGTCAAATTCATGTGTAAGGATGGCATAAGTATGGAAGAAAGTTTGACTAAGTTTCAGTCCTTCTGTTAAACTCTTAGCAAATCTTACAAAATTTAGGGTAATCTAATTGGGCTTACAGGTTATTCTAAGCAAAGTTATGACTTCTAAATAAAAGTTAGTCTATGCTAGGCTACCTACAATGCTGTGGAGATTATATACACACACACACACGCATGCACGCACGTACGTATGCACGCACGTACGCATACACTAGGTTAAAGTTTCTCTTCGGTTCTGGTTTCCATCACTAAATCTCACCTTGTCACTCCTCTTAATCTCCCTGATTTATATCTATCTAATTGGTTATATAATTCTAAGACCTTTTAAAAACATTTTCCTGATGTCTTCTCCAGTTTGAATAAATTATCTTGGTGCTGCACAGCCTTTTCTCATCAGTATGCAACCTCACTGACCAACCATGACAGAGAAAAAATTGAAAGACATAGAAGAATTAAATAAGAAAGGTGGATTTTCCCACACTAGGGGGGATGGGTCAAGTGGTTGCTTAAGCATGCAAGTTTTAATTTTTATACTTTCCTTTGAGGAAATTCTGTAGCATTTAAGACAAGCAATTGATTTTACCCAAAGACACATCTAAAAGAATTACACCATGATGTCAGCTGGCTGAATTTATCCTTAGCTTATGAAAAATAAAATATGTGCAATTTTAGGGAAAAGGTAAGGCTACAAGTAAAATTATATACTCCAGCATTAACCTGTGGTCAATCTTGAGGTTTATATATCAATAAATACACAGGAGACCCAAGATGAGAATTAAAAGTTTTATTAAATTGGTGACTTCAGGCTTTTGAGATGCTCTATTCTTCCTTTGTATCTGATTGGACATTTGTTCTTCTATCATGTAGATGAAGCTAATATAAAGGCATGACTATTACTATAATGTGTTTCTTTTTTCTTAATTTTTTGTGTGTGGTTATTATTGATAGGACTACTAAGTTTGATGGGGAGATGAAAATAAGAGGTTTTTGACAGGAACAGTCTGATAAAAAGTAGAAAATAAGACCAGGACTAAGTTTGTAAAGTTTAGAAAAGGAGATTAATTTTAAGTCTATATATAAGATGTGCAAAAGTATTTCTCTTAAATAATGCTCAGATGTCTAGAACAGATTCTCCTTGAAAGGAATTTATAAAAAATGCAAGACAGGTGCACAGAACAGGATTATACAACTTTTCTAATCCTTCTATCCAATAAATAAATCATTTACATTCTAATAATTTCCAAACTAATAATTTGCATTGTCCCCTTTACTACCTTGAAATAAAATTCATTGAAAATCTAACCTGCGTATATACATATTGTTTTAAAATCAGTAAAGGCCTACGTGTTCTAAGAAAGAAAAATAAAAAGCATTATGCCAAATTAACCAAATAAAGACAATTTGATAAGCAAAAAAAGTACACAAAATTAACACAATGTCTTTAAGTGTGAAAATCCTGGGAGAATCACTGGCTTGGAAGGTCATTATGTGAATCTCCATCTAGGATATGAATAAATTTTAATTTTGTTTGTAGGCAGGGGAGATGTACTTCGAAACCAATATATTAAGCAGAGTTCCTACATGATAAAGAGTTAAAAGGCAGAGCCCCTCTCTGTGGGGGATAAAGGTCTAAAAGTCCATCTTTTTGCTCTTTGTGTACTGCTCTCCTTACCCTCTAAATCAATGTTGCTTGAGAGTGATCTGCCAATTGGAGATGTCTGCAGAATGATTATTAATAGTGTGAGATAATGTATAGAATTTGAACGTAATCATTTAGAAATTATATAGCTACGGAACAGAGTAGTTTTATGTCTGTTGAATCTACTGATAACAAAGTGGAAATTGCATTTTGTGTGTTTTTATTTCTTTTTTTCCTCCAAATTCATTTTTATTGTATTTTACAAAGGTATTGGTCTATAACAGACTGAGAAAAATAAAAGCTTACCCTACACCCCAGATAATTGAGAAGCATTTCCCCAGACAACACCTGTTTCAGAAAAAAAATGGTGTGTTTTGGAAAAAATGCCTAGATAGCCAGGGGAGATGCAAAACTTACCACCTTAGTGATTTTTGCAATTTAAATTCTCTTTATGTTGATGGAAAGAAAGGTACAGATGCAATATTGTCTCTATGGAAGTTTTAAAAAAATAAGACAAAAATACTCTCTCTTTTCTCCATTCTTTTCTATTTCTCAGGGGCTGAGAATTCCTTTTCCTACCACATGTCTATAACTGATCTTCCCTCATCCCAACTTTATGTCTTAATCAGATCTGTGCTCTCTAAGAAGTTACCATCTTCCACAACTAGTTTCAATATTGAGTATCTATTTAATTGTACATTCAGGACCAGTATGTCCTGGTAAATAATTAATTAGGCGATTAAAGGAAATCAATAAATGTAAAGTTACAAATAACAATGTGCTTACACTTTTATGGGTACTTTTCTTTTTAAAAGGAGAACCCTCAGCATTCTACAATATTGTATCTTTATTAAGAAAACTTAGTGGGGGGCTATAGAAACACTATATTGTGAAAGCACTCTTAAATGTCACCATCCTTAAATTTCTACATAGGCCTTTGCCCTCTTTTCTACACTTATGTCTAAACCTGTTTCTACTTCTCTTTCTGCAAAAAGCATAGCACTACTAGTATCAGCAGATGTCCCGAAAGAGATGTTCTTATTTGCTTCTCAGATTGAGTGAGGGCATTAGGAAAAATGTACTATGGTACATTATGAGAGGAAATTCAAAGATGGCGGTTTTTAATGAATTGCTATTTGTAGATTGTGATATCAATTCCAACATTAGAGTGAAATTTTCCTGGGTACCAGTGACATTTTAGAGTTTATGGACTCTTTGAAGAAGGCTTTGAAAGAAGAAAGGAAAGAAAGGAAAGAAAAGGAAGGGAAGGGAAGGGAAGGAAAAAGGAAAGGAAAAAGGAAATGAAGGAAGGGAAAGGAAGGGAAAGGAGGGAAAGGAAGGGAATGAAGAAAAGAAAAGAAAAGAAAGAAAGAAAAGAAAAAAGAAAAGAAGAAGGAAGAAGGAAGAATAATGGAAGAAGAAGGAAGGATGAAGGAACGAAGGAACGAAGGAACGAAGGAAGGAAGGAAGGAAAACAAAATTCCATCTCCCAACAGTTCACATTTTTAGGGGATTTTGGATCTTTGAGATGCACATACTACATACACTACATTCATTAAGTGTAGGCTAAGGATTTACTTTCTACACCTACAAGAAAATTGGAAGTTGGCCTTGAGGAGAGAATGCAAAGGAAATAGAAACTGTCATCCATTCACAATACTTTTAAAATGAACAAAATGTAGATATGTTGTCATTAATAGCAGATACATGAAGCAAGCCCTCCACAGAGTTCTATTGTTGACAAAATTAGGCTGTGATAAAATGCTTTCATAAATTTGTACCATTTAGTAGTAGTGATGGTAAGACAAATGTATGTAAATCCGCATAGGAAAAAATGTGGTTTAGAAGCATAGATTTTATGCTTTTAAATTATGTTGACTTTTTCAATAAATATAGGAACACTATGAATAAATACTTGTGCATTGGTTAGCATAACAATGAAACTGGATTTAATATTCCACTTTAATAAGCTTTATAGAGAGCGACACACATAGAGCTCTTGGGAAAATGACAAAATGCATCTTGAAAGCTAGAGACTGAAAAGGAAGAATAGAAGATGGTGTAATATAGAATCCTCACATCCTAACCTTATTTCTCTGTTTCAGAGGTGCATTATGTTATGCCTCCTGTGAGTTCAATAAGGACACTGTGACCCATTTTCATTTCATAAAATGCCCCTATGACTTCCATATGATCCAGGAAATGATACCACAATTAAATCACCTAAAGCTCCATAGTCTTGGGAGTTTTACATTGAGAAAGTTGTAAACTTCTGCTGAAACATCAAGTGTTACCTAGAGAGTTACTCATGCAGTTAGGCATTTTAGAAATAGATTTAAGATCTCTGTAACACTAATTATCAACCGTGCGTTTGTTTAATATTGGATAATGATATACCAAGCTCTAGTATTGTACCAAAGATGATTCCTAAAGTAAAGGAAACATATTGAAGCAGTGTCCAGGTATGCAAAGGAGGTCACATGCTTTACTTCTCTATAGTAATTTACTTTACAGAAGAAATTCTACATATTATTTCCTGGCATACATAATTTTGATCTCCATTACTTCATCAAGACAAGGTCTAAATCATTCAAAATTGACACGTGTAATTTAATTGTTACTTGAATGACAATTATGTAAAATTCCAAAGGACTTCTTCACTGTTAAACCTAAAAGCCATGGCAAAAAGTAAAACTAACCAAACAATATAGGCTACTCAGGTAAGTAGCAAGTGTTTCCCAGAAGCCAACTCCTAATGACTACCAAACTACAAATTTTGCCACAGTAAGCCTTAATTCTTTAATTTAAAATATTTCTTTTGAATCTTAAACTGCTAAGAGTTCATCTTTATTTCCTTATATCAAATACATGTGTCTCAAAAATGATAGTTAATTAGGGGAAGTTATCTTTTTGAAAGCATTACAATAATAAAATTATAATGGATTAATGGATCTAGGTAATGATCACCAATGGTTAACACCACTAGAAGAGTACCCAACACCTATGAAGCAGTATGTAAGATTTGAGTATCAAATCTGATTCTGAGCAAGCCTCTTCACCTAGGGCTGGTTTCATGGGTATCATCTGTACCATACACAGGGCTCTATGTTCAGAAGGGCCCCATGTTTGGTTGAACACTCTGCTTTCCCCATCCTGAAATTTGAACAGGGATCTCATATTTTTATTTTGCACGGGGCCCTGCAAACTATGTAGCCAGTCCTTGTCTACATATGACTACCAATTTGCAGGTAATAAAAATGTGGTGGTTTAAAAGAAATGATGATCTCTAAAGACTGGACTTCCCCAGAGCTTACCGTTGCCCTACTGTCCTATTTTTATAGTCACTTTTTTATGATCTCGTCCAGTTAGATCTGTCACTATCTTAAAGGCAATAACATTAACATGAAAATCTCCTGTCAAGTTTGTTCAATGCACTCCTGATTTGCATATGTAAACTCATTAAATATGTTCACTTATTTGGAATAGATACTAAACCATCATGTCCAAAGCGAAATTCTGATAATCTCTCCAAAAGTTGTTGACCCTCGGCCTCCTAAATCTCAATTAATAGCACTTCACCCTTCCAGTGGCCTTAGACCAACTGCTTTACACTTATTCTCTCATATCCCCATCTAATTCAGTAGGAAATATTGAAATATTGAAACATCTATAAAATATATCCCTAAAAATGGTTTATTATAGTAAAGAAATGCTTCATATTTTCTTCAATTATGAATAGTGTGACCAAAATAAAAATGTTATTTTTTATTCTATACATTATCATAATGGGGTGTATAAAAATTAACGCACATGCAGCTCTGAAGAGCTATTATTGTTCATTAAATATGCATCAATATTTAATCTTAGAAGAATGAAAATCATCCCTATTTATGAGTAGATTTAATTGGAAAGTAATATTCAAGCCATGAAATTACCAAAATCTAGTCAGTGAGTTGCTGGTATTCGTCCTTAAATCATTTTATCTTTAACTTTCCCCAGTCATGTAATATATATCCAGATCATAAAATTGCTTCTTGCCTCTTAGAAACAGATCCTGTTTGAAGGATTCTTAAGGATTAAGTGTTTAATTCTGTTGGTTTCACATGTGCCAAGAGAGTGTCATAATAAATTTGCACTTTATAGCTTGATGAACCAAACTGCTCTGACAATCCTTTGCATCTTTAGTCACAGAGGGATTAGACTTAGGCTGTTATCCAAATCTCATTTAGAAAATACATATCTCTTCTAAAATAACTCATCCAAACTTGTTGCACATCTTTTTGTATCCTGGCAAGACACAGAAATACATATGGTTTCTGTCCTCCAAAAACAAACAAACAAACAAAACAGGCCAGTTAAGTAGTGGAATTTGAGAGGACTTGAAAAATTATTTTATATGATTTACTTATTAGCATTTTGAATCTTTTACATTTTTCCAGGAAAAAAAAGTTAAAAAAAAAAAGGAGAAAGAATATTCACTCCTTATTTTTGCTTAATGAAAATATATCAAGGATATAGCAGGTTCACATGGTTGAGTAGTTCCTAATTTGTAAAATATAAAGCCTTGGAAAATTGTTCTAAAGAGATCACAAAGTATATATGCAGATCAAATGCATTTTAAAATATCAATACTGAATATATGATTTTTTTATCATAATATGATTTCAAATAAGGACAACACTGAAATATATAATGTTGCTTGCTGTGAACATTCTGAGCATCTCAGAATAGACCACAAACTCAAAAATTTGACAGGAAATTGCCAGGAGGTCCAGAAGGAGCAGAAACTGTCTATCTGGGTCAACCTGGAGATAAAAACTATGGACTTGCCTTTTCTAATATGCACTGTCCATGCATAATACAGTTAAAGACTATTAAGAATTCCTTAACCATACCCTTAGAGATGCGATTTTTAAATGTTTTGCCAAATATCAGACCTGAGGAGGGTGTTTTAGGCATGATAGAAGCAAATGATATATGGAATCAATAAAAACAGATAAAATAATTTGATTATAATTTAAGAAGTTAAAATAAGTAAATTGAAAAAAAAAAATTAGCAGAACATGAGAATATGTAAAGAATGGGACAGACTGCCAAAGACCTTTGTCTGAAGGTGAAAATACCGATGCAAAATTGAAATCCTAGAACTAGTTATTTTCATGCTGCTCCCTCATTTAGACAACCATCAAATCATGATAAAATAAGATCAAAAAACAAATACTTATGTCATTTGCTCAGTTGGGTGCACAATCTATATAGAATCATTAAATTATGAAAAACAAACAAACAAACAAAGGCCATTTATAGGATCTCAAATTCTGTAGATAACATTTCCTAAAATTGAACTGCAGATGTTATACCTTTACTCAAAAAATTTTCTTCCACTTTACACAAAAAGGCAAATACTTTACCTATCGCCACTCTTATCATGGTTACTTGCCCCAGACTGTAAAATTTTCATGGGTGCTAATCAAAAGGAAGACTCTTGGGACAGAGACTACAGGGGTCCTCAAATTTCACACATTTCTCAGCCCTCCATTAGGTCGGGCAAGAAAATTAGTTCTGATTAGTGGGCTTTGGTGGGGAAGTGTGTGTCACTTCCATTCCAAAGCATAGATGAACTTAAATGTCATTCTTTATCTATTTCTTCTCTTGCTATATCAACAATACCACTAATGTTCCAGATGCTGGGGTCTTCCCCAGAGTGGGGTCCTTAATGACTATGTTGCTGTGGAGTAGAACATACATTCTCATCACACACACACACACATACACACATCAACCTTTACCTGACGTATAGTATGAGTGGGAAACAAGTAACACTGAGATCTGAGGTTGTTTGTTAATAAAATGTAACCTCGTGACTGTCATATTATTTTCCAAGACCATGTTAGTGTTATACTAAAAACCACTATATATTAGTTGCTGGTTCGAAACAAAAATTCCAGATATATTTTTCCAGGTATACTCCACAACTAAACATTGACTAAGTTGTCTCACAGTCTTAAGGCTGTTTTGGATGATGAGATAATGGTAGTATCAGTGAATACCGTGGAATTATTGTTCACTTTAGTATTAAATGAATTTCTTCAGAAGTAATTTTTTTTAATGTCTTAGTATTATAAATTATGCAGCATTACCACAGATGATAGTTGTACAAAAAGCATCCTAAGTAGAGAAAATAATTCACATCAAGAAAAAAAGCATTTGCTCTGTTGATACCTCCATACCATATTGGGGGTTGTATTGATTTGCTCTCATGTGGAAATCACAATTAAAACTGCAACTTTAAATGGTGTTACTGCCTAATTCGACTGATGACAATCTATCGTCATTTCTAAGTCACTTACCCTTTTTAATGAGGACTTTAATATTTCACAGTTTCTTTTTACAAGTATTGTCATCATCATGAGAAATTCCTATAACTATCTATTCTTTCAACATGTTTATATTCTCGACTTCGACAACAAACACCATCATTCTTTTAGTCACACGTAAATCGGTATCACTCAGAAATGTTAAATTCGAATAATAATTTTTGACACAATATCTTTTCTTTCTTATTTCCATAAATACATTATTTTATATTAATGAACTTCCAGTTCCCCCCACACTACACAACTTACTTTCGCATTACATCTAAGGCCCATTTTACTTGTCACTTTTCTTCTTATCCAGTTAAAGCTTCAAACAACAAAACTTCAGTTTCTTTCCCAAATCTTAATCTCCTTTGCATCAGAAAACAGAACAAAATGAAACAAAACAAACTCATCCATGGAATAAAATACTCATTTGATTTATACTCTCCTATACCTGGGATATAAGATGTTATTAAAGAAAATAACAAAACAGAGAGAGATGTTTCTGTAAGAACCATGGTCTGCAAACATGTCTGTATATTGACAACGACCCAGAAATGCTTCGATAATTTCCAAGTAATTTCTTTTCCCCAATTCTACTAGTGTTATTTTAAACTGTTTCAATTCTCCTCGAACTTTTGAAAACAAAATGACCACTCTTAGGAATTTGCACTCTCCTTCATTTATATGCAATTTGATTTAAACACCTTAAAATTTTTCCAGCCATAGAGATTTTTACCCAGATAGTTTCAAAATAGCAAGGCTATCTGAAATCTTAATGAGAGGCACGGATAAGAGCAAATTAAAACTCTTATATTTTATTTGAGGCAGTTTGATTGACAGTTTCCGCTCCGTATTTCAGTAGCATCATAAAACAGATAAAGTATAATTGTGATGCAAAGACATTTCCTGTAATAATTTTCAAAAGGTGCGTATATTGTTTATTGCAGCACTGCAATATTTGATGGTGGTGATGTATTTCTCATTGCATCTGGCTAAATAAGATTTTTTTTTTTTTCCATGAGAGAGAAGAAAATTTAGTGATTTTGATGAAAATAAGGCTTCAGAACTACAAAGAGAAATTTTATTGTTTCTCAAAGCACTAAATAGATTGAAGTGTTTGCGCTAGGAAGATAGCATGGTTTTAAGAGGTAAATAATTTGAATTGGAATCCTGGTTCCACTTAATTATCTTTGGACTAGTTTACTCATTGAATTTCAATAGTCATCTTTTTAAAAGAAATTAATGACACTTTTGGTCATAAGATTGTCCTTAAGAATTAAACACATTTATATATGCAAAACTGCTTATACACAGTTGGTATTTCTTATATGAAAATTTTTTGTTTGTTTGTTTTGTTTTGTTTTGTTGGTTTGGGTTTTGGTTTTGGTTTCTTTTAAATGCAGTAAAGGCTGAAGTAACAAAGTTAAAGTTAAATTATTAGAACATGTTAGCTTGGCCCAAAACATTAAAGCAAATCTGACTTCCTAAAAGATATGCTCTCGAGAAAGTTAAGGCAGATGCAACAATAGTCCTTACTAAGACTCCTACCTTTTAGCAGCTGGATGGAGAGAGAAATTCCACAGTTAGAGCGCCAGTCTTTAACCCCAAGACAGTATTAGACACTAGTTAAAGAGAGATAGACAACAGTGTTAAAACAGCATTTATTCTGAGCAAATTCAGATTGAAGCAAGAATGTTTATTACATAAAATGTATAAATTATGGCAAAGCATAAAGATGATTATTTAAATTACTTATAAACCCTTCACCCCCATAACAACAACTAACATTTGCTCTATATTTTTAAATGGTATTTTAAAAATATATTTATTGGGTATTCTAAAAACTAGTAACATCTACATGATATTTGAATATACCACAATTTACCAAAATACTGTATGTTGGACAAGCCAGGTTTTTTATAGTTTGTGACACTAATAAATAACAATGAAATAATTTTTGATGATTACTGATGAATTATCCTAGGTACAAAATTATTGCATCAAAAATTTTGAATATTTTTGGGAGCATTTGTAATCTTGCTTCCAGCCATGTGGTCAGTTTGGTTTAAATAAATTCTTATAAAAATTTTTAAAAATTGAATATTCTTTATACTTTTTGTCATGCATTGCCAAATCACAGCATCTTGATATAATGAAAAAAATGTTGTGTGTTTGGGGAGCAAGGGGCAGGGGAAGAGAGAGAGGGAAGGAGGGAGAGAACTAAAAAGGAAGATTTTATTCAGGAAAATTAAGGAAAGCAAAAGCAAGGGAATAGGAATCCTAAAACTTTAAAGAATAGGTTGAAATGTAGTGAACCATAGGAAAGACTAGGAGAACCCTAAAGAAATATTCCAGACAGCTTAGAAGCAGCCTATTTGGTTCAAGAACTGAATCACAAACCATGTCACAATAAAGTGGATGTATTTAATAGCTTTTGTTATCTTCATTAGTTGTCTTCTGTTGAAAAATTTTTTCCAAAATTTCTTCCATAGACAAATATAATCTCCCTCCTACTATTCTTTATTATATGACAAAAATAAAATGTGCTTAATAGTGGGTACAATTATAAAAGCCATAGACATTTATCAAAAGAGCATATATAACATGAAACAGCGTAACCTGTGCACTGATTCTGATACTGAGGAACATGGAATGTCTTACTTTTTTGTTTTCATTGATCACAGAGTTTGTGGGTTTTCAAATATCACTTCCTCTGGGAAATTCTCTTATTTTCTAGTAAAAGATTCTGTCCTCTACATTTTTAAACCTAGATTCTTATTCTGATTATACTTTTACCATATTTTATATTTTTCCTGATTGGCTTCTACCTCAAATATATTTTATAGGGAACAATTATTGAGACCTTCCCACAGGCTGGAAATATAATCCTTATATGTATGAACTTTTTGTTCATACATATAAGGATTATATGTCAGCATCTAGTTCAGTGCTCAGCAGGTACATTAAAAATGCTCAGAATTACCTGAATGAGTAGATAAAAGGATAATGCAATGATACAATGATAAGACTTTCAAGTGCAGAGTGTTATTTAACTAGTGGGCCAAAATAAAGTCACTGAATCAACTGCTCTGTATTAGGGCAATCCAGCACCTCAAAGTGTTTCTGGTTCACAAGTGAACCTGAACAAGGGGTAGAATCCTAATGTGCTCTACAAATAGCATCATTGTTTACACATACCTTAATGTGGATGAGGTAGGAATGTATCATTGAATTTGGAAAATTCTTAGCATATGGTTACATTATTGAATTTGAAGAATTCCAAGTGTAGCTTATTCAACATCTGAGTCTGAATATTGTCTTCTGATGAGGGCTGACAGTGTGTTGGATCTCACACATAAAGCTCAAGAGATAGGATCTCTATCCAGCCTGACTGTTTATAGAGGATGTCACACTGCCTGAATAGTAAGTCTCTGTATTTGAAAGGGTCATGTCTAATGGTGCCTGCTCCCACAGCAGGTAAAATTGTGTTCATGCTACTAGAAGTAAGTGCTGCTTTGGTTGTATTCAAGTTACCGATATTAATTCTGTTTCGTGAAATTTGAAGGCTTTTCCAACTGGGTAAACCTGTGTAGTTACTACTGCATGGAACTACTTACTGGCTTGCAAAGTAGCAAAGTGGGGATAAATATGGCAGATACTTTATATTTTGCCGAGAAATGGGAGGCTGGCAATAATATGGATGTAAAGTTAAGAAATAAGTGTTCTATTCATTTAAAAATATTTCTGTACTTTAGGTTAGTTATCTAACCTAACTGAAACTCAGACTTATCTGTAAGACAAAAATATTCTTATTTGAATATTCTGTTTCTTTTTATTTCTAAAATACTATTTTTTATGTATAGAAGTAGCAGAGTTTGTACAGATCTCCCCTAAACTCTAATAAACAGCATTTATATTATTTAAGAGAATGCTGGACTTTACTAGAATAAATGATGAAGCAGCAAATTCTTATGAATGATATCTTTGCTATTATGAAAAACAGAAAACTGATTTATTTTGAAGAAACTATGGAGGCACAACAAACTCTTGATTAGGACATTATCTCTACTAAAATGTGTCCCTTTTGAACTATTATTCTCTATATGATTTTATCTGAATCATGCATCTAGGTTTCTGTAGCTGGTAATAAGCATATGTCCACAGCTGGTCCTGGCTCTTTGTTCTCTTATCGGCACTATCTATTTCATAGCAAAATAAAACCAGAGAGAAGCCAGAGTCCAGATTCTTCTAACCTCATTGCAAGGTTTTAAATATGCATTCAACATTAGACTGCAGCTAGATCCATTTGGTTTAGTCAGCATACTGATTTAAAGCTTTTGACTATGAATACTGTCAGGCAGACAAAAGTCTCAATTTACCATTTTCCCACGATTCTTTCCCAGTATTAATGTGCTTCATTCATCTTTATTATCTGTATGGTTTCTGAAGGTATTTACCATTGAAAACCCTGATTTGGTGTAGGCATGTATTTATTTATTTACTTGTTTGAATTAAATTTTCTCTGTTTTGCTTTGGTTTTAATTATCTTGGCAGCCACTGTCTTCCATCTTATAGGGTATTAAAAATTCTGGCCTAAAACGTAAATAACTTTTCATGGGGAACCTGCAACACTCCCTGCTCATAGTGCTGCCTTCCAAAATGAGGGATAGAGGGTGGCAAAAACAAATGCAGAATTCTATATTCTGAAAACAATCTGCCAGCATACAGAAAATATTAAACCATTTTGTGCCTTCTGAATATAAAATCCTTCAAATATAAAACCTAATATAGTTTAACCTCAACATAGCCTGGCTGGGGCTTCTAGTTATGCAAAGGAATCACCACACAGTGTTAATCTAATAAAGGAAAAACATTCACCTGATTTGGTGAAATGTCAAATGTTAACTTTATGATGTGAAATTCATTTACTTTCATCTTTCTTATCACCATGAAGCATATGGGGGCAGAAAAATTTATGATAGATGAGCATGTCAATGAATTGCTTAATCTTTTCTATCTATTTAATCTTAAGAGAATTATAAATTCACCGCATAATAAACCTTGAATCAGGGAATCTAGAGGAGAAACATATGCAAGCTGTTTTCCTTAACAGAGAAATCTGTGTATTACCATATTTCCAGTATATATTAAGAAACACAGAATTAACATTTGGGATATTTTAAAAGCAATATGATTATCTGGATTTGCTGGAGTTAGTTGGCCTTTCCTTCCATGGAATTTAGAGGGGAATGCCATCTACCAAGTAGTAGGTGAATCCCAGGCAGACTTCTGAATCATAGAAAGTACAGCTCAAGGGAGCCACCTGCTGCTGGAGGGATATCCAGGGCAGAGAAAACTGCATATAAAATTAGCATCGATTCAATATTTTGTCAAGTCACAATAATACTGCTGTGGCTGTGTTAAACAATCATCAGTATAACATAATAATAAATAAGATTTTAAATTCTTTGAGCTACCCCTGTCTCTTAGCCTTTTTTGAGAGACTTCCCAAAAGAATAACTTACTGAGTAAGAAATATGTGAAATGGTTTTAAATTCCATATTTAGGTTCAAGGCTCTATTTCCTTTTCAAACTATTATAGAAAGCTTTCTATGGCTATTATTCCAAGGAGAAAAAAAAACAGAGTGTGAAATGTATGCCCCAAAACAAAAGGTTTGAAGGTTTGGCCAATATAATTGGCATCAGCAAGCTAAACTTGGAATGAGGACCAGTCCTGGGATCATCAATTTTATCCATGTTGCCAATGACTCCTATTTGTAGAGTGCTCTCTAGATTTCAAATCTATGATCTCATCTAATTTTCACAACGGTCAATTAGTTTTGTCCTTATATGTTAAGAATCTGAAGCACACAAAGGTGAACTAACTTATTCAAGGTCTTATTGTTACTTGCAGAGCATTACTGCAACCCAGGATTCCTGATATTTTCTCCAGGTATGTTAGTATATCACTATGCCCACCATATTCTTCTGAATTAAATATCCATTAGCCACCTTTGACCTGTAGGATTGTGGGTATAGTGATGTCAAGAAATGAGTAGTATGCAGTCCTACAAAAAGGGAGTCCCAAGCACCATGGAGTGGTTAGAACCTAGATGTGCATTACACAAAGCTGACTTCGAATTTCAGATTAATTCTTTTACTTGTTTACTATGGGACATTTATTGAGGGTTTTAAACTGAGAACTTAAGTTTCCTAAGATACAAAACAGAAATATTATCTATTCTACAAGATTATTTTAAGGATTATATAAATTATTTTAAGGATTATATAAAATGTTTGGTTCAAGTGGTTGGCGCATATTGTTATTGGTAAATACATAACTATAATGTCATAAAAAATGAGAAGCAGAAAAAGGTGCTCTCAAGACTATGGACATTTGATATACAAACATTAACATTATGGAAATATTTACACTATCTATATCCCCTTACTTAGAAATTTAGATTCTCAAGATCAGAAGGTACACACCATTTGCTGTCATCTCACTATCATGAGTTTGGGGGACTTAGGTTTTTCCCTGTGGTTTAACATTTTCTCCTATAAGCCCCTATATTATTTTAATGATAAGTTTTCATTTATTAATTCCACATATGAAGAAGTAAAAATTCAGAAAAAAATGTTTACCTGCAGAGAGCATTCACTATAATGGTAACTGAACAACTTTTACTTTATCAGTAATTATATATCAGCTCCATTTCCTTGAATACCTTAAAAATAACTTACCAGTAATATAAGTATTTACTATGTGTGTACTGAAAATGCTAATGACAACAATATTTTTACTCTTATAAACAGCTAATATCATTACCCAATATTACAGGTATAATTTCAAATTTTATATTATCAGAAAATATATATAAGATTAAGACTTTATGAATTTCTATCTAGAAAAAACTAATATGTAGGAAAATACATAATAAAATATTTATATATAATAAATTGTCAAATATCTTTGAGATTACATTTTATTTAGTAAAATCATCAGCTAAAGATTTGTGAAAGATTTTTACACTTCAAGTAGCGTTATCATTTTTCCCTTGATTAGTTTTTCTTATTGTAATATGTTTCTAACAATATTTACATGAAAATAATTTTTTTGTTGTTGTTTTTAGCTCTTGAAAATTATTTCCCACAACAAATTTTATATTTGAGAGATCAACATAAGATGGCATGAAAACTATTATAAAATGTTAGAAAAACAAAAGTTAGTAAAGAATCCTAGAGAACAGATGCACTTGAAATAAAAGACCTTGTATTAAGGCAAAAATAATGTACGATTAAAATGAATTTGGATGAGGAAAATTTATAAATCATGCATTACATAAATAAAAAAATCTAGACTGCACATGTTTTTTGAGTATATTAAAGAACACTGAAACCCAATATCACAAATAGAATGTTGAAGAGAAGACAGCTGCTTTCCTTCTATTTAGTAGCTATTTGTTATTAGCTATAATTTATTAATGTATGTATAAATGACTTCAATTTGAATGTGGTGGTAGTAGGGGTGGTGGTAAATGAGGAGTCTGCTCAATTCTGTCTGCTCAAATCAGAAGAAAAAAATTAAAGAGGTTACAAAATAATTTTGTGAAAGGGCAGTTCCATTTTAAGAGGAAACAACCTTCTGGGGGGAGGGGAGGAGGATAAAACTATCCCCTCTTTCATGATGAAGCATTTTTTTAAACACTGAAAAAATTTAGAATACAGAAACTAACGTGTCAATTACAATATTTGGATTAAAACTTTTTTGAAAAGTTTAGGAAAATACTACCTTGATTTGGGTTTCATGTCCTATGCAAAATAAAATGTCCTTACTTATAGAGTGAAGAATATGGCCAAATGATCCAAGTCAAGTGTCTAATTCTGTAACCTGAATGGCATGTCTCCTTGAACAAGATCAGGTGGAGGAATTGCATAGAAAAGATAATAGTCACTGCTTTTCCAACCTTATAGATTTGTGAATACATAACAAGATCATGAATATTTTTTAAATATTACAACTTTATACAGAGGTCAGTATGATCTCTTTCCCCTTCTCAGTTTCCTTATAATAAATATTTCCATGAGGGTATCTTTGCATAGCACTGAAATAGGCTCATGGAAAACAAAAAGAATTAAAGTGAAAAAAATCAGGTTTACCTACAAATTTTTTTATGGTGTAAACTCCCTTACGGCATTCAAAAATTTTTACCTCTGTTCTCTTTGATATCACTTTTTTCTTTTCCATTTTTTGCTCCCATAAACCTCAGTGTACGTCCACACATGCACACACTTTCACTATTTCAGGTACTCACTGTTGTCTACTTTTCTCATTTTCTTGATCACAGTAAGCCAATAATAGAACTAAGGATAGATAGACAGATATTAATTTTGGATTACAACAGAAAACAGGGTAATCATGTGTTTCTAACTTGATTTTTAAAACTGCAAGTTTTTAAATATTGCAAAATAAATACACTGAATTATATTTTAATTGTTTCTAGCAGATTCTTTTAGAAGCTAAATTGTTTCTCTAATTGAAATTTCCAACCGAAAAATTTGGGACCTTACAGTAATGTTTTGGAGGTAGAGGTTTAAGATTGGAGGAGGTAAACATTTATATCCGCATTTATGACATGTGGATGTACACTTCCATTCTACTGTCTCATACACTACCAATGACATTTTTATTTGTGAGGAGTAGGGGAAAGAAGTGGTAAGCGCACACACACATTCACACACACACACACAGTCTGTAAACTTGCAAAATATATTTTTTCACTAATTTCTCAATGAAGATAAGTGTTATGTTACAAATGAAGGTAACAAACTACAATCGTATTAGCAGTTCTTGCGAATATGTCTCCAGTGGAAGTCAAAGGTATTTTTATATCACATTATAATTGTTTCACATATTTCATAACATTATTTATACACATTAATACTCAATATCAAAATAGTTATTGCTAGATCTTATTTAATGTGCTAACAAAGAAGCAACTTAATTTTTAATTAAAATTTAATAAATATTTTAAAAATTTTATTTTAATATGTTTTCTTTGTAATCATATATACAGTTTGCCCTTGAACAACATGGGGGGTTATGCACGCCAATCCCTGCAAAGTCAACAATCAATGTAAAACTTTTGACTCTTCGAAAACTTAATTACTAATAGCCTACTGTTCAACAGAAGCCTTACCTATAACATAAACAATGAATTAACACATATTTTGTATGTTATGTGGATTATATATTGTATTCTTATAATAAAATCAGCTAGATAAAAGAAAATGCTAAGAAAATCATAAGGAAGGGAAAATATATTTATAATATTTATTTTTTAAAACACATATATCTGTATACCCAGGCAGTACAAACCCATATTGTTCAAGGGTTGACTATATTTTATATTATGAATAAATTTAGAACATTTTCAGAAACAGAGTCCATGGCTTCATCTTATTGTAAAAGGAGCCTATGGCAAGCACAAAAGTTTAAAATCTTCTATAAAGGTGCCTTTTAAAGATGTTCTTGGTCACTTTCTGTTCTTGAAAAGTCTTATTTTCCTGGATGATCAAAAACAGTTATACATAGAAAAGAGTAAAGGATTTCGGCAGAAAAATTGATTTTTGTTGTTCAAGAGTGCTAGCTTTTATTGGTGTAGTGAAAGTTCAACTTCTTTAATTCAAGTGCTCCTCTTTGGGGTAGGAAGGAGTTGATGTATATTCTGGTTTTATGATTTTCTTTTGTTTCTGCAGAATATTTAATGTCTTCTTTCCTTTGCTTATCTTAAAACTTCCAACAGGGACCTCCTCTTTTCCAGTTGCTACCTTTCTCTCACTAAGAATGCATTCCCAAGGTGGCTACCTCTGCCCCCACTATATTTCCAAGCCCCTTCCTCTTTATTTCATGGCAATCAGGGCTTTGACCTACCAGGTACCAGGCCTTTTGAGTAGTTTCATTTGTGTTAACTATTTCTAAGCTCCCAATATCTCTCTCTATACTTTAAGTGGTATAATGTCTGTTGATTCTATTCAGACTTTACTTGATTTGTATAGTTTAACTTTTTGTTTTTTGTTTTGTCTCCTAGTAAATTTGCATGCATGGGTTATGGGTTATTTTATTTGCTCTCATAATCAATCTATATGAACTTTTCCCTCCTTTCCTTCTTCTTCCCTCTCACTCCCCCTCTCAGGCACTCGCTTGCTTTTTTTTTTTTTCCTTTTCTTTTCTTTCCTTTCTTTTCCTTTTTTTTTTCTTTTCTTTTATAATGTGAAGAGATCTGGATTTTGATGCCTGTCATCATCTTTGGGACACCAGAGAACATTAAGAATCTATTCTTAATTACATTCCTACTCCTGATTACAGTACTTTACATACAAGAATTGCTTAATAAATGTTAAATAAATTCATCTAAGAATTTTGTAAGTTAATCCCAATCAGAAAAACTTTAATGATTCATCTTACTTAAAATGGAAGCCAAGTTTTTTTTATGATATTTTATTCCTTTTATAATAGTGCTTAATTTGATTATACAATGTTGCATTCAAGTCCTCCTCTGCACAAACCTCCACTGTGCTTAAAATGGTACACCCATTTTCATCTGAATGTGGTATATTTATTGCTAACTCCTAATTTCTTCTTGAAACTTTTCTTTTTTCCAGAAAAAAAAATCTTTCTCCAATATTTCTTCTATGTTCTACCATTTAAGTTTTATGTTAGATTCCAATTCTCCTTGAAATCTTTACCAACTTTCACATTCTCTTTTGGTAGTTCTTCTTTTACGTGATTTGAGCAAAACTTAATGCTAAAATCTCCCATTTGGAACTTAGTCTTGTCTGATAATATTTTATTATTATTACAGACACTACACTGCCAAATCAAACCATCACTGTACACACTGTAACAACTCTCAGCACATGAAGGAATAACTAGGACTAAATTATTACCATTATAAAGTAGTTCAATTAAACCTTAGTGCATTAAGTCACACACAAACAAATCTGTCTATTATTATCTAAAATATAGATCATTTTCAAAGTCAGTATATCCCAAAAGATTAAGTTAGAGTGACAAAATAATTATTGTGCTATTCCATAGTTGAACAGCTTAAATTTAATTATAATGAAGACAATGTTCTCAATATGGGTTTGGGTTCAAAATATTGATTTTGCCATACTAATATCTCTGTTAGAAAATTCTTAGCTAGGGATAATCATTCGATGTCAGTTTTCTATATATTTATAGCCAAACACATTCATAATGACAGATTTTATCCAATATTTCTACTATTCTAAAGAAAATATTCCAATAAGAACACAAAGTTAAGCTTTTTGTAAGAAATGTTGGAAATATTTTGGAAGAAATGCTAGAAAGATATTAAGATGACTTTATTTTTTGCCTCAGAAACTTTTAAATCTTTAAAAACTTTGAACTGAACTAGAAATAAAAAGCCATAGTCAAAAAAATTTAGAAATAGAATAAGCATTTTGTATCATTCTCATCATTTAAATGTTTTTATGAAAACAAATATTAAAATAAGTTGTGCTTTTAACTAGTGGTTATATTCTAATAGAAAATATTGACTAAAATTTGTATTGTGTTGACACTTTTCCACACTAATTTTTAGAAAAATACACTCTCCATTCTGTTTCTGATCAAAGCAAAACCATATTAGAGATATAAAATCCTTTCACTTCTGTTTGGTCATTAGCAATATTGTAGAGGTAATGGATTAAGTTTCATTTCAAGAAATGACTTCTTGATAGTGTGATTCTCTCCTTTACTGAAGGAAGTAAGGTAAGGATAAGGGGAGTTTCTGCTACTTTGAAAATTTAATTAAGCCAATATTTGATATTCAAATTGTGCCTGAAAACAAGGATTGTTGTCCTATGACAACAATCCTCATGACTCCAGTTGGACTTCTAGATTCTGTATGTTGCCAAGAGGAGAAATTCCATGACTCATCTGAAATACGATGACTCGTGTAGTACTTACTCTTATGTACTTAATGTGATCACGCCTTCAAGTAAAATTTTTTTCTTCTTTACTGAGTGTTGCTATCTTGCTTTCTATGATATATCCTTACAGGTAACATGGTTAATAGCAGATATGCCCTTTTATACTGTTAAGAAACAGTAATTGTCCTTGATATTCAAAAAACACATACAGCTCCAGTTTCTGTTACAGATCAATGCTTAATAGCTTATTATTTTGGAGTAATGGGTCTGAATTTTGATTGATTTGTTCAAAAAGTAAAAAGACAAAGTTGACAATTTTAACAGAGACCTAGAAACCAAAAATACATATTCCAAATAGAAATTCTATAAAAATATAATAACTGAAATTAATAATTCAATAGATTTCAAAGCAGATTCAACACTTGTGTGAAGATAATTACTGAATTGGAAATTAAGCTCAAAGAAAAAAATTCCAGGCTAAAGAGAGAAAAGAATATAGAAAATACAAATAAAAAGAGATGCAGGAAGCATGAGATATAATGACAGACTCTAGTACAAATGCAATCGAGACCCAGAAGTAGAGAAAAGATGCAATGGGTAAAAACAATATTTGAAAAGATAATGGGGGAGGGGAGGTAGTTGGGGTAATATGGGTCAAATATGTAGTTAGAAAGAAATCTAACTATGAGAGGTATATACACAAAAAAAAATATATATATATATATATATATATATATATATACCTTACTGTTAAAATGTACAGCTGAAACTTACTGGATTTCGTTAACCAATGTCACCATAAAAATAATTAAATGAATGAATGAATGATAATGGTTAAAAATTTTTCAAAATGATTAAAGTTAATGAGCAAAAGAGTTTGAACTCAAGAAGGATACCTGCAAAACCAACATGCACTTAGGTACACTACAGTAAAAGTGCTGAGGGGGGAGGAAGGGCGAGGGGGAGAGATTGATTTAAAAAATGTGGCTCAGGACCACACATCTTTCAGTGAATCAGAGCACCTTCATTATTGGGTCTTCTTCCTAGTGAATTATTTTTTCTTTTAACTTTCCATATACCTATTAATTTAAGATTCTGGGCATTATAGTTTCATGTAAATGGGCCCTTGTTTCTTGTTTCTTGTCAGCATGCAAGCAATAAAATCCAAGCCCCTAACAACATAAATAAAACATTTCCTCCCACAGAAGCCACAGTGTTTTTATTATTCTTTTCTTTTTCTGACTCCTGGTGATTTCAATTCCTTATGAGGCTGGACAAGTAAACAAGGGCATTTGTTTTATTTTATCTAGTATGGCTAAGGTGTTTTTAAAAGAAAGATTTTCTAATTATTTAGATTAACATGGTGCTAGAAATAACTGTTTAACTTTTATTTATTTATTGAAGATAGTTTCACTGAGTATGAGTCTAAATTGTACTTTTAGGATTTTGAAGACATAATTCTAATGTCTTCTGTTTTCTATTATTTTTCTAGTGAAGTCAACTGACTTTGATATCCTTTACTTTATCATATTTGGTTTCCTTTACTTATAATATTTATGTAATTTCTCATTATTTGCTTTTCTAGAGTAAATATTTTTTCATTATCTTTATCTTTTCCAAGAGTTCACAAAAAGTGTTAATACAAGTAGGAAGTCTAGGTGAAGATGAGTAGACATAGTCTTTGTGTAGTAATAGCATAATAGAAGTTTCATGAGTGTGCTGAGGGTTGATTGTGGAATCTCAAATTCTGGGCCAACCATTTGGAAAAAAAGTGTAATGACTAAGGATAAAAATTGAGATCAAAATGCTTTGTTGCCATTTCATGACTGTGAAAACATAAACGAGGTATTTATACTCTATACTTCAGTGTGTCATCTGTAAAATAGGGACATTAATAATACCTAGTTCATAGAATTGAGAATTAAATAATGTTTATAACTAACAGCGCCTAGCACACGGTAGATACAAAAAGATTACTACTATTACTATTTTTGAGCAGTATATTATAAAATGATTCTCTAAATTCTTTGAACTTATGGGAAATTTTGTTCCCTATTATGTAAAGCAGAATATTCTTAACATAAAATAATGCAGTACTTATTGTGGAATTAATACAACCAATGTCATAGATCTATTATCTCATTTCTCATATTGAAACAGTAAAAAAATAAAAACCTTCACCTTTGTACCTTTTGTTATTTTCTTTTCAACTCCCTCTATCCATAAATCTAATCAAAATACTTTAAATTTACAAAAGGGAAAACAATTTAAATTATATATCTTTTCTACTACCAATGATGTTTGTTCTTTAAACCACCACCTTGCTAAATAAATATATAAAACACTGAAATATGTTTTTGTTAGCTTGGATTTGTGGTTTTAAAAGATACCTTATGAATGTCTCAAGCCATTTGTTAGAAATAGACTGGCCACTGGTTAGTGAAAACCATGAATATAATGTTATGGAATACTGGGGTGGGTTGGTATACTTTTAATTTCTTTTTATTAATAGGCACTAAAACCTATTAGTTTTCCTACTGAATCAATGGTGTAACTGGCATGATTACTGCTTATCCAGAGATTAGGAAAATAAAACCATGTTGGGACCATTCTAATAGCATTATATTAATAATTTATTCTTTTCAAATTGCAAAAATATTCACTAAAATAGAATTTTTGTTGTTGGTGGTATAGATCTTTTTCTCCACACACAGAAACAAAAGTTCTTATTGAAAGTCAAGAACATGCATCATTTAAATAAAATCGCTTAAAGCATTTTTTTTAAAACAAGTGCTAATTTATTTCAGTCTGTGCTAAACCAAGTGGAATGGCCAATAGAAAATAATGACACTTTTCCTGAGGAACTTAGAATCTGACTGGGGAAATGACACACTTACAAAAAACAAACAAATAACATCTAAAATAACATGTGCATCACAGTGACTCATTTCAGCATAGATTGCATGAAAGAATTAGGGGATGTAATTTATATGGTAGGATTGATTCAGAAAAAGTTATGAAAAATAAATGGTGAACAAGGAAGCAGTAACAAAAGGACCAATAAACAATAACAATTTATAATATACTACTACATAACTATTAGAATGTCTAAATTTTTAAAAGACTGATTATAACAATTGTTGCTAAGGATATGGAGGAACTGGGTCCTCATATACTAGTGATGGAAATATAAAGTTTTACAGCCAATTTTTAAACAGTTTGGCCATTTCTTACAGAGTTAAACAGACTTCTGGTTACAGCTGTAACACATAAAGGATCTGTAAGTTGTCAGTCTCACCCTCATACTAAGAAAACAGCTGAACAAACTGAAAATCAACACCTCTTCTTGGACCAATCAGAACTGAGATCATGGGCAAACTGTCACCAGAGATCCTGGAGAAACAGATGAATGAAGAGGATCATGACTGAGGTCAGTTTACCTGGACCAAAATCCTCTGGAACCATAAACTAGAAAGGATGCTTAAATAAATGATTAATTTAGAAAAACTGCTGAAGCCTGAGTGTGGACAAGCGCGAGAGTGAGAAGAGAGTGAGAAACACATTGGTCCACTATCTTGGTGGAGGCACATTTTTATGCATTTTAAAAACACCTTCATGTTTCTGGCAAGGGGAAGGGAAAAGTAACCGTTTTGAAATGTAACCAAAATATTCTCTATATCAAAGGCATATTTTTCAGGAGAAAAGCTTTGCCAGAGCCTTATTAGACCTGGGGAAAGGGCAGTTACCCAAATCCAAAGTGCTCCTTTTTTTCTCACAGAGGAAAGCTAGAAAATACTTGTGAAGGTCTCAGCTTAGGGCACAGCCCCATGAAAAGACTGAATTTTTAATCTTAAGCTTATAGAAAAATTCTTCTCCTGCCACATCAACAAGGCTATAGAATAACAACAGTAGGAAGAGCTGCTTACATGAACTCTATTTGAGAAAGTGTTCTTAGAAAAAAAACAAAATCAGGAGAGACAAAAATAAAAAATGAGGACATTAGTGGAGTTTGAAGCCTCTAGCAAACACAGCAAGAGCAAACATTAAGCACAGGCAAACTCTTAGCCAAATTAACATAAAATCTCACACTAAAGGCCTACTGACATCAATTCCTCAAATCTAATACTTTTTTTTGTGCCAAAAACTGAAAACATCTCAGATATTTATCAATGGGAGAATAAACAAATTATAACTATACAATGGAACAATATTCATCAATAAAAAAGAAATAAAGAACTGATATATATCTTGAATTGATTCTCAAAAACAAAAATTATTCTAACGGAAAAAAAAAAGCCATTCAAAAAAATAAAACATACAGTATGATTTTCATTTATACAAAATTCTAGAAAACAATCTAGTTTTATAGTCACGGAAAGCATATTCGTTGGATATGTGGAGATAACTTGGGGGGTTGGGGATAGGTGAAAAAGAATTGCAAAGGGGTATGAGAAAATTTGGGGGGGATGACAGATATGTTCCATCATTTTAATTATGATGTAATTTCACGTATGCAGACTTATGTCAAAATACCAGATTGTATTCTTCAAATTTGGAAAGTTTATTGTACGTCAATTATACCTCATTTAAGCTTACACATTATTTACATGACTGATAGAAACTCATGTAAGATAATAAAAAAATTACATTAGTCAATTAGAAGCTTTTCTAATGCTATTTCAGATTGACAGAGGCAAACTTTTTTTTTTTTTGGTTTTGCGACTATTTTATTTATTATTTATTTCTTAAATTAATTAATTTATTTTTTATGGTGACGCTGGTTAACGAAATCCAGTAAGTTTCAGCTGTTACCCTTTAACAGTTAGGCATGTATATGTCTACATTGTGTGTGCACCTCCTATAATTAGATTCTTTCTGTCACCACATACTTGACCCCCTTTATTCCATTTACCTCCATTCTCCCCCTTACCCTCTGGTAGCCACTAGTCTATTGTCCATGACCATGAATCTTTGTTTGTCCTGTTCATTTGTTGCTTTTAGGTTTATATCCCACATATAAGTTATATCATGTGATTTTCAACTTTTTCAGTCTGGCTTATTTCACTTAGCATGATTATCTCGAGGTCCATCCATGTTGTCACAAATGGCAGTATTTCAACTCTTCTTACAGCTGAGTAATATTCCATTATATATATGTACCACAGCTTCTTTAGCTAATCATCTATCTTAGGACACTTCAGTTGCTTCCATGTCCTGTCCACCTTGAATAATGCCTCTATGAACATCGGTGTGCAAATATCTTTTCAGATTTGGGGATTTCAAGTCTTTGGGGGTAAATATCCAGTAGAGGAATTGCTGGATCATATGCAGACACAAACATTTTTAAAAGTCTAAACTTTAATTTTCAGCATGTATTTTCTTCTCTATATAAATTTTAGATTAATAAATATATCCTGATCATTTAGATGATCACCATCAAAGGTAGTCACATATGCTTCTAGTTTTATTAATTTATTCTTTTAACAAATATGAACTTATCCATTTGCCAGAAAAGGTACATTCTACAATATGGAACATGCAATACATTCCAAGTAATTCTATCTTTCCCTCTTGCTTCTTCTGCCCTGGCACCAATGCGTCTTCCCTTGACAACTCTTCAAGTGACTCGAGAAAATCATGTTGGAAAGCTTTTTCTACTCTGTCAAAGCTGACTTGTCTCCATTTGTTTTTACTTGTGATAGATACATCCTCTGTATGTAGATACAGAGCACAGCTTCAAAAAAAGATGGCTAAAACTTCCCACAGTCTACTGTCAAAATTATTTTATTGATCCCAATTCTATAATGTGTGACTTATTGGGCAGATATGATTAGCTTCTAAGCTCATCCAGCATTTATTTCTTATCCTCTTACTGATACTTCTGGATATCAAGTCAATCTATATTGAGAGATAAGTCTTTTAGTTGTTCCTTAATGCAACACATTCTTAAATGGATGAATATTACTTGCCATGACACAAAGGGAAAAAAGATAATCAGGCTTTTATTAATTTACAAATTATAGGTTTATAATAGCTAAACAAATAAGGCAATGAGAACAATGGGCACACTTAGAAAACTTACAGACACCGATAATTGAGTAAATGTATATTTAAGTTTCTCATTTCCAGTGGTACTTGCTCAAGTGCTTGAGTTAGGGTGTTAGTCAACTTACAGTGTTAGTTATTAAAAAAAGAAGGGCTTGTATGAATAAGCCTCAAAAGGCTATGGCCTCAAAGTTGAGTAAATTAAAGACATGTAAAGCAAGAGGTACAAATATCAAATTGCTGTCTTAGAAAAGACCAGTGACCAGTAGAGACAAATGAGTTAGTAATAAGTTCTAATGAGGAGATATGGCATTACCTTACAAATTTTCTTAGTGATTTTCTAGTGAGGATTCTTTTAAAAGTTACATAGCTTTGTAATATAAAACCTATTTTATATACACCCTCCGATGTGTCTTATCTGTCATGTGACAAAAAATAAAAACATTAATGACATTGCCATTAAAATAAGAAATAGAGTTGGAGTTTATTTATAGTTATTCTAAGAAACTAATTTATCATATTTATTTTTAATAATAGCAAACCATTTAGAATGATAATATTTTTCACAAGTTAAAATTGGAATTGATTATAGAGAAAGCATTTAACTTGGGCACCACTTGAGAGTTTAATGCAAATTACTGAATACCAAAGAACAGAAATTAATATTAAATTTTGAAAGATGAAAAATATTCAATGTGATTATAAATGCTGAAGAGATTTGATGACAAAAATTTTAAACTTCTAACTTCATAAATTTATGGAGGAATATTCTTACTTATAGTTATTACTCAAAGGAGTAATGCTTATAGCTATAATTGTGTCTTAGGAACATTATCCATAAGGAGATAAAGATGATGATGATTATGATGATAATGATAAAATAGGCTATTTTTTATTGAGTGTTACTGTGTATGAAATACTTTTCTATATGGTTCTTTCTATTTAATACGCACACACCACAAAGCCAACAAAATCTTATGAGTTAAATTCTATAATTTCTTAAATATGTAAGGAAATTGAAGATTATAGAGTTAAATAAGTTGCTTATGAGCATATTGACAGTATGAGTTGGAGCCAGTGTTTGAAGCTAGTATTTTAGAGCCCACGTTTTTAACCAACATGCTATATTATTTATTTAATTTCAATATAGCCTCCAAAACTCAATTCAATATTATGCAAAAATATCCAAGGAATAGGGAAAACAGAAGTTGATACATGTTGATCCAAGGGTAATCATAAACAAATGTATCATCTGATTTAAAGTATAAAAATTGTTTTATCATCGTATATGCTAGAGATGATATCACACTACTTATTATTTCTCTGACTTCATTCCCCTGCTTATAATTTACTTCCTTCTGTTAACTACTTGAATATTTTCAACAAAGCAAAAAAATAGATTTTCATGGTACATGTTAATAAAAATAGATATAATAAAACACTAAACTTGAACATAATCCACCTATCTTTTCTAAAAGTATTCCATTTTTGTAATTATCATAAATGAATTTTATTTTTTACCTTTACAAACAACCAAAACATTAAATAAATAACTGGTTTTATTAAAGAAACCCAGTAAAATAAAAAAAACTGTTACAGGTGAGGAATGCCATATGTGAACTGATTATTTCAGCACTGTGGGACATCATTTTAATTACTCTCTTAATGTTTTGGTTCAGCCTGTTTTAAAGGACATATGGTACATTTCCCTAGAAATGAGAACTGCTCTAGGATTTTTATTATTTTTCAGTGGAATTCAGAATTCTAATGTGAGCTTTCCTCAATTGAAATCATTATACAGTTACATTTTATCTCAATGTGACTTTTTAAAGCAAAGGAATCACCATCTAAGATGTTGGCATTCAGAGTCATGAAGGTTAATGTCATTTTGCAAAGTCACAAAGCAATCGTTTTGTAAATTTCACCCTAACAGAGGTTTCTGACTAAATCTGAAGATGAAAATGCCTTCTTCAAAGTTATCAACAGAGTAGACTGTCTTCCTGCCAATGTTTGTCATTTAAAATATTATTTCATCAACACTGAAAGTCAATTCTGTCTTCCTGCCAGTGTTTGTCATTTAAAATATTTCATCGACACTGAAAGTCAAGTCTCCTAATGCCCTTAGAACAAACAAAATTACCAAGTGCTTTCACTGTAATTCCATAAGGGAAATGAAGTAAATTCCATGCAGTTATTTTGAATGCTTTAATTTTATGTTTTGTTTTGGAGTTTATGGATCAGTTAGCAATCAGTTCATAAGAAACAATTTTATTCAAAAATGCAAATTTCTGTATGCTGTAAGGCTGTAAGAGGTTAGTTCTATTTAAAAATGCCTGAAAATTTTCCAGCACATCACTTTTATTGCAAGACCTTCCTGGAATTTAATATAATTTTACTAAATCTGTGCGCAGAGCAATGCCTATGGATTAAGAGTCAGGAGACATACTTTCAAATCACTGTTCATTACAACCTAATTTCATTCTATTCAGAAAGATAATTAACCCTCCTGAACATCAAATTCTTTATCATAAAATGAGGATAATAATATAAAGCTTACCTGATAGAGCGGTGGTATTGATTAAATAATAACATATATGAACGTGCTTTTTGAATATGAAAACAAATCTGTACTGATGTTAAGCCCAATAATCATTTCCTATATCTGATAGCATTCAATATCCTGTGACACGTGTCTCCTGGGAAATCATCTCAAATAATTCGACAGCAGGAACCAGGTTTGTAAAGTGTTCTCTTGATGTAAGTTTTCAGTGCTTAAAAAAAAAAAATTGTATGATTTCTTCTTCGAGATTTCAGAAAGAACTTTTCTCTCTAAATTTGACTCAACTTCCTTGAGATAAAAATGCCTCGGCTATTTTCTAGGATCGACAGTAGAAACATCATGAAGGGCATAAAAATGCACAATGTAAAAATTCAAGTGAATATCTCGATTATGTATCTTGCAAATTATCTTTACATAATTATGAAAAGCATGTATATTTACAGTTTCCATTATAATGACTTGTTATAGAAACCATTTTGAACATATTGCTTTTCTTTAACTTATCTATGACCTTCACAATCAATTACACGTTTTTACGTACTTTAATAACACCCAAACTCTATTATTTTTTCAATAACCAGAAGCAACTTTCAATCTGTAAATGTGGAAACAAAGGCTATAAGTTACCACAAATGATAAAGTAGTTGATGAACTTAGAGTTTCCTCAGCGCCTTATTTTCAAATGAACTGCAGTTCTAGTATTAAAAGTTATCTCCATTATCCACAGTTTCCACTACCTTACCATCCATAGTTGACCCTAATCCTGGGGTTACACAGGACAAGTAAGTCCTACTCTCATTACTGACAGTCACAAGAATAATGCATTAACCACCCATGCCATATTGAGATATATATATATCAGCGAGAATAAAGTTAAGCTAAAGACCCTTTACAGCCAAATGCAAGCATTTATTTGCAATGCCTCACTGAGTAACTGGAAACACTATTTGAACCAATAAGCTAAGGGTAACATTTGATGACTTTTAGAAGAGAGCAGCAAAAACAAACATACTGAAAGAAGTATGGGTTCCTTAAAGAGTTAGCTCATGTGGCTAATGAGTAGGCAAGAACAGCATACCAATGCTAGGTTGAAGAGGGGACATCGAGGGCAGACATAGCTCACTACATATATTCAACTCTAAGAAAGGGATTTGTCTTGGTAGAGGGAAAATGGAGCTATAGTGTTGGGAGAAAAAGTATTCTGACGACTTCAATTGACATCTGGAGCAAGGTGGAGATTCTGTGAGAGGAGGAAATGTTTTATAAATATATATTTGGCTGCTACTTTTTGTTCTCTGAGCATGATTTTGACCATTATAGAGTAGCAATTGGAGACTGTTCTTACTTTAGGGTATCTCTTTTGTCATTGGAATATAAATAGCAATTTGTATTTTACATCTAGCTGTAGTTCATGCTTATATTAATATCTACCAGATTACCATCCTATTTTATTCCTTGTTTCTCCTCCTTGCAGAGCAGCTTTGCATATTTTCAGAACTTGTGATGGGAATATATAACTACTCAATGGTGATATAGATGTTATGCTCACAATAGTCTTACAAGAGCTACATCTCTGAAATCGGGCCCAAAATCAGTATGTTGCTTTAATCATCTGCCTACCCTGAAGTGGTTTCAGCATCTTAAACACATCAAGAATCTTCAGGAAAAAGAAGATTCTTCACTGTACTAAAACACTGTCTTGAAAAGGGAATTCCCATTAGAGAGGTCACAGAATCTCAGTATTTCTAGAAACCAAAGTTTGATGCCAGAAAAAAATACTGAGTGACATTAAAAGGGACTTCTCTGGTAAGGATACCTTTGCCAGTGCCAATCAGTACCTAAGTCATTCAGAAAAAAACACTAGAAGCTATACCATTGCCAACCCCAATGAAACTAAAGCTTTTGCCATTGACCTTTTCAGAAAGATCATGGCTACCACCCAATAATTATCATTTCTGAATTTAACTCTCATTTGAGAATTTTATATTTAAATACTTCACCTACATGCCTATACTCTTAGTTTTAAGACAGTTTGAGGATACATAATTTCTGTCTTCTCCTTGACTAAGTGAGACATGTAATGTGAAAAATGTAAAAAATATATGGGAGAAATATCCACTAAACCCTTTATATGCATGCTTATCACTTCTATACACAGACAGAGCCCAGCCATCTTCACTGTAACATGACTTTCTCCAACTCGGTGGTATGTCATGATTCTCATGGAGATCAGCAAGTTGCTTATGGCAGTGTCTTCTCCTCAGCTTAATTTAGGGATATTTTGTTAGCATCTTCCTCTCTGGGATACAGGAGAATTAAAAACAAAGCTTTCTCATTAAACTTTTAGAAACTTGTTCTGTATATTTATAAAGCATCACCACACAGTTTAACAATTAGTTTTCTTTAGGTATTTCAAATTTGTAAATTTCATTAGCAATTCAATTATTGGTTGAATCCCATGCTAAAGTTGAATCCATGCCAATTCCTTCAATTATTAAGTATGTGTACTTTTGGACAGTTTGTGAACATAATACAAACTACCCCACAGTACACAAATCAAATAATTTTCCAGATTAAGCATATTTGTTTGCTCCAATGGAGATGATAAGAACACTCCTAACATGGAAGAAAAACATGTCTACACTTGCACCAATCCTAATTCTACTTTTTGCAGCCATTAAAAATATCCAGTTCATTTTGCACAAGATGACACTTAAGTATCTTTAAAAATGTTTAATCTTTCTCTCTGTAGGCCAAACATGCTCTATTCTCTAAATACTTCTACATTATTTATTACTTTCATTTCAATCTTCATCACAATTTTTCTGTACACTTTTCAGAGCTCAGCTCCCATAATTAAATATAATGAAACTTTTTTTCTTTTCTTTGAAGGTATCTAGCATACAACAGGGCACTCTGGATGTACTTAATAAACACTGAGATTTGCTTTACTGAAAACATGATTACTTTGATTTAGAAAATCACTGCATTGAGATAAAATGATAGGATATGCATTTATTACTGTTCTCTACTTTAAAGATGCGTATTTCCTACATACACAACTTCATTTTCTTTCACAATCTTCCTCAGTATTTTCCATTTGCTTATTAAATACCTAATTTAAACCACAAGCCTTCTAGAGATTTTGGTTGTGTGGTATTATGGTGTTTAATGAGCTTTTAAGTCTGATTTTGCTACATGAAAAGGGACAGATAGAAAAAAGAGTATGTAAATACCCCTATGAGGAGAGATGTCTTATATCAATGACCATCTGTGACACTGTCCAGCTCCTTGGGCAATATATGAATTTTCACAAAATTCACTTGTGACATCATACAACATTTGTAGTCAAGAAAAGCCCCACTTTCCAAACCCAAACATGATCTCTGGCTGGCATTTTATCATATAATTTTCATACCATATCTGTATAGTGGAAAAATTAATTCATTCCCTTGATAGGTCTGATAGAATGCTGGGAAGAGGGTATTCTCAAGAAATTAAAATTCATCCCAAGAAAAGTATTCTAGAATCTGAAGATCAAAAGATAATGTGGAATACCTGAACTGCTGGACAGGGAGATGACAGAATTTAGTATACAGGACAAGGTGAATGAGCAACGTTGAACAATCTATACTGAAATACATATTCACTTAGAAAAATATCAGCTATTGTAGCATCCGTATCACACATTTTAACTTTATAACTGACTTTAAAAGTACAGATTCCATCAATGAAACAAAAAGGAAACAAACTAAATGGGCAAAAAATACCTCTACTAAGGGGCTAATATCCAAAATATATAAAGAACTCACATAACTCAACGACGACAAAAAAAAATCGTATTAAAAAATGGGCAGGAGATGTAAATAGATACTTTTCCCAAGAAGACATACAAATAGCCAACAGATAAATGAAAAGATGCTCAACTTCACTACCTAGTAGGGAAATACAAATCGAAACCACACTGAGATACCACCTCACACCTGTTAGAATGGCTATTATCAATAAGCCAAGAAATAAACGTTGGGTCATACATGGAGAAAAAGAAAGCTTCTGCTGGTGGGAATGTAAATTGGTACAGCCACTTTGGAAAACAGTATGGAAGCTCCTCAAAAAATTAAGAATAGAGCCATCATATGACCCAGAAATACCTTTTCTGGGTATCTACTCCCCAAAATTGAAAACCTTTATTCACATGTACCTCTATGATCATTGCAGCATTATACAAAGTAGCCAAGATATAGAAATAACCTAAATGTCCTTTGATGGATAACTGGATAAAGAAGATTTGGTGAGTGTGTGTATATATACACACATACACATACACACACACACACACACTAGAATACTAATCAGCCATAAGAATGAATGAAATACTGCCATTTGCAACAACATGATGGCTCTCGAGAGTATCATGCCAAGAGAAATAAGTCAGATGGAAAAGAACAAGAACTATATGATTTCACTCATATGTGGGATATAAAACAGAAAGCAACAAATGAACAAGCAAAACAAATAAATAAGCTCATAGACACAGAAAACAGAAGGGCAGTTACCAGAGAGAAAACATATTTCTGACTCTAATACTGTAAAGGGCTTGGAAACAATCAAATACAAATCAATGTCCCTTTAAGTGGATCAGGATCAGAATATTTTAAAATAGTATCAAATTCAAACTCTGCAGTATTCATAAAACAGCTAATAAATGATGATGAAGACAGAATTTATTTGTATGTTTTTAAATCACTGGGCATTTCTGAATGCTGATTGTCTGGTTGCCCTCTGAGGTCCTGCTGTGTTATACTATGACGAAATATGTAGAGATGGTCTACAGTAAATGGTAATTGTATTTGCGGTGGAGAACAAGGCCTTGAATTGACTTTTGATGGTCACTTTAAAACTTTATTTTCTGCACAAAAAGAGAAAGATCTAGTCTGTGAAACCTGTAGCAATATCTAGTCAGTTTTCTTTTAAATAATGTGTTGTGGCATTGGGGAAACAAAGCATTTGTATATTTCAGTAGTATGTGAAACATTTTAACTTAAATGGAATACCTAAATGTATTAGATATAATATAAATGGATTCTCTAGGAGAGTTTCCCAGCCTTTATGATTGAGATTAGATCCACAAAATATTTATGAACTTTAAGTTTCATTATAGGAATGAGAATAATAACAACATTGCTATGAACAAAAAGGACAAACATTCTTAAACATATGAAGTAAATAATACTTAATATATTTGATCCTGAGTCATAAAGTGACATTTAACAAATGAAAATATAATCTCAGAGGCTTGACAGAACTCCATTTGAGTTAAAGCTTTTTGCTTTGTGCTTATGTTCTTTGTACCAATTTTGGGACACTGTTATCTTCCCAGATGAAATATTAATGATGCATATACAGCCTGGCAAAATAAGATTTTTGTGTGTGACAGTTGAGGAACTTTAAAAAGCTTATAGTAGCAAAATATCTGGAATGTAAAATTAGATTTTGGTGACAAAAAATTTATCATGTAGCTGAAAACTCTGATTATGCCCTTGTAGTTCATTCTTTTATTCCACAAATATATCTATCAACTACTATCTTTAAAACGTATGCAAAACACTATGTTAAATATGTGAAAAATTAAATGACTAAGAAGCCCCAATCCTTGCCTGTAAATAATTCAGTGATATTTAACCAATAGTTTTTGTATTGTTCTGTCTCCACATTTATAGCATCCCTTAGAGCCTGTGGTAGGGCAGAGAAAGATGCTGAGTGGGAGTTTTTCTATTCTTTCTTTCCTGTCTTAATTCAAGCCAGAAGTGTTCTACTTTTCTCTTTTTACATAGGAGTAGCAACAGAAGTTTTTGTTGGGTAAACCTTTTCAACTTTTTCTTTTTAAAAAATTTTTATGTTTATTTAAGCCAAAACTGAAAACACATGCCAGGGAGCAAGATCTCAAATGCTTCCTAAACCTTTTGAACTTCTAATGAAAAAATTCAAAACCCTTACCTTATCAATGGAGACCCGATATAATTATTTAAGAAAAAAATAGGGGTGTCTACAAAGATTTTTTTTTGTTTACATAGGGGTGCCAACAGCAGTTTTTGTTGAATAAACCTTTTAATTTCTAATGAAAAAAAATTAAAACCCTTATCTTACCATGCTATCACTAGAGACCTGATATAGATATTTAAAAAAATATATATATATATATGGGTGCCAACGAAAGTTTTTGATAAACCTTTTTAACTTCTAATGAAATAATTGTAAAACCTTTCCCTTTCTATACTATTGATAGAGACCTGATGTAAGCATTTTAAAAAATAAAAGATTAGGCCTATTTAAACATCATGTACTTATCATTTCAACAGAATCCTAAATTCTAAAAATATGAGATGTTCATTAATATTTTATATGTTCGCTTAGTCCTAAACCCCACTAAATCTCCTATTCTCAGGAAAGATTTGACATTGCTTTATGTACTCCACCGTCAACATTTGAGAAGTACAATTTAAATTCTCTGTCCACAGTCAACAACTAACATTTCTTCCTTCTCTTGCAGTGACTGTGTAGTTTTCTATAGTGCGAACAAAACAAAGAAAATTCAAGGCCACACTCTTCTGAATGGCCCTGATCTGCTCTCTTTGAATTGCTTCTCCTGAGAGGAGGAGCCATCTATCTTCCTTCCTGTAAGCTCATCATCACTTCAGATTCTAAATCAAACTTGCATCAATTCATCAGCGATTTTTTAAATAACTGCTGCTTTAAAATTACATAGATATATTACCCTTGATACTAGTTCCATTCTGATGGTATGACTCAATTTTAATAACAAACTTTGACTCATTTCATCACACTAACTACATTACATCCAACTCTTGAAAGTAAATATCTCCCATATCTCACTTCTTGGTCCCCAAATCTGTATACTCATGACTTTTCAGGATCTTAGTCATTCCAACACTGAATCTCTCCCTTGCTCTACCGATCCTCTCCATCTTGGTTGAGAAGCTTTATTGATGTTAAAAGTGGCTTGTTCCTAAAATCTCAAGTCCTATGCTACATGTTCACCTGTGAAGAGGTACCTGCTGACATGGTCTCTGGATTTTCTGTGCCTCTTCACAGCTAAACCAAGAATATATGTTTTGAGGAAAATCCATTTTCTAAGAAAATCTAATACAAAAACCAAATATATTTAAAAAGCAAGCAATAAAGCTCATTTGTCCTCTTGTCTCTCCCAAACTTCACCAAAGCTCTTTGAAACAGATAAAAGCCACTGGTTTGCTTGGTCAAATATTCTTGAGCTCTAGATAAGGTCACTGAATCCCAGATACATTAGAAATGACCTTCCTAGGGTCGTAAGTAAGACTGGTCAACATCCAACCCTTGGTCTCTTTCTGTGTTTCAAGGCTAAACATCTGTGGACTAAATTTTGTTTCAAAACGAATGGAATTACTATTATATTTAACCTTATAGACAATACTATTAGTCTTTGTTTTCATTCTTTGTAAATTGAACTAACATTTGTGAATTAATTAACTTTTACAAATATCTGCTTTCTTTTATAAGGCAAACCCCTCCTAATTTGCTTCTAACATTTTTGGATTAGCTCAATGTGGTACAGGTACCCCTATTTTGGAGGATTTGTGCCTTCTATAACAGAACACGGTTTTTGGAACACACTTTAAAATATCACATCAAGATTTTAAACGGATATATAAAGGTTTTTCCACACTGAATGAAAAAGTGCTACACCAAATAGGTTGAGTCAACTAAGAAAAGCTTGAAAAAGTTTCAGTAGTTGGAATAATCTGTTGTTTCACAACTGGACTGCTTTCATTAGATTTTAGATTAAAAACTAGTTTTTGGATTCATCTTGTATTTACCTGGATTGTGGATCAAACTATACCTACATATTATGATTAAAATAACAAAACTGTCTATTTGAATGGATTGTTTTCATATAATTAGATATGAGTTCCAATTCAACTAAATATTGACAGATCTTAAATAATTTCTTATGAGTCTGATGTGATCTCCCTTTAAGTAATGGCACCCTTAGCTTGCCAAACAAGCAGATGTGGGTTATTATATTGGATCTCTTCTAAATAACAGTGATTAATTAAGCTAGAATTGATTTTTAGCCTTATTACAGATGATGATCAAAATATGTGGGGAGTTCTGCAATAGGAAATCAAAGCTAGATGATGCCAGGCATGCTGGTATTCATACATAAAATGTCACTGAGTGAAATATGGAGACAGCACTAGGAGAAGAAAATCAACTGAATGTTTACTTAGCGGTCAGTTATGTGCCTAATTGTTATCACATATCTAGGAGGTGAGTGACACTTGGAAGATGACTGATTCTAATCTGCTACTTAATGTCCATTATGAGGCTGTTTCTGCATTACCATGTTTGGAAAAAAAAAAAATAGAAACAGAACATTACTTCTTAGGTACTCTTTCTAACATCCAATAACTCCTCTACCTCTCTTCCATGATATTTGAGTTCCCTCACTCAAAAGAAGGTATTAAGTATGAAAACTTTGTACTGATTGCATCCTCCTTTTTTCATTTAGTCCCATTTTTCCTTTCTTTCCAAGAACTTTTCATCAATTTGTAAAACTCATATGAAGATACCTATTCTGTATCATTCTCTAAAATAGTGATTGTTAGATTTAAATAAGTGGTGTTTTTGTTTTGAAATTGCAAGTAAATTGTTAATAAACTTCTGTTTCAGAATCACCTGAAGGGGATGGAGGTGGGGGTGGGAGTATAAAAATAAGAATTCTTAGACTTAACCCCTTAAGGTCTTTATTTAGTATGTCTGTTTAGAGCTTAGAAATCTGCAATTTAAAAAATTTATCCAAAGACTGAAGCAGGTTGACCCTAAACTAGATTTTGAGAAACACAATCAGAAAATCCCAAAGCCCACTGAGGTCAATTTGCTTTCAATACTTGAAGGAATAAGATTCTCTGAGGGCTCCCTTCATCTCACTTCCCATGGAAAGAGAGTAATTTCCTGAGGAACTTATCAGTAATGTGTTTTAATGTTTTTAAATGTACTTTCTCATTCATTTAAGTAGGTGCTTGTAAACTTTTCCATCTGGAGACACATATTACTCAATTCTGAGAATCTTTTTTTTTTTCCTTATTATTTTTTTTTATTTTTTAGGCAAGGCAACCCTTGGTTGACCTCACAGATTGCAAAGACCTTGTCAGCTTATTTTTTACGCCTACAGTACCTTGTCTTCCTAAGTGGTCTCCCATCCAAGTACTAACCAGGCCCAACTCTGCTTAGCTTCTGAGATCAGATGGGATCTGGCTTGTTCAGGGTAGCATGCCCGAAGACTGAGAATCTTAAAAAATAGTATTGCTGTAAAAAATTTTCCCCAACGTTTTCTCTTATCTATTTCTACATTTTTTATTAACCACATATGACATCCTGAATTGAACCTGTGATCTTTTCATTCCATACTGTACATCTATTTATTTATTTGTTTGTTTATTTATTTATTTTTTTGGATGGGGAAGGGATTCCAATAAGTTTGGCCTTAGTACCCATTCACTGAATTTTTTAAAATTTCAACTATCATATTTTTAATTTCTATTTTTCTTCCTTTTGTTACCTTTAAAGCATTTTTTTCCCACATAGAAGAAATATCTTTTTTGAAATAACTAATTTTCTTCATTTTTGCTTTATTTTTTCTTCCTCCCTTTTTAAATTGTTTTTCTTTCTTTTGGAGGTTTCCTCATATACCTGGTAACTCTTGCTGGCATTTTTTTTTTTTTTTTGGAGACACATTAAATGGAAAGTAGAAGATCTATTGGATTGTCCCAGTATGTTCCTCAGAGTAAGATAAGATGACTATTTCACTTTTATTTGGAAGGAAGGTAACCCCTAATAGCTATCATGTTTTCTCTAGATAGCTTAATTTCTTCTGAAAAGCTTTCTAACTGTGAAGTATACGCTGGCAAACACTGTTCTGAAGGTGGCAACTCAGGTGGCAAAGGAGTTAAGCCCTGCCAAGATGGGTTCACACCTACTCTTAAAGTTTTTGATTCCATTCCTATATGCCTCAGCCCTCCCTCCTCCGTACCTGAATTCTCCACAGGCTGAGTCTCTTCTATGTTTAAAATTCTGAGAGACTGTATACACAGATTTAAAAAGGGGGTGTTGCGTATCTGTTCTGACCGGTGAATGAGAGTTTGGGATTCTCAAATCTTTTTAAAGAGATGATCAGACAATCCTGTTTATGTATCTATTCAGGCTATCTGGGGTCCCCAAACCTGAAGTTTCTCTTGAGCCCTGTGGGTGGTACATTATCCTGACTATCGTTAATGTATTTTTTTGCACTGTTTGAAGATTAATTTTTTTCCTTTTATACATTCTGCCAAGTTGTTTATCATTTCTACGTTCATTATTAAGGGTAAAGATTATCTTCTACCTTCACTGAAGACCACAGCTTCTATTAGGAAGCTTTCTTCTTACTGGTATTCTTTCCAGATTCCATTAACTTCTCCTCTCTTTGCCCTTTTAAGCCCAGGATGGTAGCTCCCCACTGTTACTAATCCAGAGGAACATCATTCTTCGCAGTTTTTCTTCTTAAATTTATATCAATAGTCCCTTTATTAAACTCTCCTCCATTTCCCCTTTGAGGCTGTCATGTTTTTGAGGAGACTCCAAATGAAAAACAAACAACAAAAACCAAAGCATTGAATTGGTGACATATTGGGTGTGATGTATACTTCCTCTAGATTGTACAAGAAACCAACCAGTTACCATTTATGATTATCTTACTGAATCTATGAAAAGCCACATTTAAACAGAACTGATAGGTTTTCAGAAAATTAAAGTGGATTCACTATGCTACATATTCAGAAATTCTTGAGTTATTAGATGATACAGGAAAGCTATAAAAGTAGTGTATTTTTCTCCATGATCCCTCTGATGGGTTATCTTCCTATCTGTCTCAAGGTCTGCTATGTGGGCTGTACAAGGTCAACCTAAAGTAACAAGTACCCACAAAGACCAGGAGATGGACCAAACCATATTCCACCCAGAGTCTTACAATGTCTATTTACCTACTGATACCATACACATTTATAAGTCAAGCGATTGCACACCAGCAAAGACAAAGCTATGCAGTGTTTTTGAAAAAAGAAGATCTGAGTCATTCCTACCATGAATAATATAAAAATATTTCTAGCATGTTTCACATAGAAAGGCATCGTTACACGTCCAGTAAATTTTGACAATGCTCAGTCTTTAATTTAGGAATTGGATTGGGAAGTCTAATAATACATGTTAATCTATAACAAGTATTAAAAACTGTGCCTCATAATATATGTCACCATCATAAAATTTTAGTTCTTTTAATAGCTATAGTTATGCCTCAGACCACTTTCAATCAATGATCAAAATCAGAATTAATTACTTGGAATATGTTTTTCTAGAACAATCCACATTCCACATCTTCTTATATACTTACTAAGAAAATACTGAAAAAGTTTAAGATATTACTATGATTTTTAAAAATTGTTTTAATCAGACCTTAAAGAGTTTTAGTCCACTGCCTCAGAATTATCCCTACAACATCTGAGAAATGAATCAAATGTATGCAGGGCAACTTCTCTCCAAAGGACAGGCCGTGCTATCAGATGAATACAATAAAGGTGTTGACTCCTTATAGATTTATTGATGAAATTCTGCATATACATCCAATTTCTCTAAATCTCTCTCTAATCTGTTCCTCATATATTCAATAACAAATCAAGTAACAATAATAATACCATAGGAATTTCTTTGATTTTCTTTGATACTGAATCTTGAAAAACAAAGACAACTATTGAAAAGATGTGAATTTTTCACTAGTGCTTTTCAGTTCTTGTTATATCTGAATAGACATTCTACATAAAAAATATGCTAAATGCTAATTAGGAAGTTGACATTTTAATAGGCTATAAAATATTTTAACTCCCTTGTTTTTAGTTATAGAATTTACCATGTTTTTTTAGTCATTATGTGAAATAAACCCTATTCATTTTCCCCCTTTCTACATTATAGAAAACATCAAGCTAGTTGCCTTGAGAAATTTTTCCAAATAGATTTTATATACATTTTTGTTTCTGGGTACAAATTGCAATTGAGAACAAAGAAAAAATTTATTCAGCATACAGAAAAGATGAAGAACAATTCCAAAATTAGCATCTTCTTATCAATAGTCTGTCAATACACTCTCTGGTTTGTTAATTACCCAGTAATTATTATTCCTATCAAAATACTTTCCCGTACCTACCTACCCAAATAAAGTTCTTTCTCTTGATAATCACAGTGTGACTCAATGTTTTAGTATATTCATGGTAGACTGGATATTAGACAATTTGATAAATGTCATTTCATTTATAAAGAAAATGGAATATATTTTAGAACTAAGCATTCATTTTATAAGTTTCGTAAAATACATAAAGGAGAAAATCAAAACATAATAATCATGCCTAAAGCTTACAAGACAATGAACTACTAGAGTAGAAAAAGAATGTAGTTGCTAGAAGGGCAAATGTGTACAACTTAACATGTGGTGTTAAGAAATTCAAAAATGAACAAATTAATGATTTTTGGTAAAGTCTTTCATCTTCCTCAAAATCTTTTTTTAGAAAACACTTTCTACATATCTGCTTATTGCCGGAATTTCTTTTTGCCAGTTCAGACTGCAAATAAGCCAAAAACTCTCTCTGAATAAGTATTTTAGAAACTATCAAGAGACAAAATGACCCCTCTCCCCATGTAAAATCCTTAATTGGCATGAAAAGCTGAGGAAATAATTAGATAGAAAGTTGTTAGAGTTTTATCCAGTCTATATTCCATATTCAAGAAAAAGCCAAAAAATGGTGAGGTAAGAGTTCTACTCTCATTGTCTGAAGCTGTTGGTTGTCAGACTAAAATTTCCTATAATCCAGAGTTGATCCTGCCAGCTTTGGTTCTTTGGAGTGGATGCGTGAAGAGTGAGAGTCCAGCACAGCCATTACAACCAGTCAAGCCTCAGCCAACTTTCCAAGGTTTCTCTATCAATAAAGACGGTATAGAGGAAGGGATATTAATTCTACCTATGAGATCATGCTTATGGTTTACAAAAAGTGTTGTTATTATTTAGAATACAAATGAGGACATTTTTTATTTAATGTATTTATGGAATCATACAGACATAACAAAAGGTAGGTATCAGGATAAATAAACCAAGTGTCAGATTTACCTATTTTATTTTTCTCCCCTTTTGTAACCATGCAACAACATTTTCACTAAGTGTCTTGTGGCTGTTGGCTTATCGCATTTAAGAATAATGCCTGTGATTTTAGAAATCCTTGTTTCCTTAATTTGGAAAATTAAAAGGCCAGCTTCAAGGGCATTTTGAGTCTCAAATAGGATTTTTTGTTCCTGTTGTTGTTTATTTACTATTTGCCATGCACTTTCCTAATCACTTCATATATGTTCTCTCATGTCCCTTCTCAATAACCAAGTGAGGAAAGCTATTGGATATTCCTCCTTTTTAGTGACCTAAATTGCCACTTAGAGCATTTTCATAATTTATTTCTCAAAGTTAATTATAAGAAGCAAAGCCAAGATTTAGATCCAAGTATGGCAGTAAGAAAAGCATTCCTACCAACTACAGGTGTGTAAGAGGTTATAAAAATTAGGGTGAAAATATATATCATAATCTAAAATGAGAATCACATTTTAAAAAGGACACTGACATATAGACATTTTATTTCCTAACACACTGGTCTTTTACATTAGTGGTCTAATAAAATATTTTGAATTAAAAATTAAGAACAAAATTCTTTCTTAATAAATTATATCTATGTATATAAAAGCAAAAGTAATTTTTCAAATTTATTATTTGAATCTTACATAATAAGCAGGATATTTTTTGCTTCGGGATAATGTACATTAATCAGATTCTTAACCATATCTATTTTAACATACTTTCACTGGTATTATTCTAATACATGTTGTTTTAAAAAGCATGCTCTTGAATTGATATTTTATAAAACATTGACTAAAATTATTTTTAAAGTTGTATTCTCTGTTTAATAAATTGAAAATTATTGAAACCTTAATTCAGCTCTTCTCTGTAAACCATAATATTTTTTTTAATTGAAAAAATACTTTCTCTGCGAGTGCTGAAGTTCCTGATAGCTCACAGAAAATTCTTCTAAATGGAAGATATTCTAAATTATCTTTTTTTTTTTTTGCATCGAAACATGCAAATATTTCAGCTAGATATTTTCAGATATCATTTTCTCATATCTGCTTGGGGTATCTATTTAAGAAAATACTTTTATAACCAAAACTTGCCAAATAAATTGCTTCTATTGATTTTTTTGTAATGGTTAGCCCTGTTTAGATGATACAAAAATTATAGACCTTTTGGCTTTATTCCATTCAAATAGTAATTATAAATTTATCTAAATAAAAATATAAGCTTGATAATAAAGGTTATTTCTAAACTCAGGACAGTCCCAAGTACAATTAACAAATTATAGTACTAAATTTTGCATATCCTTTGAGTTTTCACCATTATTTTTCTGTTTGTTTTAGTTGAAGTTCAAAATCATCCTACTCTCAATTTTTGTTTCCCTAAAATTATAAATACTCTTTAAAAAGTTTTTGAGTAAGGATTTCCAATACCTTTAAAGTAAATGCAAGCATTTTTCTACACTGATAATAAACTATCAGAAAGAGAAATTAGCAAACACTTTCATTTACAATTGCATCAAAAAGAATAAAATACCTATGAATAAATTTAACCAAGCAGGTAAAGGACTTGTCCTCAGAACATTACAAGACAATGAAGAAACAAATTGAAGAGGAAACAAATAAATGGAAGAATATACCATGCTCAACTCATGAATAGGAAGAATTAACATTGCTAAAATGTCCATACTACCCAAAGTGACCTACAGTTTCAATGCAATCCCTGTTAAAATATCAAAGGCATTTTTCACAGAACTTTTTTCCCAAATAATCCTAAAATTTATACAGAATCACAAAAAAATCCAATAGTTAACGTAATATTGAGAAGAACAGAGTTGGAGGTGTGACACTATCTGATATCAAACCATAATACAAGGCTATAGAAATCAAAAAAGCACCATACTGGCATAAAAAGAGACACATAGATCAATGGAATAGAGAGCCCAGAAATTATCTCATGCTTATATGGTTAATTAATCTATGACAAAGGGGGCAACAATATACAATAGGGCAAAGACAGTCTCTGATAAATGGAGTTGGGAAAACTGAACAGATCCACATGCACAAAAATGAAACTAGACCACTTTCTGACACCACATATAAGAATAAACTCAAAGTGGATTGAAGACAAACATAAGACATGAAACCATAAAATTCCTAGAAGAAAACATAGGCAGTAAACTGACATCACTCTTAGAAATATTTTTTTAAATATGTCTCCTTGAGCAAGGAAAATTAAAGAAAAAATAAATAAATAGGATTACATATAAATGGTACATATACACCATGGAATATTACTCAGCTATAAAAAGATAATGAAACCTTACCATTTACAACAACACGGATGGACCCAGAGGGTATTATGCTAAGTGAAATAAGTCAGACAGAGAAAGACAAATACCGTGTGATTTCAATTATACGTAGAATCTAAAAAACAAACTAAATGAACAAAACAGACTCAGATACAGAAAACAAATAAATAGTGATCAGATGGGAGGGGGTTTGGAGAGATAAGTGAAAAAAGTGAAAGAGATTAAGAAGTACAAATTGCTAGTTATAAAAGTAGTCATAGGAATGTAAAGTATAACATAGGAAATATAGTCAATAATATTGTAACAACTAATGTATGATGTTAGATGGGTACTAGATTTATCAGAGTAATCACTTTGTAAGTTAAATATAAATGCCTAATCATTATTTGTACACCTGAAACTAATATAATATTGTATGTTAACTGTAATAGAAAAATAAATTTAAAAAATAAAAATCAAGTAGGTTACAGCATTCCTGGCTGGAAACCCATTCCTCCCTTTGGGTGTACATTTTATTTCTTCACCTCCTAAATTCCACAAGGATGCAGCCTTCCTTAGCACTGCCTGGATCCTTCTAAAATTTACTTTCACATAGCAGCATTATTCACAGTGGCCAGAACATGGAAGCAACCAAGGTGTCCTATGATAGATGATTGGATAAAGAAGCTGTGGTACATATATACAATGGAATATTACTCAGCCATAAGAGATGAAATACTGTCATTTGTGACAACATGGATGGACCTCAAGATAATCATGCTAAGCGAAATAAGCCAGACAGAAAAAGTTGAAAATCACATGATATCACTTACATATGGGATTTAAATCTAAAAGCAACAAATGAACAGGACAAACAGAGACTCATGGACGTGGACAATAGACTAGCGGGTACCAGAAGGTAGCAGGGAGGGGATTAAGGAGAGGTAGATGGAGTAAAAGGGGTCAAATATGTGGTGATAGAAAAATATCTAACTATGAGAAGTGAACACACAATGTAAATATATATATGCCTTACTATTAAAACGTACAGCTGAAACTTACTGGATTTTGTTAACCAATGTCATCATAAAAATAAATTTAAAAATAAATAAATAAATAAATAAATAAATATAAAAATAAAATAAAATGTATTTTCAATAAATCTTTTTCTCAAAATAATAATAATAATAATAATAATAGAAGTAAATGCAACCAAAATTTAAGGTATACCTTTACAATAGTTTCAAAGCGAGCTCAGAACACTTATGTTGATTTATAAAGTAATTATTTAAAGCCTCAAATATTTCTAAAACCTGATTAATAATGAACAGCAAAGAAAGTACATAATACTCAGCATATTATTTTTCACATTCCATATCAGCTCCATTTGTAAATATAATTTATCAGTATGTATATCTGCATGTTTGTATATGTGTATTATTTACTAACCACTCTATCAAATTACTAATTTAATTTAGAAATAATGAAGCTCTTTTGGATAAATTATTTACTATGTGTAATATAATCATTTCCAAGTACTTTTATTTCCATACTTTCTCAACATAATGAAAATGTTTTTACCGACTATGTTCTCCCAAAATTTACATTTCTATATATACTGCAAAAAAAGAATGGTGATTTTTTAAACTTAATCTACACTACTATTTATAGTAGCACATGATCTTTTACCTTCAATGAAATAAATTTCAAAGTATTTCTTTTAATTTCAAGAACTGATTGAAAAAATATTGAACTGGAGTTAGCTGATTTTCAAAAGTATGATGATAATAAAACTTTGTTTAATTCTGCAAATTTCAATTTTTGCTAATAGAATTAACACATTAAAGTTATACCTCTATGATACATATTTGAACAAAAAAATTTTTGAAAAAATGAGTAATGTTGATTTAGAAAATTTTCATTTGACATAAATGAAAAGTCATGCATCTCAGAATGATGTGTAAGCATGTGAAAGTAATGAAGCTCCAAAAAAAGTAAATTGCCATCTTGGGAAAATTCTTAAATATCCGCTAATTTTGAAAATTGTTATATTACACAATCCTTTCTTCTAGTTTTTATATGGTTCATGATATCACTGTAGCTTCCTTGATGAGGGGTATCTGTCAACATTCTCTGCAAGTTACATATTTATTAGTAGTCTTGATTAGCAGAAATTTATTATTTTTTATTTACATGAGGTTATATTTTTATTTGATGATGCAAAACTGATTCGTTTTTAGTTATTTTTAATTTACCAAACAATAAATTAAATGAATGGTTTTAATTTGACACATCACAATAGCAAAACCTCAGTAAGTCAGTCATTCAGACTATTCTCTGATCTAAATAGAGTGCTCATCCTATTCTTTGCATGTGTTTCACATATTCCTAACCTATAATTTCTCCCCATGTTAAACTTTTCCAAAAGAATGGCAATCTAGAGACTAGAAATTCTGCAGATTGCTTCCATAATGATGGCACAACTGCCATTAAGTGGCCACCTGGCACAGACTAGATTACATCTCTCACCTTTAAAGGAAACTGGAAATAGTTAATTGGTTCATTGATTTCTGTCCAAGTATACTTTATCTGTGCATCTCTGTATACTGTCCTTTAAAGTGAGATGCTAATTTAAATCTGCCCAGAAAGGTGAAAGAGACAGGTGAGTCCTCATTGTCTTTCAGGTTCTGCCATAAGTTAGTCTGAAAGTTGTTTTGTTGCCCATGCATCTCACACACTACTAGATGAGAACTTTTCACAAGCTAATAGGAAAAAAAAGAGTTATATTAAGCTTGTCCTGGCTTATTTAAATGCAAATATTAACAATAGCACATCAAAATTTTAAATTCTGGGACAAATGCAAAATTCGATGCTGTGGTGGGACAATAGGCATAAACTGGGATTGTCCCTGCCAAACCTAGACATGTCACCTTTGCTACAGGACAAAATGAGAATGGACATTTTAGTTTTAACAGGAAATAAAACGTATAATGCTAATAATCATGGGTTCATGTGATTGAAAGTATGTAAATAACCAGGTTGAGAGGAGCAGTAATTTTTTTAAAACAAGATCATCACTGTTCCTCTGGAAGAGCTTCTCCAGAGAGGCACCATGTCCCCAGAAGCTCTTCAGTGTCTCAGTTGCCATCTAAGTCACATAGACAGAACTATTGAACCGAGATATTTTCTGAGTTTGCATAGGGTGTCTCACAGATTGAGGCTCATACTTCGGTAACTCTTATTTTTCAGTCATCACGTCAAGCACACATTTTTTTCTTTTTTTAAAGCAACATGAAAATATAATCATGTGCAGACACAGATTTTGGCTCAAAGCCTTTCTGAAAATATAGAATGAAGTTAATGATGTAGCATGAAGCATAAACAAGTTACAGGACGCAATAAAGTCAGAATTGACAACAGCTGTAGAAATGTTAAGCGGCTGGAAGGCAGAATTTCTGAAAGGGGGCAGAATGAAATAGTCTGGGGAAAAAAGCATCTGTCATGAGAAGGTAACTCACTATTCAGCATCATGAAATAAATGCAATCAAATAAGAAATTTTATTTTTATTTGACTTGACAAGGATATCTGTGCTGCACTTAATGGGTATAATGATGTGAGAAAACAGAACATTCATTCAGCAGTAACAATTTCAGCTCTGTAAAGACAGATGTGCCCCAACCTGTTCATCACTGACTTTCTTCAGCTATTTTAGAGAATTCCTCTGGTCTGTGGAATGATTAGGTTCCCCAAAATAACATATAAAATGGGGCATTTCTCCCTGCTTTAACAGGGACCATGCGTAAGTGTTGCATGCTATAAATGCAGTGTTCAGAGGTACAGCAGATTCTATTATCAGAGAGTGGGATGGGGTGTGGCAAGCCCGGAGGTAGATCCTTCACATTAGTTGGTGGGTTAACAGGAAAGTAAACACTCTTTGTCTACCTTCTGTGCTTGTCTCACAGGCTTGCTTTCACGCTGTGATGTTATTCAATCATAGTGCTAATACCTGTAATGTCAATGTATCATTTTTAAGGATAATGAGATGGCTGTGAATGTGAAGAAAGTGTTCAGGGAGAGCAACTGCTCTAGCTACTCTCCGCCTACCTACACTTCTGGTTAAGTTTAGCACATTGAGAGACAGAGAGGGGGACACTGCTTCTAGTAATTACCCTTCCCTGAAGTTGTCTATCACTCCTTGTCTTATTACTCAGAAGATGTAAATGGATAATCATTCTTGAGCTAACAATTATTGCTCAGGTCTTTTGCCCCTGAAGGAGAAATAATTCTGGCTGCCTTTATTTTATAGATAAGTCTTCTGAGAATTTCATTAGCATTGAAAGTAAGAAGACCCCAGATAGATACAGAGATGGATAGAAGATGATAGATAGATAGATAGATAGATAGATAGATAGATAGATAGATAGATAGATAAGTACATATGTAAGAATGGTATTCATATTTTTTAATGTACCATGACAGCTCCAATTTGTGGTCCAATTTGTGTACTAGATGAGCAACTATCCTAGAAAAATGCTTTAGAAAAAAATTATTCAGCTGTCTCTATAGAGTGCAGAAAACTGTAAGGTAGGGTGAGTTTTCTATATTCATTAAGCAAGTAATGTGGCCATTTCCTGGGTTTAGCTCTCTGAGCCTTAGAGCCTGTAAATCATGGGTTGCTAAAGCATCACTTTGCAGCTCTATGAAGACTGAATTTTTTGTGTGTTGAGGGAAAGGGGTGGAAATAAGACAGAGAAAGGAAACAACTACTAGACGAGGATTCTTTAGGGAGCCTCTTCTTGCTCCCAGATTCCCCATGCATGGCCTGAAGGAGAAAAGAGGTGATGGGAACCAACTCCTCTCTGTTGGATTTTCCTATTCATCGTTCCCTGGTCCAGCATTTATGCCATTTTGACAGAGTTCTTTCAAAACTCCTCTAATTAGTCATATTTTCAAGTCTGACATTAATCTTGAATGAGGAGCCTACGGAATGTTAGCTGTAGCTGCCTAATTTGTCTTAAGTCTCCACCATCTCTTCCTTTTCTTCACAGAGAATCTCAGTTGGCAAACATGACTACCTGGAAAGAAGATAGAAGAGTAACCATTTTATGCCTGTGCTATCTCATATTTGGTGTAGTTTAATATGTAAGTACATATCGTCTTTTCTGTTTGCAATATTTCACTTCATTATAATTTACCATTTCTCCAATCTAGAGTCATTTGGTTTGGGGAGAAGAGAGAACAGAGAAACCCTTGCCAAAGTCTCTGAGGCTACCCTAGAAAGCCTCCAGGATTCCCTCAATAAGATGAGGTGGTTTGTAGTCAGGGTAACTCCATAAGAAGAATTCACCGTTTGTCACCAGGTAGATATCTTTTTTCTAATATTGTTATTTTTTTCTCTTGGTCATACTGTTTAATTAGGTTCTCTGACTTGACTGATCTATATGACTATATTTATTATGTCATCTCTTCTATGTCCAAAAATCTTGTTCTTTTTCAAACACCTACCCTATTACCTTGGTTTTAAAATGCTCAGTGAGAATCCATCAATAATACATTGGCTTTCTGCCTAAATCCTTCCATTGAGCAATTCTGCAAGTGTGGGATCATGTCCATGTACTGATAGCTATTACAGCCCATCTGCTACTCACAAGTCCAAACTTCATATCCCGTTTACTTTCTGTTTAGGATGCAAGTGTTTAACATTCTGAAGAATTTCCAAATTATCTTTGATTTGATCAAATAAAAGCCTTTTCCTGTAACCCTTCCCCATCTCCTTAAGTTGTCTGTCATGAGAAAGTGCAATTAAAGTTAGTTGCAATATTGAATCAGATTATGGGGTTTAGAGAGAGTCCATAGTAACCCCAGCAAATAAGAAAAGGGCATACTTTAAGGGCATGTTGTATTGTGGGCAAGTAAAATGTGTTCAACAGGGACATTAAAAACAGGTCTAAAGCTGCTGCAAGGTGGCTGCTTTAGTGGAAGGAAATGCTTTATTGAATTGTAATCTTCAAGAGAACCAGGCATCCTTTCCCTCCCAGTATCTTGTTGCCAAAGCAGTTAATTGAATCAGTGTTTTAAGAATAACTTTTATCAAGGCTGAAGTGAATCAAGTATTTACTTCATCTTTATTTAGATACTTGTCTTAATTGTGGGATTCCTCAAGGAATAGTCCTAGATCCTCTCTTACTTATTTTCACTCTATAATTCCACTGAGCATAAAATGAAGAGTCCCATATTCAAAACTAAGCAGTCCAGACTTCTTTAGTTCCAGAATTTTAACACATGATTTTTGTCTCTTTTCATATTACCATCTCAGTGAATGGTGTCACTTTTAATCCAGGTGTACAAATGAGAACCCAGGAGGCCGTCTCTGCCACCCCTAAGTCAAGTTGATTTTAGCTATAAATTAATCTATTGAGTCTATCCCCTCACCTTCCCATTGGATCCCTCTCACTTCAATGTAGGAGCAATATAGTTGTCTACTCAGTTCAGAGCCTATTTTCTATGTTCAAAACTCACTAAGAACTTCTGATAAATAAATTTTAAAAACCTACTCTGGATTATATCAATTAAAAATCAGAAAACTTTGGAGATTTGTGAGTATTTTTTTTAATCTCTTCTATTGTACCTGTCTCTGTCAATAGAAGGAAATAGTATCGAGATTTAATTTTTTCCAATTATTATGTCATCATATCCTGTTAGATTTCAAGTGGATTTTTCCTTTATATACATTCTTATAAAATCTCATATATGTGTTTCTTTTTTTAAAACCAAACAAAATCTTATTTCTCCTTATCAGCATTATTATTGAATATTCCCTTCTCTCTGTTTATTTCTAAATGACAGATTTTTAAAAATATTTAACAGAACATGAGCTAATGACTTTAAGATTTATAATTTATAATTTTTATAGTTTCATACATGTGATCTGCTAACTCTACAGAAAATTAAATGGGATTATATTTCATAGTACAGATTAGAATTCTATATGTATTGCATAAACTAGATACGGAGTAAGTAAAGGGATGATGAGTTTAGTGGGGTAAGAAATAAGGATGACCAAATACATAAACGACTAGTGGTTCTTTTAATTATTTAAGAAAAACTTGCCAAAGAGTATAAATTTGAATGCTTATTAGATAGATGAACAAGAGAGATGAATAGAGGCAGACGGTCATTCCAACATAAAATCTAGTTTGGGGAAAGCCTCAAAGATGCCACTGAGATAAAAAACAGAAAAGGGAATAGAACAGTATTGTTTAGAAGAGAAAAGCAAAACTCAGCTATAGCATGACATAATGTGGTACATTTTGATCAATAGGCTTGAAGGAAAATATGAGATCCATTTCCTCAAGGTTATTTTATCGGATAAGATGTACAAAGAGGAAAAAATAGTTTGAAAAAGTAAAGTTTAAGGTGGAAAGGATAGTTAAGTAAACATTTGATGATTAACCTAACTCAACCATCACATCTTTGTTTATGGTTGCTTCTGTATAGTTCATTTCAATTTGCAAGTAGATTTCTCAGTTTATTAACTAGATCTCAAGTTCACCGAGAGTGTGAACTGTGCCTTCCAGAAGAGTATCTCACAAAAATATGTAGAATTAATGAATGACTAATGAACCACTGATTTTGAATAACAACAACTGAGAGACAATGCTGGAAAAATAATTTTAAGGTTCAATTTCCATATTTAAAATTGCACTTAAAACACATAACTCATCATATATAGTTAGGGCGAGATTAACACATAGAGACCTTCACAGAGGAACCAAACACCAAGGAAACTGAAGTACAAAAGGGAAAAATACAAAAACTTTAAAACACTATACATACACATATGTGCATGCGCTGTTTATTACCTAGTTAAGAGGAGGAAAAAAAGAGACTAAATTCATACTAAATCTGCTTGGAGTCATTAACCAAATAGTTCTGATCATGGAAAATGCTATACCTTGAAAATATTTGTTTCAGATGTCCTCAGGCTTCTAGATGTTGGTAACACAGTACAACTTACTACTGCCTTTTATAAAGAGTTTAACACGATCAGATATGTCATAATGTTGTCAACTGGTTTAACAATTAATTAGCTATCAACCTAGGATTTTTAACCAGAGGAAGAAAAATCTGTCTAGGTTGTCATTAAAATATGCTATTTTAAAAATAGTCTTCAGTATTCCAAGGAAGTTATCAGCATATAAGATTAACTCAATCTTAAAATGAGAACAAAAATTGATTATGAATATTTTATATTAAAATATTAATATGATTATAAATATTAAAAAACAGTCCTCAGTATTCAAGGGAATTATCAGCATGAGATAAACTCAATCTATTAAAATGAGATTAAAAATTGCTTATAAAAAGCCTAATTTCACATCTTCACCAACACATGTTATTTGTTAATTTTTTGATCATAGCCATTCTGACTGGTGTTAGGTAGTATGTCACTTTTTGATTTGCATTTCTCTTACAATTAGTGATGCTGAGCATCTTCTCACATACAGATGGTCCAATGGACATCTGCATGTCTTCTTTGGAGAAATGTCTTTTCATGTCCTCTGCCCTTGTTTTGATCAGATTGTTTATTTGTTTGCTATTGAGTTGTATGAATTTCTTATAGATTCTTGGATATCAACCCCTTATCAGATGTGTCATTTGCAAACTGCAAGCTGGTGCAGCCCCTATAGAAAACACTATGGGGATTCCTAAAAACAAAACAAAACAAAACTCAACTAAACAACTAAACTAAACTAAACTAAACTAAAAACAGATATACTGTATGACCCAGTGATTCCACTTCTGGGTATTTATTCAAAGACAACTAGAACATTAATTCAAAAAACATATGTACCCCTATGGTCAATGCATCATTATTTACAACAGACAAGATATAAAAGCAACCTAGGTGTCCATCAATGGATAAAAGAAGATGTGTGCGTGCATACACACACACACACACACACACACACACACACACACACAGAGGAATATTAAGCAGCAATAAAAATGTATGACATCTTGCCATTTGTGACAACATGGATGAATCTACAAGATATTACACTAAGTGAAATAAGTCAGGCAGAGAAAGGCAAATACCATATTATTTCACTTATATGGGGAATCTAAAAACAGACTCATATAAACATAGAACAAATGGATGGTTACCTGAAGGGAAAGAGTGGGGGGATGGGTGAAAAGGAGAAGGAGAATACAGTCAATAATATTGTAATAAGTTTAAACAGTGACATGATTATTAGGATTAATAGGGTGGTCTTATTGTATGGTATAAAAATGTTGAATCACTATACTGTATACCTGAAACTAACCAGTATAAGATTGTATACCAATTATACTTAAATAAAAAAATAAATTTACAAAAAAGCCTTGTGTTAATTTTCTGAGGTCATTTTATATATTTGGAAGTTTATAACATCTCACAATCAATTACAAATCCTATAAGAATGCATTAAATGAATGTATATTTTGCTGTATGACAATTTTTGCTTATACGTTTTCCTCAACACAAGACTCCGAAAAAGAATGCTTAAGTAAAATGAATTCCTGGTACTTCATTTTTTATTTCAAGGTTAAGCATGGTTTAATGTGTAAAAAAAAAAAAAAAGAAAAAAAAGCATAAAATATATTTTAAGTTTCTAAAAGGACAAAAGATGCAGAAAGATCTTTTTGGAATACTAAGTAGCAAGAAGTTTGGAGAAACTATTAACTTTGAACTTGAGAGTTTTTTGCATAATCAATAATACAAGTTTATGTAGATTATACAAAAAGTCACTGATCAAAGTACAACTGTAGACAACTAATGGTTAATGGATTAAATTTTTATGAGTAATAACAATAATAATGTTTTAGAAATTAGAGACATAAAATACCCTTCAAAGAGGAAGAATTATTAAAATAAAACATTAAGTAATGAAAGAAGACTACACTCAATAAAAGACAGAAAAATAATAAAGTTGAAGAAAATTAAAAAGAGGTATGCCAAAATAATTTATGTGCATAGTTATGTGTCAATAAATATGAACGGACTGAAGTGAAATGGATCACTAAATAGTCTTTAATAATAAAGAAATGAAAATTAAAAAAATAACTACTTAAATATTTTTCAAAGCAGTATCTTTATATTGATATACTGAATATTGTTATGTTGAATATTATTAGTATACTTCTTATAATCTATAAATATTTTAATTAAGAAATTAGTGAGTATGAAGCATTATAAGAAAAATATTGTAGTTTCTTCTGAATAAAGGAATTTTTAAATGTGGTAAACAACCAACTCAACAATTATTGAACAAGTACATGTGCCCAGCTATGTCCCAGCAATTTGTACTCAACAGGACAAGAAAGTTCATTAATATCAATTCAAGACTAGTGCATATTCTAGATCAATTTTCCTCAATGGAAATATAATTTGAATCACAAATGCAATCTGCATATGTAATTTAAAATTTTGTAACGGGTAAATTTTTAGAGTAAAAAGGCACAAATGACACTAATTTAAAAAAAATTTCTTTATATAAATATATCAACATTGTTATCATTTCAACATACAATCTATTTAGAAGTTAGCATTATATATTTAGTTTTATGTACTCGGTCTTTAAAATTATGTGAGCATTTCTTACTTATAGTCATCTGAATTCAAACTAGCTCAATTGCCACATGCGGCTAGAGGCTGCATATTGGATAGTGCAGCTCTAGAAAATCAAGTAGGGCAAGAACAAAAAATTATAAAGACTGATATAGAAGGAGTAAAACTTTCTTTAGTGCAGTTGAGATGGTTTCTATGCAGAAAATGCATAAGACTACAAACAAACCACTAGAATTAGTAAGTGAATTTAGCAAATCTCTAGATTCAAGATAAATATACTATACAAAATCAATTTTATTTGTATCATAGCAACAAACAAAAGGAAAAGAAAAATTTCAATAAATTAATCAGAAAGATTGAATATGTAGCAACAAATTTAATGAGATAATTGTAAACTCTCAATGCTGAAAACTAAATATTGCTAAGAGAAACTAAAATAACAAAAACGAGAAAACATAAATGATGTTCAAGAATTGAAAAAACTTCATGTTATAAGATCTGGGTCCACAGACTTATTGTGTCTCTTTCAAAATTCCAACTTTCTATTTTCTTGTGGAAATTGACAACTTGTATTCTAAAATTTCTGTGAAAATGTAAGTGATCTAAAATACCTAAGGCTTTCTTGAAAAACAACAGACTTGGAGGACTTGAACCACAATAATTAGCCCTACTTTGAAACTGCTTTAAGACAATGTGACATTGGGACATAGATAAGGACAGTAACTGGAAAACAGGGTGCCAACAGGGGTTCAACTGCAATTAATTTGGTAAAACATTTTTTTAAAAACTAACAATTCTGAGACAAATACCCATTTAGAAAACTGTAAATTCTTATTCTTGTCTCATGCTATACCAAAAATAAATAAATAAATAAAAGAAATCGATCATTGACCTAAATATGAAAAGTAAAAAAATAAATAAATAAAGGCTAATAGAAAAAATTATAGGATAATACCTTATGTTCTTGAGTAGGTAAAAAAGTGATTTTAAAAAAAGAAGCACTAAGCATTAAAGAAAAGATTAACCTGAACTCATTAAAGAATGTTTGTTCATCAAAAGTTACTATTAAAGGAGAGAAAAGACAAAGAACATAGTAAAAGATGTTTATGATACATATAGCCCACAGAAAATCATCTGTTGCATATATAATTAACTTCTACAAATTAATTAGAAAAATGAATAACCCCAATATTACAGAAATATCTTGAATGTACTTAAAAAAAGATATCAATAGAGCTAAAAACATATTTAAAGTTGTTCAATACTGTGGTAAGAGTCAGAGCATGAACACATCCTAATATGAGTGCAAATTATACAATTGCTATGGAGAAAATATTAGCAATGTATAGCAAAACTACAAAGTATTCATGTAGTTTTAACTTTTGAAAGATATTAATATCCTACATATTAAAAATAATTATATCAACAAATATGGGGTAATTATAAAATTTGAATGCAGACAAAAGTAAAAGACTAATATTTTACATAAACACAAAGAAAAAAACCAAGGTCCATTTAATTTATGAAGACCACACTGTGGCTCTCTATCCTACCTGGATGTACTTGAAGGACAAAATGATCTGAAAAAAATCTTGAACTTAATTTGTCTCTTCTTGGTAGAGAATTGGTGTAGTGATTCTGAAATTATTTTCTGTACATAATAGGATTCAGCAAATAAGTAAATATATTAATGTTCTTGGAAACCAGCTTTCTCGCTGAAGGAGAAAGAAGCTAGGATTGTGTAATAAAGAAAGGAAAGAAAACATTTGTAGTGACAAATGGAAATTTTTAAGAATCAGTGTAAACTCATCTTTTTGTAAAAAAAAAAAAAATAGTTCCTAGCTCTTTGTATTGAAATAGCTTAAAAGCTATCATACCTCAGTGGAAATAGATACATATAGAACTCTAAATAGGAGATAGGTACATATAAAACTTCTACAAATCATTTCCTATTTAGAGGAGCAAGGCTTTTGTGAAAATAACTGATTTCAAGTCTGGGGTATGATCAATACAAATTGAGTTTAAAGCTTCAAGTTAAATCAGAAAATAAAGACTCAAAAATTGATATTAACATGTCAAAAGAACACAGGACTACCTGAAGGGATTTCTACTGGTCAAGTTTGAGGCAAATTAAACATTAACACTAACAATGACAGGAAGATTCAAAGCACATATATTGTTGATTTCTTAGTGATTTTTATACACAGAAACCAAATAATGTTAGAGTATAAGAGAGTTATTACTTACAGAATAAAATGGCAATTAAGAAATGTAAAAGAAGTTCATCGCCACTAAGCCAGTATTACAGAAAATGTTACAGGGATGTTTTAAGAAGAAAAAAAAATGTATCAAAAACATGAGTAATAAAATGGCAATAATTACATATCTATCAACAATTACTTTAAATGAAAAAGAATTAAATGCTCCTATCCAAAGACAGGGTGGTTGAATGGATAAGAAAATAAGAATCTTACATATATGCTGCCTACAAGAGACTCACTTCAGATCACAAGACACACACACTGAAAGTAAAAGGATGGAAAAAGATATTTCATAAAAATAGAAAAAAAAATTGGAGGTAGCAATACTCATACCTGACAAAATAGACTTTAAAACAAAGGCTATAACAAGAGCCAAAGAGGACCCAGTAATCTCACTTCTGGGTATTTATCTGAAGAAACCCAAAACACTACTTTAAAAGGACATATATATCCCTATGTTCATTGTAGCATTATTTACAATAGTCAAGATATGGAGGCAACCTGGGTGTCTATCAATGGATGAAGTGATAAAAAAGAGGTGATACACATATACAATGGAATATTACTCAGCCATAAAACTAAACAAGTATATAATGAAATCTTGCCATTGGTAACAACATAGATGTACCTATTGTGCTGAGTGGAGTAAGTCATACAGAGAAACACAAATACCATATGATTTTCCTTACATGTGGACTCTAAGGATCAAAATAAACTAACAAACAAAAAAAACAGAAACAAACTCATAGATACAGATATTTTGAGGGTTACTAGATGGGAGGGGATTGGGGATGGAGAGGATTGAAAAAGGAGAAGGGATCAAGAAGTACAAATTGGTACTTATGAAATAGTTATGAGGATGTATAAAATAAGGAATATAATAATATTATAATAACTATGAACAGTGTCAGATAGTTACTACTGATCACTTCATAAGTTATATAAATGTCTAATCACTATGTTGTATACCTGAAACTAATAATATTGTATGCCAACCATAATTGAACAATTAAAACTATTAAAAAATAAATGTAAAAGAAATATAAAAATTAACTTTTTGAAAAAATGATAAATTTTATTGATTTTTGCAGAATTAGATCGAAACCAATGGTGTGATATGTGAATACTTATGGTATTCAATATCAAATTTAATAACTTCTAGTCAAAAATTTCCAAACCTCATGTAATTCCCAGTAAATAATCAAATAGTTTTTTTCAAGAAACTAGACAGATAATATAAGAATACTTATATGAAACTATAAAGGGCTAAGAATATCTAAGGCATATACAATGTAGAAAAAGAAGTAAAGGAGAAGAGACTATTACCAGATATAAATATTATTATAGTTATGTCAATAGAAACAGCAAAAACAGTATGCACAATATTAAAAAGTCAGTAATTTACAGAGAGAAGATATTTAAAATGCTACATGTATATTGAAATTAGATGAAATACTAGTTTTAACAATATATAATGGAAACTTGCAAATAAATGAGAAAATATAACAATAGAAAAATTAGCAAACAACATTAAGTACTCAGTAAGAGATACTTCAAAGGTCAATTTCATCGGAAAGATGTCCTCCATTACAAGTCAAAGAGATACCATAAAATAAAATGAACTATCACTTACACACATAATATTGACCAAAAAGTCTTATATTATGTAATATTTATAAGGATGATGTAGAAGTGGAGCCCCCATACACATCTGATGTGAAATTAATTGGTCCAATCATTTATGAGGCAATTTGGCATTATTTACCAAATCAATATATGTGTTTCCTCAAAACTTAACATTTCGAAATAAAATTAACATTCTGTGACAGATTAATCAAATTAACAACATACACTTACTTATGCTATGTGCTGAGAAAAGAAACATTACCTACCTAGTATTTTTGTCAAAAACATTTAATGAGTACTAATTTATGAGGAAAATAAAGAAAACGACCTTAATTGAGTGACTTTCTAAAAAGGAACAAAAGAAATCTTATCTGGTCTTTCAAAAATGTCACTGTTATGAAAGACAAAGATTAGAGGACTATAGTGGTCTAGAATAAAGACAGATAATGCTTTCTCTTCCTTATTAAATTGGGCCTTAGAAATGACATTGAAAGTTCCAGATCTTTTAGTGGCATATCCTACTCTTCAGAATAATTACAATGCAAATTAATGAATTAACTACTACTAGATATCTCAAAAAGAACATTTTCCCTCAGCGATGCAAATAAATGAAATACTGTATTGATAATTCTACAACATGGATGAGCCTTGAAAACATTAGGCTAATTAATGAAACTAGTCACAAAAGACCACAATATTATGATTCTATTTATATGAAATGTCTAGACTAGGCAAACCTATAGAAAGTACTAATGTGGGTGTCTAAGATCTGAAGGATTGGTGGGAAATGGAAAATGACTGCTGAAAGGTGTGGGGTTTCATTATGAGGTAATGAAAGTGTTCTATATTTGATTGTCTTAATGCCTGCACAATTCTGTGAATATACCAAAAAAAAAACAAAACAGTAAATTGCACAATTAAAATGGATTAATTGTATGGTGTGTAAATTACATTTTAATAAAGCAACTTTTTATGAAAAGAATTGATAATTTGGTTAACTGTGTGTCAAAACTTTGATTAATGCTGTATAAATTTAGAGAAAACAAAAGGACAGGATAGATCTAAGTAAACAAATACTTAAATGACAGTAGCACAAAAAAATGCTTGCTATAATTGGATATTTAAAATTTTAGTTTTTGAGTTTAAATGTATAATCAGTGATCCAATATTTATTTAATCTGTTAATAAAGTACACCAGGGAAAGGGCCTTATAATATCTGTCAAACATCAGATTCCTAATTATAATCAGCTTTATGACAGTAGGAATTAAATGTTACAAAGCTGGAATACATTAGCAGCAACCACTCAGAGACCAGTCTTCTACTGAATTTTCTCTCCTCTGAAAAGTATTTTTACTATAAACACAATTCCTTCCTTGCTGTGTAAGATTTTTTTTCTAATTATATTTGACATTACAAGATTGCCAATTTTCCTCTAACTTTATGTTTCTCATGAAAAATAAATCTCATTTATTCTGGTTTTTACTCTTAAGAATTACTTTGACTTTTATTCTAAGAAACTATTCCTGAGCATAATGTCCTCAGTCCTGATAAATAACTCATGCTGTACAGAGAATATTCAGATGAATTAAAGGTAAAGAATAAACAGGCCACTAACAAGGCTTTCTCATCAGCAGGTTTTTTCCCCCCAGGAATGGCTACTAAATCAGATAAAAAATTCAAAATTACTGCTTTCTGGGGAAAAGCCTTTGTGGGACAGAAACTAAGGTCTGTGCTCAAAATTATTCCAGATAGTTCCGTGGACTGGATTAGGCTTAGAGCTATTTGGTTTTAAATTTCAAAATGCTAGTTCCAGCTAGAATCAGAGAGTGCTGTGACTAAAAAGAATTGCTAAATGCATACTCTCATTTAAGAGATGGCAAATGAATGGTTCAGAGTCATTAAGTCATTTTTCCCAGACTTTAATGGCTAGAACCCAGGCGTTCTAACTCAGAGGTCACTAGCAGTTCTGTTGTATGACACAAAGTATAGCTAACACTTTACTTTATAGTTTATAAAATAAATTTCACATTTCTTATATTCTTTCATACTAACAGGAACATTCCACAGCACATCAGGAAACTAAGAGTTGAAGAAATGCAATCTCAGGGATGCTGATAGTACAAGTGTCCTCAGAAGCTTTCACTGAGGTTGTTTTCTAAAACACAGGCTCATACAAATCAGAGGCAAGGTGATAAATTTATTTTAATTACACATATTCCAAACATTTGGATTTTGATTTAAAGTAAATTTAACCTAATTAATTTTTCTTTTAATGTTTTTGCTTAATTATTGTTGTTGTGGGTTTTCTTTTGCATCTAATATAATTAGAGAGATAACAATGATTTCTCTTTTCTTCTCTAGGATGTGTTGACCACTCATTCAAAAACAACAGAAAAAGACTAACTTCTCCATGAATATTGAGCCCAAACAAGATTTGGACCATTTTTCGAATTTCTGTATCACTACTTCTCTCAAAACAGTTCACAAGATAACATTTATGTAATAAATAATTATTTACTATTCTTTATGTATGCTAGGCTCTCTGCTTGGTGTTGTATATATAATAGGGTGACTGAGATGCAGTCCTCACCAAGGGAATTTTTATTGTGCTTGCAGAAAAAGAAAAGCTGAATAAGAGAACATACACAACATGTTATTTCTTGTTGATATTGATGCTTTATGATCCTCGACCACTCTTGAACCTGTAATGAGTACAGTAATCAGTTGCCTCTGGCAAGAAACAAGGTACAACTGACAACAAACCACCTTTAGGTTGTTTTCTGCTAGCTGTAGGTTAAAGACTAGCTTGATCATTGCCAAGTTAGTGCTTAAGAGGAAAATGGAGCTTTGGAGTACTATACTAAGAATGAATGAATGTAAACTGATTTAACTGGGGAAATGGCTAATTTCCTCCCAGCTGGAGAAGTCTCTGATTAACAATTGACTTGTAATTATCTTCCTTCTTTAGGAATCAAAGGGTAAGTACTAGGACAATTTATTGTAATGAATAAATTACGACAGCTGCTTGTCTTGTTCAGTGCCCGAGGGAAAGTCCAGGCACTGTACTTTCAAAGTCCAAAGGAGGTAGAGGCTACTTTTAGGTCATAGATACTGAGTCCTGAAAGCCTGCAAGTGGAGTGAGAAATAGCATGTGTGATATAAAATAAAAAAATAAATATGAAAACAATGTTTTTATCTGAAACAGGGTCTGAATCATTCATTTTAACTTTAAAGAACTTTTAACTTTTACAAAGTGTTCTCGCTTATTCACTAGAAGTTTACTGTGGCCCTACTATGCAACAAATTTGATATGGATACCAAAAATATGGCACAACCTTTGCCCTCCAGTAATGATGGGAAGAACATGGGTGTCAGAGTGCATGTCACTTAAGTGTTATGAGATGTAGCTTATGTCCCTTTCCTTTAAGTGTCTTGCTGTTAAAATAGTGAATAGGAAAATATAATTCCTGCTCTGGAGAACTATTTCATTAAATCCACATTTACTAGTGACTGTAAATATATAACTTATCACAGAATTCTCACACACACACATACATATCAAGAATAAGATATTTAGAACACTTATACCTACTGTGGTCTATAAAGGAATAAACATTTTATATATTACGATATTATTTATAAAACATAAATTTGGTAAAATTGAAAAATATTCAGTGTTTATTTCATGTCACTCTGTGATCTAAGACTATAGTACGAAAGAAAATATGCGTGGGCTTTGGGAATGATATACGTCATGGTGAATAATCACAAGCTATCTCTTATTAGTTGTGTAACCATGGGAAGATCATTTAATCCCAGTTCTATAGAGCGTAATGCTTTTTTAGAAGAGAGTAATAATATGGAATAAATGATATAATGGCAAAAAATTCCCAATATAAATTGGTCTGATAGCAAATTTTGGTATTTAATAAATAAGATATTAAAATATATAAAGACAATAAAACAACATCAAAAAAGATGGTAAGTTCACATCAAAATTTCCATACATTTTATTTCAGCAACTTTGTTTTTGCCATTATCATTTTTTTTAATGAACGATAACAACAAAATTAATGCATTTCTGAGCTAATCTCATCTTCTAAAAGAGTAAGTTGAAATATATCTCAACACAGGTCTGATTACTTGATGGAAGTTCTGGCATTCTTCTTGAAAGGAGACATGGCACAGTATACTAAAGAGTGTTTGCATCAATAGTTCTTTCGCAAGTATATACATAAAGAATAAAGGAAAACCAGTACGATAAGCATAAACACAATGTGGTGGAGGAACAAACTTTCTTCTACTCTCAAGGTTCTTCTGTTTGGTCTACTAATCAAGTAGACATGAGATAGATTAGCAAAAGAAAATAGCCAAATTAGTACATGCGTATGTATGGGAACCCTACATACAAGAAAGAATCATAGACCCTATATGCACTAGAGGTTCGGAGACAGAGAGACTGATTTGATCCAAGGATGAGATAATACATCTTGGGGGCTTCAAAGAGTCATTGTAGGATGATAAGAAGAACAGACATTTAGCAAACAGAAGTTTGCCCTGCCCTATAGATAGGTCAAAAGAAGTTATCTGTGATAATAGCTTACCATGGGAAAGAGCCTAATTCAAGTTCTTCCAGGCAGTTAAAGAGAAGGGCAACTCTAGTCTCTTGAGTCTGAGACTAGAGTTGCTTTTAGCTCAAAGCAATCTCATACCACTGAGGCACTTCCTGGGGTGGCTTCTTCTGAACTCCCACAATAACAATGAAGAATCTATAAATTATGTCTTGACTACATAGTCATTTATCATATATCAATGATTGGCTACGATGACTTATACCACCTTTTGGGTTTCGAATCTTGTCATTTAAGCAATAACTGATTTTAAATATTACACAATGATATAAGGGGAAGAGATCACTCTAGAAAAAGCTAGGAGTATAATTTATCCAACCACAAATAATTCTATGATGTGTACTCCACAGTTAGGCCAATTAACATTGATCTACATACATTTAATCAGAGTTCAGCAATGCCAGCAATCCAATTAAGCTCAAGACTCTATAAGAGTTATATTTGATTAATCCAATGACATTTAAAGTTATTTTATCTTGTTCTTTACTTCCTTTTAAGTAAGAACATATTGAACACTTGGAGGTTTTCCAGTAAATCAAACTATTCAATGTCAAATGAGTTGTTATCTACTGGTAAAACAAAAGACTTAAAACTGAGCACAGTATAACATGCTTTGAAATAATTAATATTGCATATATTTTCCTCTAAAGAATCAATTAAAATTAGATACATTTTTTAACTAATACCCTATAAACCTTGTTAATCTCAAAAATATATTCTAAAATTTAGAAATTAAATTTAAAATTTTATATTTTAAACATATGTTATAGCACATATGGTATATGATATAAAAACATAATATAATGTAGCTTGTATTATAAACAAGAGGAGTGCTACATATACTATTTCATAGTATATTTTATATTTTAATATATGCATAAAAATTAAATATCCTATATGTGCAAGTAGTTTCCAAACTTGAAGGAAAACGAATAAAACAGTCATATTATAAAAGTTTTCTCATGAGTAACCACTATCCTTTGAGAATGCTAGAAGTAAATAAATAGTCTCAAGAAGATGAGTATCTAAAATTGTTCATGATGCTGAGATCATCAAAATCAGAAAAATGAGTTTTAATTATAATATTTTGGGAGATTTTTGTAGCCTGACTCCCAGCTCATGGCTATTTGAATTTTTTTAAATGCTTTTTCTATATATTGTGATATGATTTTGTTTTATTTTCTTTTATTCAATTAATTGAGAAATAATTACTAATTTTCAAATGTTAACAAAACTTGCATTCCTGGGATAAAATTCACTTGGTATTGATGTGCTATTCTTTCTAAATATTGCTAGATTCTATTTGATAACATATTTTAAGGATTTTTGTGTCTATGTTTATAAGGGCTATTACTCTATATTTGTGTGTGTTGATGTCTTTGATCGGTTTTGTTATGTTCGTATAGCAATTAGTGTAGGGCCGATTATATTCTCAAATGTTTTATACACTTTACTAGTGAAGTGTCAAATTTATTGGCATGAAGTATTTCAGAATATTCCAGATTGTTCTTAATGACTGGAGGGTGTCTGATTGTGTCCCTTACTATTTTCATTTCCTAATCGGCCCAGCTATATACTTACTAATTTTATTCATTTTATTCAAGAACTACCTTTTGATTTCATTTATATTCTCTATTATTTGTTTACTACTGATTCCTCTGAATATCTTATTTCCTTCTTTCTACTTACATTGGGTTTAATTTCTCTCATATTTCTAGCTTCCTATGGTGGATGCTTAGATCATCGATTTAGACCTTTCTTATTTCCTATTTCTACTGTCTACACTATATGTGGTTTCCAGATGATGCATCGTCAAAGGAACAGTAACTCACAAATCACACTATACACAGGTCTTTCAAATTTAGTCTTCCCTACAGTTTTCGCATGTTTCTTTGCTTGGCTTACTTGGGTCTCCCACGCTCTTACATAATAAATAATTTGTCTGGTCTTTGTTCAGCGTTCCATAAAGGGAACTTTTAAAACTCTTGGAATTTTCTAGGTGATAGAAGTGTCTTTACACTAGTGAGGTGAGTAATGATGGGTCCACAGATAGCTTCAGGATAGGGCTGGTTACTACAAAGACCAACCCTATGATTAGAAGGTTGAGATTTTTGAGACTGGTGAGTGAACCAGGAATTCATATTCTGTAAGGAGAGAGCACAGAGGCTCTGCATTCCCTCCCAGAGCTCACCTTATGCATCTTTTCATTTGGCTGGTTCTCCAGATATGTACTCTTTATGATAAACTATAATTTTAAGTATAGCAATTTCCTAAGTTTTCTGAGTCATTCTAGTAACTTATCAAACCTCCGAGGGTCAGAGAAATCCTTGGATTTACAGCTAGTCAGTCAGAAATGCAGATGGCCTGGAGATCCCTGATGCGTGGCTGGCACTGAAACAAGAGCTGCCTCTTGGGGACCACAAACTTTAACTTCTGGGGTCTGTACTAACTCCACACAGGTGGCACCAGAATTGAACTGCAGTATACCCAGTCAGGACTGAAATGGAATGCATGCATATGATGGAGATTTGGCTAGCGATAATACTTATCTTTTAAATATCATCTCTCCCACAGTTTCCTCATTTTCAAAATCCTTCCCTTTAAATTTCCAGCTATCCTGCTGCTCTAAATCCTATCACCTTCCCTGTAATTCAGTTTTCTATAAGGAATGTGGGGTAGTGGTGGTGGTGGCTGCTGAGTCTTTCATGAAAGAAAAAAATAAAATAGAGTTCTTAGTGACACACTAGAAATCTTTCAATTATAACTTCTAATTATTTTGTCTAACTTTAGTCCATTTTTACTGCTTTGAAATATTTGTTTTTAATACTTTGCCCAGTTTCTTTAAGTGTTTTCTGCAGAGGAATTGTCCAAACTCTTCAAACTTTTATATACACCATAAGAAATAGAAAAAGTTTTCAGAATTATTGTTTTCATCTTTTTTTTCTTTCCAATTGCAAGCTCTTTTTATGTTCCTCTGTACTTAATTTTTCAAAGAAGCTAAGAAATATTTATGGGTCTATAAAAATGAATCCAAGAAGCCAAGAAATGTTGAAGAAGATTTGCAATAAAGGGGACCCCTCAACCCAGGGAGATCACCCACTGTTTCCCACATTCCATTCATCTAATATATCTTCCAAGTAATTTAACAGTTGTCTCTCTACTCGTGATATCTATCTTAACCTGAAATTACTTTGTGCCCTAAAAAAAAAATGGTTCCCTCTAGTCCTATCTGCACAGAAATAGATATTGCATATGGCAAATATACACCTACCTAACAGTTAACTTTCCCCCTCCTTCTTGAAACCACTCTTGTGGTAATTCTTTCAAACAAGTTTGTCCTTACAGTGGAGGGCGGCAGATAATAAAATAACAATTTGTCACGCTACGTAAATACCAACACCGTTTAAAGTATTTTGAATATAAATTCAAAAATATATATATATGTATATATACATATATCAAAAAATAGAACAAGGTATATATAATGCATTATTTTCATTGTTTTAGGTAATTTTAAGAACAATATGCAGTTCATTATATTTATTATTTCTATTGTTTCTGATGGAAAAAAATATAATCGACTAATTTTACATTGACTGTTTAGAACGTGACCTCAATAAATATTAACAATAATAATAATACAAGTTTTATTATTAACTGGTATCCATGCTTTAGTCATGGTGCAATACGTTCACTCTATTTTCTCACCACATCCCCTTGCCAGAGAAATGTGAGTGAAACAAAGGACGTACTCTATGTACAGAACACTATCTAAGGCCCCTACTATATAGTCTATTTTTTTCTTGTTGTCATTGTTGAATTGTAGTTAGACATTTATAAGCACATTCCTTTTTACTGTAATATAAAGTCATCTTGAGAAGAGATCATGTTATATCATCTGTATATTTATGGCCCCTAGGACAGAGCTTCAAGCACTGAAATTCAAGGAAGGAAGGAAGGGAGGGAGAGAGGGAGGGAGGGAAGGCGAGAGAGCGGAACAGAGGAAGGGGAAAAGAAAAAAAAAAAAAAGGAAAGCAACAGCAGCAAGAATAATGGTCTTCAAGTGAAAATTTGTTTTGTTTCAAATGTGATTGCTGCATAACAAACTTCTTTAATATGCAATGACTAAAAACACTAACTAGTTAATTATTTATTTACTTATGATTTGCAATTTGTGCAAAACTTAGCAAGGAATATTCATCATTGCTACATAGCATATTAGCTGAGAGCTCATTAAAAGCTAGAGAATTCAAGATGGCTTCCTTACATGTCTGGGACCTCAGCTTGGATTGCTAGCTGTGTTACTTCATGTCTTTTTGTATTCTTTCATTCTCCAAGGCTGCTTTATTTTCATGGAACCTCTCTCCAGCAAGTAAGTGTTCTCCTTGATTGAGTAATCATTTTCCAAAAATTAGAAGCTATAAGGTGTCTTAGAATCCAGAACTGAAAATTTTACAATGTCATTTTTACTATATTCTATGAGTCAAAGTAAGTCACAGGACCAGTTTGGAATTAAAGGGAAGAGTAAAAGACTCATCCTTTTGATGGGAAGAGTAGCATGTGCTCACAAGCATGAGAGGAACTGTAGGCAGCCATCTTTGCAAACAATCTACCACAAGTTTTAATAGTCTATTATTGAAGTAACATAGAAAACTTTCTCAGACTGAACTGAGGAAGTATAATTCTACAGCTTTTCTTGTTCCATATTTCATTACTTTTTAAAGAGCACATTAAAATACTTGCTTCAATAACTCAGGTTGACCAATGTTAAACAAAATTCTTCAAGGCTGAACATTTTTCTGAAAGGGTTTATTGAGTCAAATGCTAGCCAGAAAAAGGACCAGGTCCTGGAACATGTAATAAGAACCATTGGCAGCAGGGCTAGATAGAGAAGACATGTCCACTGTCCTGAGATTGACGGGGCTTTTTTATACAATGAGTTTGAAGAAAGATGTAAGCTGTTTTGAAAGAACTTACATTAGCCATAGATAAAGCGGGTTAGGGGGAAGGTAAAGGGGGAAAAGTTCTGGAATAAGTACATAGTCTTCTGGATTGGTTGCAGGCAACGGTCTGGAAAGGTTATACGTCCAGGTTTCAGTGGCATCTGGTGAAAGGCTATTCTCTCTAGATAATCATGGAAATAGCCACCTGGAAGTTGATTCAGTTTAAACATACATTCAGGAATGCAGTCAGACTTTTGTTGGTTTAGGCCCAAGACTGGTAACTGATTAACTCTCCTTGTCTCTCCCTCTTGTCTGCTATAATTTAACTTAGAACATCTCATAATGTTTCTCTTGTCACCAAAAGCTTAATATGTCTTGAAAGTGTTTAGGTATACTCTGATTGAAGGCATCTATAAACACCAGAGGAACTATAAAGTGTTTTAGATAAATTGTGAATTACCATATCTATATAAAACTGGTCACAAAACTAATGTTTGCAATGGAAAACTAACGTATAGGAGGTTTCTGGATAGTCTTTCTAAGCTTAGAACCTTAGCCTACTTTTTTAGAGCACAGAGCTAGCTGAAGAGTGAAGTGAAAGGTCATATAAAATACAACATTTTTTATTTTGAAACACATTTAATTAGATTTGAAAAAATGTATTTGTGCTTGTATTTACATGATGAAATTTGTAATAGAAAACTTAACTGAGACGCAATGGAGTGTTTTATTTTGTTTTTTTTTAATTTTCTCCCTTCTTTCTGTTTTCTAAAGTTCATTGTAATGAAATGAAATTTGATATATCATTGAGGAACTACACACATATCTAGGCTTCATAATGATTTAAAAACATATGCTGTGATAGTTACATTTTCTATCATCAAATCAGCACTTCAATTAGAATGCAATTTGATTACAGGAAGATTGACTTTCTTGAGCACCCTCCTCATGGAGTTGGGAAATATATCTAGTACAGAGAATTATTACAAGTGAGATGTCAGCCCTCAAATTAATATCCATCACTGGTCATTTGAATGGCAGTTCCTGTGGTTTTATTTCTTAAGAGAATATTTTAAAATACTTGTTAAACTATTTAAAATTATTTTAGTTTCAGAAGCTTTTTTTTATAAAATTTCGTGTGGTAATTTTTAAAACATTGAAAATATGCTTATTCAGAACTTGTTTTTAATATAGTTAAAGGCATTAAGTAATTATAAATGGTAATGTAAATTAATAATGTTTACTACTAACAGAAAAGGATTCTGCAGCTAATTTTGTTATCTTCATTATTTCTAGAATTCCTGTGTCATACATTTATTAGGAAGTTAATGTTCAAGGTAAAACTTTGTTCAATAGACTCATGTAATTTTTTCCCACTTCTGGTAACTAGGCTACTGAGCAAAGAAAAAAAAATATGTTGACAGTATAAGCTATTTTTGCTTGGCTGCAATTGCCTAGAGCTTCTATTTCAACTTTTTTCCTCTCAGAGAGTTGCCACTAATGTGACTATCAATTCATCTGTGTTTCTGGTTGTTAAGGAGAATATGACAGTACCTTTAATCAATAGCCTTGCTATGTAAGGAAGTAGTGGGGATGTTGAGGCAAAGAGGGAGAATTACCTCAACTCTGAAGTCAGTAATACTTTTTTGCAGAGGGAAAGCACCCTAAAAATCTCTGACCTATGGTGAGTTTGTATCCATCTCCTTTAATCTTATTCTTATTCTGAAATGACCTTGAGAACATATCAGATGATTTAGGCAGTCCAGGAAGCAATAGCCATTTTCCTCAGAGCTCTTAAGGTAAGAAGAAGCACATTTCTTAAAGGTAATACATTTTATTCATACTCATTTCTACATTTGAACCTTGATCAGCTTCTAGATGACCCCTTAACCTGCAATTTTTTTTTTCTTTTTAATGAGGTATGTTTGTGTGTGTGTGTAATTTAAAGAAACACCTTGGTAGTCAGGAGACCCAGGTTTTCTTTTGACTATTCCATCTGGTTAGGATCCTAATCAAGGACTCAAAAAACCTATTTATTACCTGCCCTTGGAAACCTAAGTGCTTTTGACTAGCTACTGCCCTTAATCATTTCTAGAGTTTTATTCACTCCAACTGCCAACACAATCTTCCCTGTAGTCATTCCACTTTCCTTTACACACACATACAACCCATTTCTATTTCCACTGCTATGTCTTTGCTTTTGTTACTCCCCTAGCTTTGCAATTGCCTGAACCTTCTTACCCATTACTTACATAAAACATATCCTTTCTTCAATGTCCAGCTAACACCAAAGCCTCTTTCCCCCTCTACCCCTCATAATAATTATCTTTTATCTAAGTTAAAGCAATTGAACTCAGTTTAGCAAACCATTATATATAATAATTTACCTAAGTTTTTTGTGATATTATGTCTGTCGGTTTGCCTTGCAATGTAAAAATTATTTGAAATCGAGGACTATATCCCTGTACACATGTCAGGGAGTTAGGGGCACTAGGTACTCTACAACTCTTTACTGATTGATTGATATCTGTTAGTCACTTAACAATTAACAGAAGATCAATTTTTCTTCTCACTGTATAAGATTTCAAAACTTACACTGAAGTGAAAAGATGCTTTTTTTCCTACAAGGCAGACAAGAAGAGATTTTTTTAAAAAATATATTTAGATATACCCCATGCAAGTTTTTTGGCATGTTTATATATTTACATTATTGTTTTTGTTTGCTACTACTATGATTCCCTAATATTTCTTAGACTGTCTTCTTTGATTAATTTAAATTTCTATTCAATTATTGATATGTAAGCATTTCAGTGACTGGAACATCAGAACTTGATCTTTGCTGCTTCTACTCAAAAACAAAAATGTCTATATTGCTTATGGATAATAAATTGGGATAAAGAGAGTTTCTTTGCTATAATTTTAATATTCATGATTAATCCCTATCTAGTTCTTATTCATATTTTCTTTATCAGGTCTCTACATGAAGTATAATAGCAGAATGGGCAAAAATGATCCTTTAATATAAAACTGCTCTCTGGCAGGAACACTTCGTTCTAGGACATAATAATATGGTAAGGAAGAAGTCTATTTAAAAATACAATTGCCACTCCTCTCTAAATAACACTATTTAATATAAGAACACATTTTGATTTTCTTTTTAAAAAATTTAGAATTTTTCTAGCAATTAAAAATGTCAATAGGCAAGTTATAGCATAAAACACAAAGCTTCCCCAAATGCTATGATTCTTGTGCCAAACTAAAAATATCCCATATTGCTTATTTTTAGGAAATAAATAGCTGTTGAAATTAATTGTTTTTTAAGTGCAACTGAAAGCATTACTGAGAGTGGATAATAAAATATGTAGTGGATCACAAGCCTTAATTTTGGGTGGTAAGAGACTCGGTTAACAACATGTCTGATGTCTCCAAATAGAAATTGATTGGCAGAAATTTGTTATGTAAAGGAACAAGGAAAGCTCATTTGATCAGAAATATGTTACTTATACTTTCAGAGGAAACAACATATTAGCAGGACAAATTTTGGGGATTGATTAGTAGTTAGTGCAAATAAACAGAAAAACTTTTCAGACAATTACTATTTAATTGGGCTTTTCATCACCCCTACTACACTGATGTGTTATCCTTACTAACTTTGCTCCCTTCTGCTCTGATGCCTCACAGTATAAATATTCTCTTCCCAGCTTCAGACTCACTACCAGAGCGTTTCCTGAAAGCCTGACAGGCAGGCAGTGGCTGTTTCACTGTCCTCAGGTTAGAATTAACCAAAGAACTAATAACTGAGTTCATGACTCAGATTTGGTCACCAAGGTCCCTACCATTCTCGTTTCTAGCCTGTTTTAAGGTCTGCTTCTTTCTGGGTTGGCTTTTGGGTACCTCCTTTTCCTTCTTACTCAAACATCTTGCTACTTCTCTGTCAGATTTACTTACTGCCTTCCCCGCCTCCCCATTTCCCGACCCCCATGCTATAACTTCAATAGATAATTAAGTTCTTCTTCAGTGCTGGAGCACTGCTCTAAAGCCATTTTTAAAAAATCTTAATGCCAGAAGTTGAGATTCTATCCATTGGTGCTGATATTTACTAAATTTTTAGGCACAGATGGGTGCCAGGATGGCTTGCTTCTACATTCCACCTTCCTGATTTAATTTCCACTTCTGGAATGACAGCAGAGACCCTTGAGCTACTCTGTTGTCTGATGATCTAGCTTCTTGTGGATTATAAAACTACCTCACCTTATGCTATTTTCTTCTGGTCAGTGGAGAAATAACAGCAAATTAAAAAAAAAAATAGAAGCATAAATATACATGAAAGAAGTAAGGCAAGTAAGATGCTATAGAGAGAACTAAGATACGTGAGATATCTTATGTAAAATTAATGTAACTAATTTTAATGATTAAGGCAACTTTTGTTGACAAGATTTGTTTCACCAACACCTATATATTAGAATTTTTAGAAGACTTTCTAGTTAAAAAAAAAAAACACATAAAATATGTGAATGTTTACTTGTATTTTTAATTTTTTCAAATAAATACACACTGAATTCTTGATGACTATTAGTCCTTCCCATTCTTTCTATTGGATTTATTTATTCTTATGAAAAATGTTTACTATCTATATGGATTAACAATCTCTTTAGAAAAAACTTGAACATATTACATGTCCAGAATAAGATGATTTTAGATTCAGGGCACCAAGTTTTAAGAGGAACACTGTCACACTGAAAAACACATTTTTTCTAATTAATATTGAAAGCCTAGCCCTAACTTCGAGTCCTTAATATTTATAAACATTGACCCTTATTATATATTCAACTTCAGTTCTATCTCCTCAGAGAAGCCCTTTCAGACCACCCTAAACCATTTCATTGTTCCTATTCCTTAACTTTTAAAACACATTTTGCCTTAATCTATAATTTGGCTTTGATTATATTAAGACCTTATGTTAGTTTTCAAGTATATACACAATCAAAATGAAAAAATAATTGGCTTAAAGCAGTGCTATTCTCTAGTGCTTCTCTGTATCTCACAAGCTCTTACACATAGTAGGTAATTTTAACAACTGAGGAAACATGTTATGAAAATGTAACCTTTAAACACATTTACTTCCATAATATCTCATCCTACATTCTACCTCTGGATTTAAAATATGTCCATAGAAATCTTCTTAGAGATATCCACTGTAATTTCACTGGCTAGCCTCTTTGTTGGCCCAGCATAGAAGACTAACACCCAGAGATGTGAATAAAATTATTTCTAACTGAAGCCTTTCATATGTAAGGAGAAATTTAAGACTTTGCAATAAGCAAAGAAGATTATTGGATATCCTTTCAGTGGAATGTTAAAACCTCTGAAGACTATCTGATGCTATAGAATATGCAGGATTGTCTTCTTTAGGCTATTTTAAACTCTATAGAGGTTAAAGCTAAGTCCTACAAAACTGATGGCAATGCAAATAGATTCTGTTCACTGGCAAAGCAATCTTTACCCTCCTTGGTAAAAAAACACTTTTGTATTTATTTGCAAGTTCATTTCAATATTTCTTATCAATAAATGTATCTATGCTTTGGATTCTCCACTGAACCAGTTATAACATCTACCTGGTTTCCTCATTTAATCGAGTTAAGCAATATACTTGGCATGCGTTTATTTTAGATTTGTATGAGAGTCATAATTTTACTTTGTTTTGAAAATTACATTTTAAAGTCTCCTAACAAGTACTTGCTGCTTACAAAGAGTGAAATATCACAGTAAGGAAAAACAAAAAACAAAAAACCCAAAACACTGGTTATTTCTTCAAACATATTTTTTATTTTATTTCTTGGGTTTGCTAGTTTCTTCACAATTTCCCTTATTCGCAGCAGAAATATGAAGCTAAAGTAATTTAATTCAGTAAATCTTTCTATTTCCTTAGTTGATATGAAAAGAATTGTGGGAAGAATTTAAAGTAACTATTTCAATGGATCATGACTATAAGTACTTTTCAGTACAAAATCTTCTAGGGAGCCTCAGGGGATTTCCATTATTCTGTTTAGTGGCTAGTGTCTGGAAGCCTTCTTATACTGGGCATTTGAAAAATATAACTACTTTCTAGTTCGTTCTTGTTCAAAATTAATAAGTGGCACAAAGAACAAAAAAGTAAAGAGGAATTTTCTTATCCTGCCATTCAAAATGTCAGTCTCGCCTTATCTTTTGTTTTCTCTTTAGCTACTACACACTAGACATATGCCCTAAATATTTTCTATGTTATAATTCATCTCCTGTTATGACTTTTCACTCCATTCTTTTTTCCTTAATCTCATCAGAATCCAGTTTCACTTAGCCTTCCTAGTCCAGTTCAAATTATACTTTCCCCATTGTATCTCTTAGCTGACTTAATCTATCTCATACCTGAATTCATAGATGGCTGTTGGGGAAGTCAGTCTCATGCCTACATTCTTTTGGCCCTTATTTGACCACATAAGAATGAGCTCTGGCTTAGAACACTTCCGTACAAAGAGAGAGAGTCCATACAGCCTGTATTTGGCTTATCACTTTGTGTGGGAATATTTTTCCCTGTTTCAGGCTCAGTGAATGCTCTTGTGTCTCTACTTAAAGCATGTGCATCATATAACACCTGGCAAACCCCTGTATTATATCTATCATCCATGGGGAAGGTATAGGGTCTTCCCACTATGGCATGAGAATGGTGTACATAGGCAAAATACCTTGTGTCAGTCACTGAGAGGGACCCACTAGCCATCAGAGACCAATGCCCACTATTTAAACTGATTTTACTCTGTCTCTTCTCTAGACGAATGTAGCATTGTTCTACTCAATACTTGACTGTGTTGCGTTCTTCTTGGCAACTCTAATACCAAGAAGTGAGAAGTGTTTGGACTTCTGTTCCTGGTGACTGGTATTAGGATGATAGTTGCTATCCTCCACACAGTTGGAGTCCTCCCTTGGGACTGGCAACAGGTGCGCCATGCCCTACTTCCTCAAAATTGATAACTGGTGCATGGAAATGTTTGACAAAAAACTATAATTTTCTTGATTATTAATCACAGAGCCTGACAAACTATCTGAGGAAACCCTAGTATAGGGTCTTAGTTAAAATAAGTGCTTAATAAACATTGCTGATGAACTAAAACTGTGAATGAGTAGTTATGACAATATTCCATTGTATAATTTACAGCATTCCAAGTCAGAAGTATTCTAAAGAACTGATAAAAAAAAAAAGTCATGTCATCGGAGAAATCATACTAGATTTTAAAAAATAAATGGTAGTCTTATTAAGACACTGGTAGAGTTTACTCCAGTAGTTAATTCCTCCAACATAAAAGTTCCTTTACTAATTCGATACCATGTTTAAAATAAACTTAAATTTTTTTCTATCTCATGATATGACAACTCAATTCCCCCAGACGTTTTACCTCAGAAACATAACTAGAAAACGAGTATTTCTCACCTCCTCTACTGCTAACATCTTAGTCTACATCATCACCAATTATTTCTTGAAATAATGCAAAGCTCATATTTGGCCTGCTGTTTCTATGTTGCTGTTTTTCTCTATTCTTCCTAAACCGGATATATTATATGTCATATCATGTTTTCCTAGACTCCAATGTTCTTGCTAATATCTACATAGGCCTATACAATAGTGACTTTGGCTAAACCTTGGACTCCAATCCCAAATATTACCTTGTCGCACACTATGCTCTGCACTTCTTGATGTTTTTTAATACTTCAAGCTAAGTCCTCCATCCAGGCTTTTCACTTACTCTTTCCTCTACCTGGAATGTTCTTTCCACTATATCTCCTAATCAACACTGCCTATCATGTACAAAGGAAATATCGGATACTGATTTGAAAATACTTCCTAACCACTTTATGCCAGGCACTGTGCCTGGGCACTGATAATGCAAATACAATCTTAACCTCTAAGCCCTTTATGTCCTAGTAATAGAGATGACTTATGTAAATAACAGTAGAAATGAGTAAATTAACAAATGCTGGAAATCACTGAATAAATGAATTTGTAAAATGTAAATCATTTACTTGACGAAGTGTTTGAGGAATTATGAGATGACAGTTAAATTTTACATGAGAAATTAAGATTAGATTCATGAAAGATACATTTGTATAACATTTCATTCATAACTATATAACTTCACTCTGTGATCAGCAGTGTTGTGATTTCCCCAAATAACGATCCTTGAGAAGGCATGAGCATATTTTGTATTCAAGTGACATATTAACAGTATGATTTCAATATATATCTGTTTGGTCTCATAATGTGTACATTACTAAGCTTCTTGGAGGACAAAGTTTTGGGATCAGTGGCAATTCGTTTTATCACAGAGCCCTTATAAATAAGATCATGGCTGACAACTGATATCCTTTGGGTGTTTCTGTACTCTGAAAAGAAGATACTTATTAAACTGATATATAAATAGTTGTAGAAGTATTACTTTTGTACTTATTATAATAAAACACATTTGAATTTTATGCTACACAGGATATCAGCATGGTAATTAGGACTGCAGACTTTGTTGTCAGCATGCCTACATTTGAATCCTAGTTCTGCCACCCTTGATTATGTGTGTGACACTGAGTGACTGTCTCAGCAACTATGAGTCTCAGTTCCTTATCTGTACAGTAGTGATGACAGCATTTTTTGCCTTGTAAGCTTTTTCAGTTAAGATAATGCAATTATAGCCTTAGATCAGAGCTTTGTTTAGTATCTGTTCAATAATTGGTTGGGCATTTGTTAACACTTATTTGTTTTATGATAACTGCCATTTAAGAGAGAGAAGCATTCAGATAAAACTTTTTTGATTAATTTCTATTTGCTAGGTGTTGTTCTAGGGATAAGAAAATAATGTCTGACTTGTTTAACACTATCTTTTATATCTAGTACCTTTATTACTCTCGTGTTTTCTATTGAATAAATTAATGAGTGAATATATAGAGATTCAAAAATGAAAAAGAAAATCCTGATTTTTAAATAATTCTTAGTCCAGTGAAGTACTTTTCAGAGTATTCAGACCTGGAACCAAGGCAGCAAAGCTCAGGAACTAGGACCTAATTATGGACTGTAACTGAAACAGAGGTAGAAAAGCAGCAGAGGGTACAGGTCAAGGCTCATTCCAAAGACTCCAGTATCATTAAAGGATGGGAGCTAAAAGATACTCTGGATACCACAAGACCCAAGCAAAAGAGAGTCCCCTTAAGTGTGTAGCCTTGTCCATGGAAGTGGGAGATTTATCTTGATGAAACTTTCCTTTTGCTATCATAAGTATAAAAATTTTAAATGAGGTTTAGGTATAGTTGGTTTTCTAGATGAAGACAGGTGATATACTGACTGAGCACTCTGATATACCTACAAAAACATGAAATGAGACTGGAAAGAAAAGTTGGAGGAAGGGAAAATGGAAGTCAAAGAAATGCAAATATTCTTTCAAATGTGTAAACAGTGTCTAGAAAGATGATAATCAACCATTGTTTGGGGTTCAATTTAACTGGAACAATAAAGAAAGAGATCCATTAGTGTTCGCAAGTATAGGATACAACAGAGTTACCTTACATGAATATCATTTATAAGGAGAAATCTGGCTGTTGCAATCCTATGTTGCAATCCTATTCCACTGCTGATGAAAACTTTTATACTTGTGTATGGACATATGATAGCAGTACAAACCAACCTCTGCTGGCTGCAGCTAGATCTAGAGGCAAATTTTGTATAATTAACCTCATAACAATGCAATGCATAAAGTGCTATGTTGGCCATGAAACTGCTACTGATGAGTTGAAATTCCACCCAGGAGATTCAAATCTTCTCCTGTCAGTCAGTCAAGGTCATACTTTACAATTACAGAATATCTAAATGGATACTCTTGTGGCAATATACAGAGGTATAGAAGAGCACAGAGATGAAATTCTAAGTGCTGATTATAATCTTCTGGGTAAAAAAAAAAAAAGTCATGTGGTATGAATCACTCTCTAAAACTTTGGAAGATCAATTCAAAGAGAATAATTAATTAAAGCAATTAAGGACATTTATGAATATAACCCAGATAAAACAGACCATCTATTTCTCAGAAAATTCACTTTCTTGACTTTTCTACCAGGGATAGACATAGGAATTCTGTCAATTGTGTGTGATAGTTAGTGATTTAATACTTTTCATTTTACATTCCCAGAAGAAATGTATGAAAGATCGAGTGTCTCAGAATCTTTGCCAGCATTTGTCTTAAAACAAAAACAAAAACAAAAATAAAAACAAAAAAAACACTGTGTGCTGGAAACCTGACAAAATGGAGGATGATATAGATAAAATTAAGCCAAGTGAGTTTAATCTAACTATTCTTGGGCTATTTGATTACAGCCAGTGTGAAATTTGGTACACGAGATTTTCTATGCATTTCTCGCAAAAGATGCTTGCATTGGGCTATCAGCTTGGCACACTTTATGTTTGGAATTTAGAAGATCTTCATAAAGCCATATGTAGAATACTGACTCATCATGAATGTGGTGCTATTTGACAAACCAGCTTTAGCAGAGATAGCCACACTCTTACAGCTGTTTGTGATGATGCCTGTATTTGGCACTGGGACCAACTTTGATAAAATACTTTTGCCTAATCAAAATTAGTGTGTTTTTGGTGTACAACAGAATTCATGTATCTTGCTAGTAAGTGCACAGAGAACATTTAGAGTTGTCTCTCAGCATTCAATCAGGCTGAGCTGAATGTAGTGATATTTACTTGTTTATACTCTTTGTACTTTCTCCTGTTCAGACTCCTACTTTTAATACATATTTATTTTTATTAAAAAAAGAGCTTCTGTATTGATGAACATATGGAGATTTGGGGAGAGAGGTGCACCTGGACAGGGCATGGAAGCTCTGCACCTATTCCCCCATACTTTGCCCTCTGTTTCTCTTCCTGAGTTATTATTTATAATAAACTAGTAATTTAGTAAGTACAGTATTTGAGTTCTGTGAGCCACTCTAGCAAATTCCTTGAACCCAAGGAGGTGGTCATTGGAACCTCTAATCCATAGCTGATCTGTCAGAAGCACAGGTGACAACCTGGACTTGGTACTGGTGTCTGAGGTGGATGGGTGGTGGGGGTGTGTGTGTGTTGTGATACTGAACTATTAACCTCTGGAATCTGATGCTGTCTTGGGGTAGATAGTGTCAGAACTGAGTTGACTATATAGGATACCCACCTGGTGCTGGGTTACTGGACATGTGAGGGAAGCCCTACACACACTAACATTGGAATTGGTACTAGAAACTTTAGCTTCTTTACCTTTCCCTACGGTAGCTGGTGACCTTGACTATCACCAGCTACAATCCACTCCTGCCTCACTCCTAAAACCAAGCATAATAACACGCTCTTTTTCCATGGTATTCACCTAATCATATACATTCCCTTCTTTAATAGAATCGTTACCATGACTACTGTGCTACTAAAAAAGTTTCAAGAAACAGCTCCGCTGCCTCTTAAGATCACCTAGCATGGTGTCTTGTCCAATCAATAAGTACAGAATGAATGTTAGTTGACTAAGCAGGTATTTATTGAATGCATATTCTGTACATGTACATAGCAAGCACAGTATAAGACCTGAGAATGAAAATAAAAACCTTTTCCTTCTTTGTATACCTAAAAATATGTAGGTATAGATTTTTGAACATCAACAAACATGTGATGAATCAATTGAAAATAGAATATAAATAAATTTAAAAAAACAACAACAACAGATCCTTACACTTATAAAGCTAGCAAGTGGTTAATTGAAGTTCCAAATAAGTCATGTATACTAGGTTTTCTACTGTGTTTTGTGGCAAGTACATAGAATATTATAATATTTGTATGCCAGGTAATATTTAACCTTTTCTAGGGTGGACCTATAACTCATTTTTAGCACACTAGGAATCTCTCACTCAAGACCTGTGAAAAGGGAAAATATTTGAAATAGTCTAGAACTGTCATAGAATATGCAGAACAAGAAGGCATAATAGTTATGCCCCATAAAATATACTTTGACAGATTATCAGAAGTAGATGCATTTAGGTATTTTCAGAAATACTTTAAGAAGTTATGTTAGTGATATTAAAGTATGTCAACCAAAAGCAGGTTGGAACTAGAGTGATGAAAGTGAGGTATTTGCCTTGGGCACAAAATTTGAAGTCTCCAACTCAATAATCAAGATAAATAATATTTACTGCACTATTTTTAAAATCAAAATTAATGTAAAAAGATCACGATGAACAAATATCAAAGTTTTAAATAAAGACGAGATCCTACTTTTTTCTTGCATACCCTTACTTCATTCACCTCAACCTAATCCTATCCCTGGTTTCAAAAAAACTTTGTTTATAAAAGCAGACAGTGGAAACCTGGGCTATAGTTTGTCAATTTTTTTTCTAATATATTGCATAAATATTATTTATCTTGATTACTGAGTTTTTGGTGTCCCTTAAATTTTGTACCTGACACTAGTGCCTCACTTGTCTCACCAGTCTCACTCTAGCTGGACTGGCCCTGAAAGATCATAAATAATGTACTCAATATACTTTTCTGCTATTTAAGCATTTACCACTGACTCAAAAATAATTTAAAAAAAAAGATTTCAACCAAAGTAGATCAGGATTTGGCAAAATATGGCCTGGGCTATAGTGCAAAACCAGCCTACCATCTATTTTTATAAATAATAAACACATTTTTATGGGAACTTAGCCACGTCCATTCATTTAAGTATTGTCTATGTGTACTTTATGTCACAACAGCCAGGATGAGTAGTGACAGAGACCACATATGCCACAAAATATAAAATATTTACTGTCTGATCCTTTACAGACAACATTTGCAAACAATGTTAACCACTGAAGATGTACCTAAATTTTAAATTCTACTAGTCTCTTTATCTAATATAATTCTAATGTCATTATATCTTAACATAAATTGTTCTGGACAAAAAGAGTCATAAATAACTTTCGGGTTGTCATGCCCTTTTTTCTTCCATTCCCAATTATAACTAGATATTTAAATCCAAATCTCGTGGTAGAGGTGAGAGAATCTAACCTTCATGTTAAGGTTAGGATTAGGGCAACACTGGTTGCTCAGGTGTGAGTTTAAAGTAATGTTTTCTTTTCTCAAAATGCCTTGCACAGGGCTTTCTGTCAAAGGCTGTTAGCCTTTATTGTGTTTGTCTGAAGCAGAGCTACTGATGATGGATTTTTTCCTTCAGCTACTTTAGCTAAGTAGGCCAGAAATCGAAACGATGGGAACAAAGCCAATTTCTGTTCTACAAAAAATGCTTTAACCAACTGATAGACTATGTAATTTCCCCTTCCCTTTGTGTGGTCTACAGTAATTCTACATGTGCTTTCCTGATTGGAGAGCAATGGGAGTGGAAAATTATAAACTACTTTATAAATATTTGACCTTCCTTTTGATGCTGTTTAATTCCATTAATTATCATTGGATTCAGTGGTAAAATAAATACTAAAACTCAACAGAAAATGTGCTAAACCAGTCTCTAGCTACCTTACTACGGCAGGGATCTTGACAAAAAGGAAAAGAATCATATTTTAAAATTATGCTTATTAAAGGCCAAAATACCTTTCATTTAAAAAAAAATATTTTAACAAAACGGTGGTCACTCTCATTTTATAGAGGTGCTCCCTCTGTGCTCTAAACATAGAAAACACAGAATCAGAATCCAGGCTCCTTTGTTAATAATCCTAACTTCAACTCTCTAAATCATAATCTACGACGGAGCCATGGATACTGCGGGGGAAAAAATGATGTTTACAAACTATCTATGTCCATTCAGGCTGCTATAAAAGAATATCAACTAGGTGGCTTTGGAAAATACACCAACCAGACAACATTTCACTTAATGAGAGAGTGGTTTATGCTCCTATCTCCCAGGCTCATGTAAGCAGGCTTTGGACTCCATTCTGAAAAAGATACAGGGCAACTGGATCTCCAAAAAGTCATCTAACATCTCACCTGGAAGGACAATAGATATTCATTGGTCACAAAAGGCAAAATATTTTTTCACCTCCATTGTCTTATTTGAGGTGTATAATCCCATATGTCTTCTAAAATAGTGTTACTTCTCTAATAATTAAAATTATTTTACAACATAATTAGTACCAGTAACCACCAATAACTAGAGGCTTATTTGTTACTTTTTAAGTGTGGCATAAGTCAATCTTTATTTTAACAAGATCTGCTAATAAGTGCTTACTATCTCTAGGGATGACTCTTGGTTATGTATGAGCCCAGTAGGTTTGATTAACTGATCCACACTCAGAACAGTACAATAGCTAACCCTGAAATGGTTCCCTCTTTATTCATTCTGCCAATCTCTAAATTATTCTCTCCCTTCTTCTCCCTCCCTATTTCTCTCTCCCTCTCTCTCCCATCTTTCTTCTAATTGGTCCCTTTGAATTCCTCCATTTTCTTTTCTTGCTACCTTCATCCAATCACCCTTAATAATCCAACTTTATATTTGAGTAGCGTTCTTCATCTCTTTTTCCTTCTGCTTTCTTTTCCATGTTACTAGCTGCATCTTTATAGTTCTTTATTCGATGTCCTAATTAATGAAAATTAAATAATTGTCTTCATTCCCTTCCTTCCTACAATTAACATTTAATAATCACTACTAGACAACGCAGATAAAAAAAAAAAAACATACACAACAACAACTACATTGAAATCAGTCTCTTAGAACTCACGCTTGAATGTTCCTCCTTCCTCTCTACCAACACTTAAAAATCCCTATATGAAATCAGAGCAAGGAAAAATGTCAGGAAGCTTTGAGGGAGAAGAGGTAGGACCAGTGAGACCACAGTAGGAATTATGCTTTTCAGAAGTAATGTTTAATTCCATTTTTGTTGTATCCAATAACACTTTCTACACTGAAGAATTATACATTTATTCCTAGAAATGGTGAATTTTAAATTCTCTTTTGAAAATGCTAGTTGATACATTTTATACTTAATTATATTACCTTAAGACAAGATCTTTAATTGTTGCTTCCTGCTCTTAATTTTAGAAATATAACTCAGGTATTTTAAATCTTCATTAAATAACACATTTAAGCAATTTTCTACCTCAAATTAGAGAAATGATTTTTTACTGGTTGTAAACTTTAGTAAAAGACCAGGTATTGGCCTTACCTAATTGTCAGTCTCTCTGCAACACAACAATGCATAAGAAAGGTAAATAAAACAGAAGATGGATAATAGCCTGGGAACATACATACAGTCATTTATAATTATCGTATTAATAAAATGCACTAAGCCTGTTTGGAGACATTTTTCAGTGTTCTTTGTTTTTTTTCTACATTCAATTAGTCAAAAAATTCTGTTGTGTCTACTTAAATTTCCCTTGCACTAACTTCCATCTTTTTTACTACTACTTTAGTAGTTTTACTTCAAATTCCTATGGTCTTTTTAAAAAATAATGTATTAACCTATAACTGAGAGCAAACCCTCACAACTTGCATTCATTTTACCCAATCAAGACAGCTATTGCTCTAAAACATTTAAAATATTTACAGTTCACACACACACACACAATTAGGTGACTACTTGAATTTCTTACTTTAGTATTTTTTTCTCCCAATCTAATCCCAAAATTTAGTTAATTTATTTAGCAAGTATCTTTGAGCACCACTATGTATCAGGGCTGAGGACATAATGGTAAACACAGAGAGACAGGAGGCTCACTCTATGGACCTTATTTTTAAAGAAAGAAGTCATAATTTTACATGCAAAAATATGAAGTTGCAATCCTTATAGGTGCTGGAAAGAACTGATATGTAATGCTCTGAGATTATCCATAAGAGAGATTATATATCCAGGGACATTAAGGAAGCCTTTCCTAGGAAAATTATACCAGAGCTCAGGCGGGAACAATTGATAGAAGTTAAATTGATGAAAAGGACTTCATGCACTCTAGGCAGAGGAAAAAGGGAGCCAAAGCCCCATGGCACAAGGTACTAAAGGACAAGAGATGTTCAACTCACTTGGAATGGAGAGAGCAAGGGTAGGTGAGACATGATGGAGATGAGGATAGAGAGGTAAGCAAGGAACTGACTTGTGGTGCCTTGGAGACCATGTTAAGGATATTTGGCTCAGATTAAGGGGCAGATGGTGGAGTATCCATTAGGAAACTATTGCAGATAAGGAGCTACGACCAATGTCTTGGTTTCTGGTAGTAAACATAAAAAAAATAGATGAATTCAATAAAATATGCATTCAGTAGGAAATAAAAGGTTTGCAGGATTTAGAAAATAAAATTTGCAGAACTTGGTAATAGATTGGATATAGAAGGTGAAAGAGAAGGAAGAGTTAAAAATGACTCTTAGGTATCTGGCTAGTACAACTAGAGGAATAAGGAAGCTTTATTCTGAGAAAGAAAACAATTCAATCAGATTTGTAAGAAAAAATCCTGAGTGTTAAGATGGACAAACTGAGTGTGAGATATCCTTGAGTTAACCAAGGAGACATAATATGTTTACTGTTAGATTTAGGAACTTTTTTATATATAAATTCTTACTATACGACCACATACTATAAACTAATCCTATAGGGATGTTTCCTGTTACCTTGAATCTTCCTAGCAAAATGTTCTTATCACACACTTACCAAAATTCTATTTGCATTCCAGTCTTTTATAAATACACTAACGAATATTTTGCATGAGTCTATAATCTGTCAGATACTGAGTTTGTAGCAAGTGTTTGAAATTAATCATGTATTGTTCCCCCCAATCAAAAAACTTTTTAATATAGGAGTATGTGAGTAAGGCCACCATCATCAGGAGTGGATAAATATCTCCCTACTGAAGAACTCATCTTGGCATGCTACTGGTCCCTGGTAGATGTGAGACTCTTCACCAAGAGACATAAGTAACCACATGGCTGGAAATACTCATCACGAAATGTCTCATCAAGATTATTGAGTCATAAAGTCAGGCAGGCTCAATAACAATCTATTTGAAGATGAAAGAGATACATTCAGGCTTGAGCACAAATGGACTAGAAGACACAAGCAAACTGTTTAAGTAGTAGTCCAAACCTCTCCTCCATTGTTGTACAAGCACTCCTCTCTCATTTTATGCATATAGTTAGTTATATATGAGATCTCATATAACCACCAAATAAGAATTTAAAATCCCAAGCTTGGTTTATAGAAAAAATTGGCTCAGTATGTGACTGCAAGCTAAAAAGAAAAGGTGACCATTCAGGGCTAGAAGATAGTGATAACAGAAAATCTTCCCAAATGGGAAGATATTTTGGTAGTACGACTTCTGATCATCCATCTTGTAATGAAAGAGAAATAACTCAAGTTTGTATATATACAAAATCATGAGCATGAGCAGTGGAGAAGCTCCCAGCTAGCTGTGATTAGACACATAAATAAAAGTATTTAAAGAATGAGAATGAAGAAATCCAGAGTAATTCATGAGGGTAGTAATAAGCTAAAAGTGTGAAAATTTTTGTTTCACACATTAATGGCACCAGAGGGCATCTACCCTGGGACAGGCACTAAACTCGGTAGAAAAAATGACATAGCCAATTGATATCAGCTCACATGAATGGAGAGGCCACAGTGTCAGAGGAGGCTATTTGTGGATCTAGCAGCATGGACTTCCAATTACCAAAGATGATCTGTTAGTGCCACATCCAAATATCTAATATGTCAGCAAAAGAGACTGATCCTATGTCCCTAACATGGCACCATTCCTCAGAAGACCAACAAGCCACTTAGTGACAAATTAACTACACTGGGCCCTTTCCATCTGAGAAAGACCTGCAGTTCATTCTCAAAGAAATATATACATGTACATTCCAGGTATGGGATTGCCTTTACTATCTTCTGGGCTTCATCTAACATAACTATCTGCGGTCTTCAGTAGTGTGTAATCGACTAGATTGGAATTCCATATAATATCACATAAAACTATGGAAACCACTTTACAGAAAAGGAAGTGCAGGGTGGCTCATGACAACAGAATCCACTGATCATATTACATAATCTAAAAACTACCAGAGCATTTGAAGGGCTTACCAAAGCAACAGCCGGGAAACTACTCTGCAAACACAGATATGCTACCTCTGAGGATGAAATATATTCATTGACTAAAAAATACCTATACATTTCCTATAAGAATACTCTGATCCAGGATCAAGAAATGCAAGCAGACTGGCCCCAAATACTATCAATCACAGGGACACACTTGAGGATTTTCTGCTTCTTATCCCAGCAAGTGTCTGGGCTCTACAGAATTAGAAGAGACCCTCAAAGAGGCATATTTTTGCCATTGAATTATAAGTTTTGATTTATCTGGGTAATTTTGGCTTTTTGTACATAAGGCCCAGCAGAAAAGATATCATTTTTAATGAACAATTGACATTGGTCACCTGGAGGAAATAGGGGTACTTGTATAAAAAGAGAGCAAGAAGAAATGTATGTGAAATCAACTAGTTGCTTCTTTATTCTTACCTGCCCAATTATGCCTATAAATGGACAAAAACAGCAAACCCAGTCTGAAATAAATATGATCACCAGGAGATTGGGCTACAGAAGCATTGAAGGTCTGAATAATGTACCAGGAAAGCCCCAGATGCCAGCAAAATGGTAGCTAAGAGTAAGGGGAACATATAAGGGATAGGATAAAGGGAAAAATGATTACTGATTATGGCCTTGAGATCAACTGCAGTAGAGGCTATTATTTGTTCCATTTATTTCTCCTTTCTAAGGTTCCTTTTAAGAAAAAAAGCTCTTTTAGGAAAATGTTTCCTTTTAGGACTACTAAAGGAGCTGGCCTCGAATGTGCTGAAGAAGTGGATCTGTATGGTGTGAAGAGTAGACGCTGATAGATACACAATACACCTCTGGGTTCCCCTTTAACAAACGACTTGGTGCCCAACACAAGGACTGAAGTGAAAACACTGCCTTCAGCTGCCAGATCCTCCAGTACCTGCCCCAGATGCAAAGAGCTGATTCACTCAAAGTCCTGTAAAAAGCCCAGCTCCATAGCTCCTCACCTGGTTGCCTGAGGTTTTGGGGGACCTGCTTCACTGATCAATTTTCTGCTTTGTCAAATCTTTGCTTTCTGTACTTTCTCTTCCTAGGAGTAAGCCTTAGAAAATATCTTTTACAACAAACTACCTTGACATCTACTCCTAGAGTATGCAACTTTATACAGGATCTCATTAGTTTCTCTGTGAACCATTTTGATAAAATGTGTTTATTTTAGCTAATACAATCATGTCTTTTTTTTTTTTTTTACTTTGCAAATGCAAAACTCAACAGAACACCTCGAAATGATATTCACAGTATGATGGAAGGAAGGGAAGCATGTGCATAAGTCAAAAGTCAAATGTAATGAACAAACTTCCTCAGATTCAAAAATCCTCTTCATCGAAATGCTTAATATCTTCTAAGAATGAAGTTTGAGTGTTGTAAATATAAAATAGTTCAAGCTGGCATTGTCACCACTTAACCCGTAGTGCTGCTCATGATTCTTACACATAGGAAGCTAAGAACCATGAGGATCAGTTCAGTCACAGAGCAGGCCTGTCTGCATTTCTCATGTTTCCAAAGAGAAAAATAAAGTTTGACCAAATTTTTCAGCTTCAAAGTCTCCACTGTTATCAAAGTTAAATATAATCCTTAACATATCTTATTTTACTAAGGTAAAATAAAGATCTGAGAATAAAATGGTCATTACCAGTGTAAAATGAGCCATGAATCTAAACCCTTAGAGAAAAAGGCTTACTAGGAAAAAACTGAGAATTCAGATAAATTTCAGTTGATTTTAAAGGCCTTAGCAATACAACCAGGCACTATTAACTCTACCAAAACAAAACAAAAAACACTGCTGTTTATGGCACTATTAATAAAAGAACTTAGATTTAACTTCAGGGACTGTCTTAAGGCAAACTGTAGTTCACATAAGAGTCACTTCATACATAATAGTTTTAGGGTCAGTTTCCCAAGTTGAGAAATAAACTTGTGTCCTACAACTCAGATTATGTTATTAAAACAGGCATACCACTGTGAAATAAAACACCATTTTTATATATTAATTTGGTTGAGTCTCTTAAAGTTTTTTTTGCTAGTTCATTGCAGTCAGAATATTTTTTTTTTAGAAAAAAGAGACTCAGTACAAAAGATGAAGGAGCTGAATGGTTGGAACAAAAGGAAAGAATTATTTAATACTTGGGTATTTTAGATTTCCATTTCTGGTATAATAATGTATTGGACCCCATGAAAGATCATACTCTTGAAAGCTTCTGATAATCCTGGATGAAATAATATATAATGAATGTTTTGTGCGCACACTGTTGGAAATCATAAGTAATTCACAATAACAAAACAACCACACAAGCTAGGAAAAGAACACCAAATCTTTGATGAGATTGCAGCAATAGCAGCAGCTGTGAGACCCTGAGAAAACAACCCAATAAAGTCATGCTCAGACTCCTGACCCACAGAAACTGTGAGATAATATATTAGGTGTTTGAGCCCCTAAAAAAAATGAAAACTATTTAAAAAATAATAAATTGTAATAAAATTATTAGTCTTTAAAGATACATATAAAATTCTTTGAACATACGTAAAAATCTTAGTCACTAACAACACTAAAACAACTACCCACCATTAAAGAAATGTGAGTCACGTGGTATGAATTGGGAATTTGCCCAAATGATGTACAAAGAAACTTTATTCTTAATATGAAGGCAAAGGTTTTTGAATATATAAGAACCCAGGGAATACTTCTCCTTTGATATAATCTTAAAGAAAATACTACAAAATAACTTCAGCCAGTTTGAATGTTCTGGAAAAATACATCTTTTGCAGGGAATACTCAAAAAAAAAAAAAGAAAGACCTATAAGCTTTATGAAGAAAATATAAAATGCTTATAAAATTAGGAAAATATGTTCTTTCACAAAATGAGAAAAGCTTAAGCTATTAAAATGAATTCATGAATTTGACTATATTAAAATAAATTCTATGCTACAAACTGAAAGACATTTGAAAATTATATAGCTGTCAAGGCATTTGTACCAGAAAACAGAAATTTTTATAAATCATTAGGAAACAAAATAAACATTTTTCTAAAATGAGAAAAGGATTTCTATGAACTTTATAGAAAACATGAATGGCTAATAAACATATTAAAAGATGATCTACTTTGTAAGTGATCAAGAAAATGCATATTAAGGCCACAATGATATACTTTTCCACTCCTTTCACTTCAACCAAAACTGTAAGTCGGACATTACTAATTTTAGGGAAGGATATGGGGAAAAAATGGTGAATTTTATTCACTACTGATGTGAGAAAAACTTTAGAAAAGAAATTCTTCTTAGCTATTTTGCTCTTTTTTTTCTTTGCTTACTATTTAATTAAAAAAATTAAAACCAGGCTATACCACTTGCATACTGTATAACTCAGATGCTGTGATACATGAAAATTTTAGGCCTATCTGTGATTTCTTAACCCCAGATAAATAGCTTTTTAATTTGCAATTAACAAGATCTATTCTACATATGGAAATGCACATTTTCAAATAAGCAAAGAAACCATAAAGGACTACATATTAGAAATGACAACATGTGAATGGACAGATTTGATTTTTTTCACATGCGGAATCTAATTCCTTTTGGGTCCGGTTTCTCTACGAGAAAAAAGCACTATCCCTGTTAATATATGTGTCAAATTCTCAATGGCCCAAATTCTGTGACGCACCTCCATCAGGTAGTGGCATCTGTTCCCTTTCCCCTTGTGTCTGGGCTTGCCCCTGATGCTTTACCAATAGAGTACAGCATCATGATTCTATGTGAGTTTCTGGACTGGCAACTTCCATCTTGGTCTCTTGTAATCCTGAGATTCAGTATTAGATGTCCAATTACACTTCAGGAAAAGCCATGGAGAGAGGTGCTAAAACAATATGAAAGTAGAGAGTAATCCAACCAAGCCCAGACATCTCCACCAAGTTGGCAGGCAAGATAAATAAACCTGTCTTAGAATCTCGAAAGAGCCCGGCCATCAGTGGAATACCACTGAGTAACCCCAACCAGTCATAGAGCAGAAGAATCACTCAGTGGAGTGTTTTCTATATTCCTGACCAACACATAATGATAGATAATAAAATGATTGTTGCTTTAAGCCACTATGTGTCAGAATAGTTTTTTTAAAGTGCTGGATAATGAGAATATTTACTTCAGTTTGTTTAGATTATTTTAGTTTTTAAAGTAAAAATGGAAATTAACTATGAAGCTCCATATTCTATGGTAAATACAGTCTTTCAAAATTGACAAATTATCCTTTATAAATGTAATGAAAAGAAAAATTTTGATAACTCACTTATTCAACATTTTTAGGGCCTGCATTTTGTGCTGGCTGCTGGAGGTAGAATACCAAACAATAGTTCCTACCCTCAGAGAGCTTACATTCTATTTAGTAAGAAATACTAAAGAACAAATCACAAATTTATTTTAAAGAATGATAAATAGTATGAAGAAAACAGATATGAAACTAAGAGGGCCATAGAAAAGACTTAATTTACATACAGCAGTTGGGAAAGTATTCCATTAGATGGTGGCATTTGACATTCGACAAGAAAAAAGCAAATGTGTTTTAAAAAGGAACAGTATAGTACTGGCCAGATCCTTGATGCAGAAAGAAATCAAGTGGGGAACTGAAGGGTAATCAGTCATTGTATAGCTGCATTTGTATTATATTTATTGAGAATTTCAGTGGTCCAAGTAGAGGGTAAGATTAGGTACCAATTCATGCAAAATATTTAACCATGGTAAGTTAAATAATAAGGTGTTTTTGTTTTTGTTTTTTTTTTATGGGAAATAAATGGCCACTGGATGATCGTAAGCAAAGGGATGACATAACTCCAAAATAGTCTAAGATAACTTTTGACATTACACTGAAAACAGGTTGGAGAAACTTGTTATTTACTTACTATTCACTGAGTTATTCCCCCAAATCTTATAGAAATATTTATGCAAATATGTATACAAATTGTGCAGAGTGCTGTGCAAGTCTCCATGGGGGTTCCAAAAGGCTCATATTTCTTCTTTTATTAGCAATGTAGGAGAAGTAAGCAAAGAGACTAGGGTAATCTAAGCAATAATTAAAAAGAAAAATTCTCACCAAACTAGTTTTTGAAAAACATTTTTCTTATGTTAGCTCAGTTGTAGAATATCACTGAAACAATGAAAGTCTCATATAGTATAATACAGTCTGCATTTGGGCAAAATATTGATGTATTGCTAAACAGATACAAGCAAGTGCACTGTGCAATGGGACACTCTCTAAAAACAAGCCATAATGTACATAAAAGGAAAAATGAGGTCTAAATCTCTTTAATGTATATTATGTGAATATGAGTGATTGGTATAATTAAATCAGTATCAACTTATAGATCAAATGTCATTCATTTAAAAAATTTTATTTACTCCCTTTTGATTTATAATAACATACCACAGCTTTCAGAATATAACCAAGTTACTAAATTACTTTTGAAATAATTTATCATTATCACAGTATGGAGTCTTCAGAACTATAAACATTACACATTCTTTAACTTAAGTAATCATTAACTTCTCCTAATAGTATTTTGTAGTTTTAGATGTAGATGTTATTTATACCAATCATTAGATTTCTACTCGTTTTATGATAATTAGGAATATCTTTATTAAGATTTATTTTTAATTATTTATGCTAATGTAAAAAATAATTAATTTTTGTCTGATATTGAATCCAGTGGTCTTTTTAAATCAGCTATGAATTCTACTTAACTATAGTTTTGATTTCCTTCATATACATTTACATGTGAATAATGACAATTTTATCTTTTATGTTTCAGTTTTTATATCTTTTATTCCTCTTCCTTGGTTAATTAAATTAGCTAGTATCCTCATGTAATGCAGAGTAGCTGGCATTATTGTCTAAGTCTCAAACTCAGGTATTAACTTTGTTTTACAACACCTCTTACCAAATTAGAAGCTCCTTTATGTTCCAAAGTTGTTAAGACTGATTACATATTAACCTAAATCATGTACTTTTATTTAAGTACGTTTTAATATTTGTGGTTACTTTTAAGGAATTTACTAAATAACTATTTTTAAATTTCTAACATGGTAAATATTCGTAGATATATTATACATAAATAAAAGTCTTTGAAGTCCTTATAATTTTTCAGCGACTAAAGGGATCCTGAGACCAAAAACATTGAGACTTGCTATACTAGTGTTACTAGTGTTTTCAAATAACAAACTAGTTTTATTGATTTATTATATTGCATTTTTTTTTTTTTGCTATTTCATTATTTTGCTGAAATATGCATTATTTCCCTTCTTCTATTTTCTTTAAGTGTTTTATTTTTTCCCCCTAACTCCTTGGTATAGCTAACTAGGTTACTGATTGTCAGCCTTTCTTCCTAGCCAATACATGCATTTAAGGAAATACAGTTTACTTTGAGTATGACTTGAGCGATATCCAATATGTTTTATTATATCATTTTCATTATCATTCAGTTAAAAATTTTTCTAATTTTTATCGTGACTTCTTTGTCTCATAGGTTATTATAAATATATATTTTAGTTCTAAAACTAAAGATGTCTTAAGGTAGAAGATTAAGTTTTTTAACTGAGATATTCTTTGTTAGTGTAGGTATTTATAGGTATAAATTTTTTCTAAGTATTCTTTCTCTGTATCCCATAACTTTTGGCATGTCGTGTCTTTATTTTTATCCATGTCGAAGTATTTTCTAATATGCTTTGAGATTTCTTCTCCAACCCACTGATTATTAATTGTATGTTTAAAATATCTGTGAATTTTCCAATTGTCTTTGTTATTTTTTTAGTGTGACTCCATTTTTATCTGAGAACATAGCTAATTGTTACCTGAGAACATTCTTTGTATGATTTCAACTTTTTAAAAATATGTTGGGGCTGTTTTCATGGCCTACTATATGTTCTATCCTGGAGAATGTTCTATATGCACTTGAGAAAAACCTTTGTAATATTTTTTTGTTTCAATTTTTCACTATCATAAACAAAAAATAAAGTTTTTTGCCTTCATATTTTAAGTATATATTTTCATATATAGAGAAGTATAGCTTAATACTTTCTATTTTAACATTTAAATATCTATTTACATTTTTCACAGTTTTAGTCATTTTTATTGAGAAATAAGTTTTCGATATTATTATTACTCTTTAGAAAATAATGTATTTTCTCTGGCTGGTTTTTAACATTTTATCTTTGCTTTGTTTTGAGTAGCTTCCTTAAGATGTGGTTACATTTGTATTTTTCCTTCTTGAGGGCTATAGTATTTTTTAAATTACTGGCTTGATGTCTTTTTACAGCTTTTTAAATAATCCACTATTTTTTTCTCTTTTTCTTCTTGAATTCCAATACAAGTATGTAACACCTTTCTACGCTGTTCCATATATATTTACATTCTTTTTAAAATACTTTATTGTACATTCTCTCTTAATAAATAGATATAGATATATAGATATTCTAGTAAACTAATACTCTAGTCAGCTATATCTAATCTGTTTAAAATCCATTTATTATGCTCTTTATTTCAGGGATTTTATTCAGTTCTATAAGATCCATTTAAATATATATACAGTTGACCATTGAACAATGTGGGAGTTAGGGACACTAATGCCCTGTAAAGTTGAAAATCAACTTTTGATTCCTCAAAAACTTAAGTGTTCCTGGTATTCCCAGGGGATTGGTTGCAGGATTCCTGGGGATACCAAAATCTATAGATGTTCAACTCCCCTACAAAAAAATAGTGTAGATTGATGTATACACTTAGCCCTTCGTATCTGTGGATCCCCAGCCATGAATCAAAAATAGTTATTTATTGAAAAGAATATGCATATAACTTGACCTACACAGTTCAAATCCATGTTGTTCAAGGGTCAAATGTGCACATGTGTGTGTACATATAAATAATACGCTCTGGTGAAAATCTATTATTTTCTTGACTATATTGATCACACCTTTCATAAAAGCCCATTTGATAACTCCAAAGTATATATTTTGTGGGGAGTTTTTATTGGCTTGCCACATAATTTTGAATTCTAGATAATATGTAAAAAAATTATAGAGTAAATTTGAGATTCTAAGTGGTGTTACTCTTTTCCATAAATTAAATGTTATTTTATTCTGATAGGCAGTTAGGATGGAGGTCATAACCTTATTTCAACTTGTGATGGAGTACAGTCAAAGCTAGACATCAGTTTTTGTGAAAATTATACTATTCCTGGTTACTTCTTATTGCTCTGTGCAGTCCTTCTAGGCTCCAGTCGACTGCCTGGCATGCTTTCAAGTTCCGTGCTGCTTGATGGATCCTGAAATCTAAGTTTATGCCCTAACCTCTTTGGAATAGATAAATCTATTTATCTCTTCAGCCTCTCTTCTGTTGCTTCCTGCCCAGCATCTAGACTGTTAGGGTTAGCGACTGGCAAATATAATGCAAAACTTCCCAGAATATTGGGCTCATTTTAGACTTTTCCTTCTTTAAGAATCCTCTATCCCCTAAGGTCCTCTATCTTGCCTCAATAGCTCTCTGATTCCTTCAAATGTTTTTAAAAGTATCCAAATGTGTCGGATTTTTTTTTTTTTTGATTAGGGGTTGGTCTACTATAAGGTTGTCCAATAGAACTAAAAGTGACAATTTCTCATAAGTACTTTTGATGAAGGTCAGCTATGTTTTTGTAAAGTTCTCCAAATAATTCTACTATATAGTCTAGGTTGAAATTGATAATAAAGTACGTTCAATTGCACAGGCCTCAATCAAGTCTATGTAGTCCTGTGATGGCTAATTTTACATGTCAATTGACTGGACCACATGGTGCCTAGATATTTTGTTAAATGTTATTCTGGGTATCTCATTGTATTTGGATGAGAGTAATATGTAAATTAGACTGAGTAAAGCAGATTGTCCTCCATAATGTGAGTGGGCCTCATCCCATCAGTTGAAGGCCTGAACAGAACAAAAAGGCTGACCCTCCCCCAGAGAGAATACTTCACACTCGACAGCCTTTGAACTGGGACAGCTGCTTATTCCTGCCTTCATATTTGAATTGAAACATCGACCCTTCCTGGGCCTTGGGCTTGACTTAAACTATACTGTTAACTCTCCTTGTTCTCAGGCCTTCAGACTCAGTCCAGAAATATATCACTGGCTCTCCTGGGTGTCCAGCTTGCCAACACACCCTGAAAATCTTGGCACTTGCCAGCATCCACAATCATGTAAGCTAATTGCTTATAATCAATCAATCACTCTCCTATTGGTTTTGTTTTTCTGGAAAACACTGACTAAAACAATCTTTAAGTGGGTTTCAGAGCCTTCATCTTAAGTCCCTCTACTGTAGAAAGTCATAGCTTCTTTATAGATACTTTGTATAAGAATTATTTAAGGTAAACACTACATTATAGCTCTCATATCACAAAAAATACATCTAATACACTCTACTAACTTATACTTAGTTGTATATTTCTCTCTATCCAAATTTTACATAAGTATAGAGGGTCCTGTGGTTGTTGAACTTAGCAACAACAAAAAAAAACTGAGCATCTTTGCTTGTCAATCTTTCTTCCTAGATTGCTCTTTCTCCAAATATATGCTTGACTCACTTAAGTCTCTATTCAACTGTTCCCTTGCGTTTTTGGCCTTTCCCCAGGAACCTCCCCCATTCCTTCTTTCTTCCCCTGCTTTATTTTTTCTCACAATAGTTATAAACTTTTAAAATGCTTATAGCTTACTTATTTCATTTATTCCTTTCACAAAAACCCTAATACAATATAAGCTTCATAGGCATCTTATTTTATTTATTTTGTTTCTGTTTTGTTATCTACCTTCAGTACCTCAACATTTGTGCCTTTTTAGTAAGTGTTCAATATGTATTTGTTTAATGACTAAAACAATCCGTAAGGAGATTCTAGAAGATCTCAGTGGTCTTCTACTATGCCAGCATGTGGAGAGAATGATCTCTTGACCTCATATAAAGAAAAGAGGGGAAGGATAGTGACATTCAATCAGATTTGGAAGCTTAAAAGTCGGCTTTCATAGACATGGATGTGGGGTACATGATTTTTTTATACACTCTCTGAAATGAGCAGACTGCTCGGGGGCTTGTAGGATTCTAAATGCTCAAAACTGCAAGGGTTATTTCTTTCTGCACACATTACAACTCGGTAAATTAAAAGAATCAATAGAGGACTGATATAAAGAGTACAACTTTTTGAAGAATTAAAAAACATGTTTACTTGACATTTCTGAGATGATAACATGGAAACAACATTCCAGAGGGGATAAATTCTAAGATGAATGTTAGAGCTTTGTGAAGCTACCAGTTTCTTGGCAAGTGTTGTAAATCACTGATTTAAATGCAAAATAGAATACTAATTTTATCTGTGCTTGAATACTATAGGTTCCAAAGAAAATTAGATTTGTTTTTTCCTTCAAATTCCTTTGTGTCAACATCATAATTACCTTCTTCATCATTTCTGTAATCATAACTCTATTGAGCATCACTATATTCCAAGACTGTGCTTACTGTTTATTATCTAACTTGTTCTCACAACTATCCTGCATCTACAGATGTAAGAACCAAGATTTTAAATGATTAAGTTTGAATAAATCTTATTACACTGTTATGGTTTGGAGCAGAAAGATGCCCTCTAAATAAAAATATGCCTTGAATTTCATTTTAATTGTGTATGTAATTAAATATGCTTTACTCCTCTCCTTAATTGTTTATTCTGTTTTCAATAATAGTAATAAGAACAGTAATAATAAGAACCTGCCAAGACAACATGTAGTTATCAAGTATTTACTACATGTGAGAAAATGTAAGCGATAAAAGAAGTGTCATACACAGTCCTTATCCTCAGAGATAAAAGAATAATTCAATTGAAATGCAAACATTAGTAAGTGGCAAATGAGTCTAGAAATGGGAGAAATCTCTATGGGTTACAATGTTTACTGAAGTTATTATAAGGTAACAGGCTTTGTAGAATGGGTAAAATGTAGGTAAGTAAGAAGAGGAAGCATGTTCTAATCAGTAGTGGCATATTTAGAAAATGGGTAAAACAGGTTTCTGAAGCAGAGGGTTATTTTTTAAAACAGTAGGGCAGAAATTTGAGGTGTGTAGGTCAGAGGTAACTCAGAAGAGTTAGAAAACAAAATGAAACAAAATTGATTTTGACTATAAGTAATGGTGAAACATGAGAGATTTTTCTGTTCTAATAAATGACAGATCTCTTTGGAGGGGGAAATGAGAGCAGGAAGATCACAGGCTGTAACTATAGTCCAGAAGTAAGAGAATTTGTACATAAACTTGTCAGGAAAGTACAAATAGAAAGTAGTAAGAAAGTATGAGAAGTCTTATTTAAAAGTTCTTTTGGGCACATGGAATTCTGAAGTAGGTATTAGGAAAGAAGTATGTACTGAAAAAGGTGAGGTTGAGAAAACAGAGGGTATGATTATCAGGAAAAATGTTGGAGCTTTATGAAGCCACTAGTTCCTTCAAAAGTAATGCAGATCAGATTTAAACATAGTGTGCAGTACTAATTTTATGACTGCTTGAACATATAGACATCACAGAAAACTAAAGATTTGTTTCTCCCTTCTAATTCCTTTCAGAGTGAACATCATAAGTATCTTCATCATCCTGAAAAGATCATTCAGGTTGTTCAAACCATACAGTTCTAACAGTACAGCAAGTTCAGAAAAGGTACAAATGTGGTAGTGAGTGTTCTTCCAAGCCCTATCATCTTTAGCTAAGGAACTAGAGTGAGGCATATTCTGCATGTAAGTCCTCTTAGTAAATATACTTGTAGTGAGCTGAAGACATAAAAGCAGGAATAAGAAGTACTCCAGACCTGATGTGTTTTACAAATTGACTCAATGACAGAGTCCTATAGGAGATGGAGAATGGATGAAATCATTCACTAAACACACACATATGGGGCTTACCGACAAGACGGCGGAGTAGGCAAACGCCATGTTCACCTACCCCACAACTGCATCAAAATTTCAACTAAACTAAAGAACAACCATCACTAAAAACCGCCCAAAGTGTAGCTGAACAGAAGTCCTATAACTAAGGATACACAGAAGAAGCCATATGGAGACTGGTAGGAGAGGCAGAGATGCAGACAGGGCTGGTCCCATGCCCATGGGCACCAGTTAAAAATCAGGAGGGATACCTCAGCAGCAGAGATTCCCCCTGAGAAGCAAGGAGTGCCAGCTCAACACTAGGATCCCCAGCTAAGGGCTGTGATACTGGGGAGAGAAGTCTCTGAAACTTCTGGCTGTGAAAAACAGTGGAGATGGTGGCTGAGAGAGACAATGGGCTGCTGGAGTCCCAGAATCCCTCTTAAAGGGCCAGCACAGATTTATTCACTGATGCACTCTGAGTTCTAGCACTGGAGCAACAGCTCAAAAGGTGCCAGTGATACACAAGGAGGAACTGGATTGTCTAGCCTCATGGCAGGGGCTGTGGGGGTAGCTTCCTACCAGACAGAGGTGCTTGCAGAAGCCAGTGTTCCATCACTGAGCTCTCTCTCCCCATCCACCTAGCATGCATGCACAGCCAGGCACCATGTCTGAGTCACCATTGACCTGGCTAAGACTATTCATTATGCAGTGGTGATTCCGAAACCCAACTTTTGGTCCCATCCAAGCCACTTCCACTGGGTTTTCCATATAAGCCTGTCTTGACTTATGCTGTAGATCTTCCTAGAATGACTCAAAGGTTCACAAATCATGACAAGCATCATCTGACTGAAGCATGTACCATACCTCTTGCCAAGCAGCCTTAAACCTGGTGCTGATGGCAGCTGGCCACAGTTTGCAGCTTAGCCTCTCTGAGACACCCCTAAGCTCAGCATAAGTGGTGACCATCTGCAGATCATTTTGTAGTTCATCCTAGGTGGCCCTGGGCAGGACACAGGCAGCAACTGAGCTTGGCTTGCATTAGAGCTCCTCTCAAGAGGCCGCAGAACAAATATACCTGGTGGCCAGTTTGAGATCAAAAGAGTACCACCCAACCACCTCCACAAATGACATACCCAAAGGGCAGATTTGGCAGGCACCAGAGCCCTGCGAAGTTGAATCCTGTTTTATAGGGTCATCCCTTGCACAACATTTCCTCTGCTGTAATCATAGTAAATCCTCAAAACTAATTGGCCAGAGAGTCAATCCCTCTCATTGACATACCAACAGTAATCAAGGCTCAATTATAATGGAGAGCACAAACAAACTACACAAGGGATACACCAGGGGCACCCAACTCAGGTGACTAAGTAGACTGTGCTACTAGGCCCCACAGGACACCTACTACATAAGGCCACTCTCAAGAAAGAGAGACATAACAGCACTACCTAATACACAGAAACAAACACAGAAGGCAGCCATGATGAAGAGATAAAGAAACATGTTCCAAGTGAAAAAAAAAAAAAATGGATAAAACACCAGAAAAA
>NW_024354500.1:34422983-34560237 GCF_902729225.1 Pteropus medius | reverse complement strand
AAACTTAAAAAAGAACTAGTTAGAAATAAAGAATACAATAACTGAAATGAAAAATATGTTAGAGGGAATCAACAGTAGAGTAGAGGATCGAATCAACGGTTTGAAAGACAAGATAGTACAAAATAGAACAGCAACAAAAAAACAATCACAAAAAAACGAGGATAGTTTAGGGGAACTCTAGAACAATATCATAATAACATTTGCATCATAGGGGTACCAAAAGATAAAGGGAGCAAGGGATTGAAAAGCTATTGAAGAAATAATAATGGAAAACTTCCCTAACCTGGTGAAAGAAATAGACATACAAGCCCAGAAAGCACAGAGTCCCAAACAAGATGAACCCAAAGAAGCTCACACCAAGACACATAATTAAAATGCCAAAGGTTAAAAACAAAGAATCTCCAAAGCAGCAAGAGAAAAGCATTTAGTGACCTACAACCAAGATTACTCTACCCAGCAAAGCTATCATTTAGAATCAAACGAAAGATAAAGAGCTTTCCAAGCAAGAAAAAAGCTAAAGCAGTTCATCAACTCCAAACCAGTATTACAAGAAACATTAAAGAGACTTCTTTAAGAAGAAGGAAAAAAATAAAAATAAAAAATATGAATAATAAAGTGGCAATAACTACATATCTATCAAAAATTACTTTAAATGTAAATGAAGTAAATGTTACAATCAGAAGATATCAGGTGACTGAATGGATAAGAAAACAAGACCCTTACATATGGTGCACACAAGAGACTCACTTCAGATTGAAAAACACACACAGATTGAAAGTAAATGGATGGAATAAGATATCTCATGAAAATAGAAACAAACAAAAGGTGGGTAGTAATACTTAAACCACATAAAATAGACTTTAAAACAAAGGCTATAACAAGAGACAAGGACATAGAAATTACACTTCTTGGTATTTATCTGAAAAAAACAAAACACAAATTCAAAAAGACATGCATCTACGTTCATTGCAGCATTATTTTACAATAGCCATTATATGGAAGCAACCTAAGTGTCCATCAACAGATGAACAGATAAAGAAGTAGTGTGTGTGTGTGTGTGTGTGTGTGTAACGGACCATTACTCAGCCATAAAAACAATGAAATCTTGCCAACAACATGGATGGACCTAGAGGGTATGCTAAGTAATATAAGCCAGACAAATAAAGACAAATACCTACTGATTTTGCTTATATGTGGAATCTAAAACACAAGATTAATAAACAAAAGAGAAATAAACAAAATAGAGTACAAATTGATTGTTGCAAAATAGTCATGGGGATATAAAGTGTCGTATAGGGAATATAGTCAGTAATATTGTAATAACTATGCATTATGTCAGATGTGTGTTAGATTTATCGGGTGATCATTGTGCAAGTTTTATAAATGTCTAATCACCATGTTGCACACCTAAAACTAATATAATATTGTCTGTCAACTGTAACTGAAAAAAATGTTTTTAATTATTAAAAAAATAAACATACACATATCCACTGAATATCAATAATGTGGCTGACTCCGAGGACAGCGTAGTAAAGCAATTATCACTTAACCTAATTGTTACTACATAACAGGCATTGTGTTAAATCACTGTATAAATAATATATGATTCAATCTTCATTGAGACTCTAAGCACAGAGATATCTTTATTCTCCATTTATATGTGAGAACACTGAGGCTTAAAGACTAGGGAGTTACCAAATGTTGCGAAGTTGTCAAGGTGGTAGTGTCAGAAAAATTTGTGATCCATCTAATTTCAAAGACAGCTCTTAAACATTACACTATAATTTCAACTACGGTTTTGAATCTACATGATTCAGAAAATGATGTTACCATTTGTGAAGTTAAATGGAAGAGCAACTTTTATACACAAACTGTTTTTGTAAATGAAAGGTTGAGTTTGGTAAGGGGTTGTCTGGTAGCAATAAAACTCAAAATGAACAGTAGGTGGAAATAATTTAAGTTCCGAAAACAGAGAGAATGAACAAGAGCGTGTATTTGGGAATTGTTTCTGTAACAAACAATAGTCAAAACTATAAGGATAAATGAAATCTCCAACAGAATGAGGGTGCAAAGAAGAGGTAAGGTGGTTGGAAATTGCCTTGGGAATGGTGATAAAGGAAGCAAAAAATGGAACGAGAACCATAGAGGATACATGGCTTCAAAGGGTCAAGGAAAATGATGGCTGAAGAAAAGATAAGAAAGCAAGCTGTGTGGCCTTTTGAATATTCAGTAATGAAAATATTATGACAAAGATTTTAAAAGCATGAAGTATTTTAACTAAACAAGTATATACTGTCGCCCAGTACCTTGTGGCATGAACAAACCACAGTTGAGAAGAATTATTAGAATTCAAGATTAGGTCTGTGATCTCAAATTAAGCAAATAATAGTAACACATTTTAGAACATAGAAGACAGCTAGTGGACTATATAACTAGGTAATGACCCTACATTTTATAGTCATACTTTGATGGCTTGGAAGTTTTGTTGCATAATACATGAAATGTTTGATTAAACACAAATCTCTTTCTGTTTATTAAATGTCTGTTCTCTATTTCTACTTCTATAGGAGGGAAGTTCTATTTTCAATATTACAATAATTTAAAAAGAACATACTAGGTAATGTATACACAATCCTTAAAAAACTCTCAGGTAGACACAATTAACTTCATTTAACAAAATAAAAAAACTGATATATATATATGTATATATATGTGTGTGTATGTGTATCTATCTCTATATGTATATATGTCTCAATATAAATATTATATAACTTGTAAATTAAGTCACATACTTAATACATAGTAGAGGCATAATTCATAACCCTATATGATACTACCCTAACAATGAGACAAGAAAATATCATGCAGAAGTAGGGTTCATAGTAAATTCCAAATATTGTAGTGTTTACATAACTTTACTTGCTTAGATATCTTTACCAAAACCAATAACAAAATGTTTCCTTTCACTGTGAAATAATATTAAAGCAATGATTACTAATGAAATGGGGTAAGCTCTTAGGGATAAAAAGGAAATATGTTCTGTACAGAAATAACACAAAACAGTTGGAGATATTTCAATAACATACTGGGTTTTTACATAAGGGGCCAGACATCCCTGACACTGTGTCATGTTACGTGATTTGAGAAGTGTTTGACGGGGAGCCTTGGGTTAGCAACTGGAGTGGGCCAGGAACATTGGAGGCCCTGTTGAAATACTCCTTTCATGAATTCCTATTATACCTTACTATCTGGCCTCCATCCTAAATCAACTCCAATTCTAACTTATCAGAAGACAATGTTGGCTATTCCCTTCTTCAGCTGAAAAATATTCAGTGTCCTAAAAAATATCTTTCAAATTCCCAAACATGAGATAATCCTGTATTTAAATGTCTTTTCTTCTTTAGCCTATTAGATTCCTACTTATTTTTCATAACTTAATTTATTTATTAAATAAAGCTTTTTTCAGTACCCCAGGCAACCAGGCAATTCATCACCGAGGATTTTTGAAATACAGTGTGCCTATATCTTAAGATTATTGTGAGAATATAATAATGTATGCACAAGAACTTTGGGAAATACACACTGTATACACATAATCAGAAGCATATCTCTTACAACTAATGAGACAATATTTTTGCCCTGGATGAGGAAGAGAGTGACAGTGGCACTTTTGCTTTCAGAGACACTGCATAGAGAACAGACCCTAAATAAGTTTGAGGAGAGGCAGATAACCCTTTAGGCCATGACTGTCCCAAATAAATAATGTGAGTCATGTAAATAATTTAAAGTTTTCTAGTAGCCCCATAGAAAAAGTAAAAATAAACAGATGAAACTACATATGAAAATATATTTACTTGAATCAGCCAAAATGTTATTTCAACATGTACAAATTTTTGATATATTTTATATTCTTTATTTCATATTAGGTCTTTGAAATCTGGTGTCTATTTTACCCTTACAGCACAATTCAATTCTGACTAGCTACATGTCAAGTGCTCAAGAGTAACATGCTTGTAGGTCACTATACTGGACAGTGTAGCTCCAGGTTGTGCAGTTAGTGTGAGAGAGAGTGAAGATACACATACTGTATTACATTTGTTTAACAATTTGCTCCTCCACTGAATGCCACTTTCTCTCCTAGTAAGACCATGCCTGCCTTGCATTTTAAAATATTCCAGTGTTGTAATATCAGGTTAATGTACCTCTAGATTAATTTCTCAGATTCACTTAATACATTTCATTGTCTTCCAGCTTACATTACTTCATAATAGCAAGCAGAATCAGTTTGTTTTGAAAAGCTCACATGTTCAGAATACACAATTTAAGCTTCAGAGATATCTGCTATAGTAGCCCCTAGTCACATAAGACTATTAAAATTTAATTAAAACTGAAAAAATTAAAAGTTTAGTTTGTCAATCATACTAGACACATTTTAATGTGCAATAGCTAAATGTGACGAGTGGCAACTGTATTAGAAGTGAAGATTAGGGACATTTTCGTCATCTCAGAAAGTTCTATTAAGCAAAACTGATTTATACAGACAGGATAAATTATCTGATAATACAGTAAAGTTAGAGAATAGTAAGTTTTAATTTTTGACCTAGATTTACTATTTTAAGATTTGAAAGAATATACATGTTAAATGAATTTTAAATAGCCTCCTTAAAATAAAAAATTGGCTTATATAACATGGTTTTTTCCTGGCAACCTGCATAAAATTCTTTTAATGTTGTCAAACATTTAATTAATTTGTAAGTCATATTAAGAATTTTGTCCCTAAATTTCAATGAAACTGCCAACCCTTTCAGCATTACAATTAAATTTTTTTTTTTTTATGAATCCAGAATAAAGAAGAAGGTAAGAAAAGATGCAGCGGGTCAATATCTTGAAGTTAAATTGATTTACTTGTTACTTTTTTTCTCCTGCATTTAGCTTGATTTTAATTGGCTTGAAACCTGCTTGCATTACCATTTAATGACTCTATAAGACCATTAGCTAAATCCTACCCTAGGTCCATTAGAAGGAAATTGTACTTTGCTTTTATTATCTCATCTTCTCATGATAAGGCTTCCTTACAGTCTAACTGTTAAACTATTATTTTTTACCAAGTTTAAATTTATCAGTGTTACTGTGATTAAGACATGGCACCACTTGAAAATGATGCTGAACTGTTTTGAATGGAGAACTCATTGTGAGCATGTGGTATCCTGCCAGATTCAAAAGGATTAAGGATTGTTTTTTTCTGTATGTGGAAATATTGTAACATGAAAAATCTGCTTAGTTATCAATAATTTTTGTGGCCTGATCACTTAATTTTTTATGGCCCAGAAATAGTTTCTAACATGTCTCCTATTAACCTTTTCTTATGTTAAATTATGTCCCTTTTCTTATGACCAAATAGACAACGAATATCTCCACGACCAATAGAGTCTTTGAAAAACCTACAGCGAAAGACAAATGAAAAAAACAGTTATTAGCACTATTTTAATTGGTAATGATAAAAAGAGAAGATTTAAATAGCTGTCTATGATTAATTTCTATCAATTTAATAAGTTTAGAATAGTTATATATAGAGATCCTCTATAGGTAGTTTTATTACAGATAGATATACATTTTCCTCTATTTCTATAACTGTATATACAGGTAATTATGATAAAATTAAAAAATAAAATGAACCTTAAAAAAATGAAAACAGAGAAGCTATGACCAAAATAGTGGTACTGATCAAAAGCAGTGGTGGGAGAAAAAAATCCCCACCAAAAAAATGGTTCCAACAGTGTGATATTAAATGATGCCTTCATAAATGTCCTGTGGAACAACTGGCTATGTAGACTCAACTATTTGACCCCTGGAATATAAGCATCAGATGGCCCTGCTAATTATAATGAGGTGCAACAAAAGCATACATGAATTAATGTAAATGCACAGAAAGCACATTGGGAAGAGACGAAATAACATGGGAGTAGAGAGATGGATTAGAATAGTCCCATTGATATTTTCATGTTCAGGAAGGGGCCTAGCACAATACAGGTCTCCATAGAAGTGAATCACCTTTTAATCTGTCTTGTGTCACAATCGAGAATCATTAATCCAGAAAGTATAATGTGGACTGGCTTGAGATGATATCTTTTCTCTTAAGAACTATAAAGATTACTCTAACTCAAGTAATTGTTTAAATAAATATATAACACTTGAGTGTATGAAATAAGTAGGAAATAATGAAATTTGTTAAATGTATTAATAAAATGATTTGCATTATTGAAATGTAAGAATAGTGAGTTTTTCATCAAAAAAATGTCTGTGTGCTTTCTGTTTTAAAGATATTTGAAACCTCTTTAAAGTCATGTAAAACTCTAACTTTATTAAAACATTCATCAGTCATCCTCAGTTTTAAGTGCATATTGCAATCACTTGGGAAAGATGTAAAAATACTAACACTTAAACAAATTAAATCAGAATCTCCAGAATTGAAGCTGAGGTGTTGGTATATATATATATATATACACACACACACATTTAGCTATTGAACACTGAAATTTGGCTAGTGTGATTGACAAACTTTTAGGGTTTTTTTCAATTTTAATTTAAATTTTAATAGTCATATATGACTAGAGGCTGCTACAGTAGATATCTCTGAAGCTTAAATTGTGTATTCTGAATGTTTGAGCTTTTCAAATGGTATATGCACACACACACACAATCTGAGCTGTTTTGTGTGTATATGTACACACATACTATGCAATCAGTGATAATCCTTTATTAGAGGGATCTGATCATTTGTGCTTGCAATAAATTTTTAAATGTATAGTATTTTGTTTATAAAATGTATTCTAGATTGGATTTGTTTATGAGTGGCAATGTTAAATATTTAAAAAAAAATTAATAGGTTGAGCATTAAACAAAGTATAAATAGTAGGGAGGGTTTGTTCCCCACAAGTGAAAAGCCCTCTGGACGGTTAAGAACCCTAGCCACATGCCAAGGGCACAGTCAGAAATCAACCTACCTTATTCTAAAATGCCGCCAATCAAGATGTAATTAAATTTTGAGACTGAATTTCACAAATAGATAAAATCACATATCCAGCACTGTGGATGATAGATAGATAGATAGATAGATAGATAGATAGATAGATAGATAGATAGATAGATAGATAAATAGATAGATAGATAGATAGAAAATCATTTTATATAATCCATTAACGTAAAGTGGTTATTATTGGGTGATAGATGAAGAATAGTAGCTAGATGAAGAGAGCTTCCAGTGATGAGATAAAAATACACATTTACTTTTATACTATTGTCGGATACTAAACTAAAATTATGTGATTAATTTAAAGTGGTATAATATTAATATATTTTGGGCAGGGAAATCTCAAACCGACTTAAGCATATTAAGAGGATAGAGTATTATGAAATAGATGCGTATGTACATATGTATTTACGATTATGCATGTGTTGGGAAGATAGGAGATTTTAGAATTCCTTTGAAATATCTAGGCACAATCCACAAAATGAGGAATTAGGAATAGATATGATGTCTGAGAGCTCTATGGCATGGGAGTCAAAGGGGGACCACAACTCAGAGATCCAGTGACCAGGTTCTTGTCTTATGCTGTGAGAAAGAATTCAAGGACATGACAAATAGCAAGCAGAAAAATGCTAGGTTTATTAAAGCATAAGTACACACTTAAGAAAGTTGCAGTGAACTCAAAGAATGAGTCATCCTGAGCTGTCTGGATTATGGGCTTTTGTTTTCCTTACCGGAGCAGGGCCTGGAGATATGATACCTGCAATGCAGATGATATTATAATAATATAATGATTAGCCAAAGCTGAACAAAGGACAAGGAAAAGACTCTGGAGCCTAATCCTGGAGGGGAGGGCATGTCCCAAGGCTATCTATCCTGCTTCCTGATTTGGGATAATCTCTCCTTCCACCTGGAGGGAAGAGGGCGGTACAAGGCCATCTATCCTGTCTCTGGCCTTGGCTTCTTTCTCACACAGAAGTCTCACTCTCAGAGTCAAAACAGGGAGAGGGTTGAGTAAGAGACAAGGGAAAAATTCCAAAGCCTCATCCTAGAGGGGAGGAGGAACATCCCTATACCATCTATCCTGCCTCAGTTAGAATGGTAAAGTAAAGGAAAAAACAAAAATGGTAAAGTAAAGGAAAAAACATCAGTTGGATGGGATGATAAAACAGCAATAGCATCGATAACATTTGTTGAAGAATTACTATTTTCAGCCATTAAATGGTGTATAAGATGTTTTCAGAAACGGGATGTTCATAGTAGGACAACTAAGAAAGAGATTAAGAGTGACTAGAATCAGGGACAATTGCAAAGTATATTGGACAACAGTGCAGGAAACAAACAATTTAATAGTGTAGTTAGAGGAGCAAGTTAACTGATAATAAACCTAAAACTTACATTAGAAAGGATCCAGTTTCTCCAGGGAATGAAGTATGTGTATGTGAGAGAGAGGCAGAGAGAGAATCAACAAGAGGCAGAGATAGAAATGAAGTATTACAACAACAAAAAAGAAACTTCAAAAGAAAAAAATAAAGATGCCTTAAAAGTCTTTATCTTTTAAACCTGTGCCAAGTTATTTAAGAGACTGTATGATATAAACAATGTGCACCTGAAATATGAACTCTATATACCTGAAACATCTTATCCTAGAATAAAAATAAATGTGTACTGAACAAGATTCTAAATGTGCTGTGCTACAGAAGATATTTTATCTTACCGAAGTGTGCTGGAAAAATTGAAAGTAAGGATATTCTAAATGTATGCAGTGACTTGTTAAACCAAAATAAGCGCTAGTAAAGCACTGTGATTTTTATTCTGCTTTTATTAAGGATAAAATTTTTTGGAAACTTTGAATATATTTTTATATTCTGGATGATGGCAGGAAAATAAATTATTCAAAGTGGATATTGGTGAGAACCTCTGGCTGCTTGAGAGTATTCTGTTTTTCTGCTAGGTAATGTCTACCTTATTTGCCTTGTCTTTATAAAATATTTAATATATGCATCAAGCTATTCTCAGTTGCTCAGTAATTAGTTTAGTAAATTTCCAAGCAGCTGGAATAATATCTCACTATTTGTAAAGAGGGTTTTTGTCAACGGCCTGAATGTCTTAATAACAAATCAGTTGTCATATTTTACCAAACCTGAGAACATTTATGAAAGACAAGAATCTTAATTCCTTAGCTTTTCTGACATAAAGCTCAAGATACTTAGAAGAGGTGAAGAATGAGAATTTCAGAATGTATCAGATTACATTTATATCTACCAAACCAGAGAGAGTTTCATAGCATTTGGATTTGGAAAAAGGCAAGTGATTATAGTTAACTCAAAGGTATATGCACACATGTGTGCATGCACACACAAAATGAACCAGTAGAAAAGAAATATATTTTAACTTTTTAAGTATTTACTTGAAGCAAATAAGCCTTTAAATAAATTAACATATTTCAGTCATAATGTGACATGGTTTCATTTATTATAACATGTTAAGAGCTATTTTTTGCCATTATTTTGCATAAGGATTAGTGAGTGGCAGAGAAAAGCTTTTGCATATGTTTTGGTTAGAGTTTAGCAAAGATTTATTTCACTTTGGCTCTTCAAGTGCTCCAAAGATCTGGCTGTGTGAAGATAAAGGAAGTTACAATTTCTCTTTCTCATCACCTTCACAAGCCCCAGCCTTCCCATGAAAACCGTTAGCTTGTGTCTCAAAGTTTTAAAGTAAGACATGGGAAAATACCCTGTGTTTGCTTCTTTTTCCTTCACCCCATTACATCAGACACTGGTGATTACTAGCAAAAGATCCAAAAGGAATGAGTTCTTAAACATCAGTTGTTAAAATATGACAGTACTATATTCCTAAGAAACTTTGTCCTCCAAACATGTTATCTCTATGTATATAATTAAATGTGATATATAGATCAGTAGAAAATTAAGCTAGGCAAAATTGTAAAAGCATATTATAGAATATCAATTAATACTAGCAATATCTTAATTAAGCTAAGTGGAGCTTTGAACAAGAATAACCACAAACACCTTAATTATATACATTTTTCTATAGCTCAGCAAAGGGAATCACTGCTGAAAGACCAACTGTTTCAGTAACTAATAATTATATGAAATCATTTTTCTCCCAGTCTTTGAAAGTGAACTTTTAGCACTAATAAAATAAATTAATAAGAGTCTGTGATATGAATGGCAATAAGGAAATTTAATTTGATATCTCCTTACACTACTTTTTATAAAATACTAATTAAGGAAAAATCACAGCTTGAAAGTAACAGCTCCTCATTTTAATTGTAGTTTATGATAAACTTTTAATTTTTTTATAGTGATTCCTGTATATACTTACATTTGACAGTGGAATTTGTTTTTTATTACAATTTAAAGATTATAATCTTTACTTATTCTTAGGCTGACATTTATAAAAATCCAAATATATATTTCTGTTTTGATTTTTATCTTGTTTTTAGTTGTTTTTCCCTTTCTGAATTTAAAGTGAACTGAAATATCTAACCAATAATGACATCTACTTTGATTAAACCTAAAAACAGAAGATAAATAAAGGACTAATTTACTCTATTAGAAAAAAAGTGAATTCAGGGGATTTATTTACATGTGTTTGAAGAAAAATAAAATTTGTCCTTCAAGAGTCATCCTTTTCCTTTATATTGGGAACAGAGAAGAACTACCATATTTCTAAGAATAAAGAAAAAACAATTGGTAGTTATTCTTAGTACATGTATAAGTTCAATGATATCAGATTAAAAACACAAAGATGATTCTTTAAAATGTTAAATAATCTGCAAAAAAATGTGCCCAGTTCTCTGAACTAAACACACACACACAGGCAATGGTGTGCTGAAGCTAGCTTGTATGGTTCACTACACCTGATTGTTAAATGTTCAGACGTTTTACAAACTGGTTGTTAAACACTTGATTGAAAGTGACCATGTTCATTACATGTGTTATATAATGCAGAAATTGTCACATGCTACAAAAAAAATTTTTTTTTTTTCTGGTGAGCCAATTTTACAATACACTATTGCCTCTGGGGCCTTTATTTGCTCATTTTTTCCCCTTTTCTTACTGTTCTTTAACCTTTTGGTTGCTCCTGGGGGAAGCAAAGAAGAAACTTATTCATTTTCTCCTGCTATATCTTCATTTCTTGATGGAGACAGAGAGATTCAGTAAATATTCATTCATTTTTTTCACATCCCACCACAATAGAGAAGACTCTTCCAACAACAGATGAACCAATGACACTAACATTTACCAAATATGTAGACAAAACAGAAGAATTGGTAGCCATGCACAGGAAGACACTTTAGTCACCATCAGTCTTTTTCATATTGATATAAGCAATAAGAAGAGATAAAATTTTATAAAGGAACATGAAATCCTTTTTGATTATACAGTCACTTTAATGCTCTCTATGGACCCAAATGAAACAAGTCTTGTGATCAAAATGGTGGAGCAGGAAAAAGCTATGTTCACCGCCTCCCATGACCACATCAAAATTACAACTAAATTATAGAACAACCCTCTTTAAGAACCACCTGAAGACTAGCTGAACAGAACTCCTATAATTAAGGATATAAAAAAGAAGCCACATCAAGACTGCTGGATGAATGGAGACTTAAAGTGGGCTGGTCCCACACCCACATGTGGCAGTTAAAATTCTGAAGAGATATCTCATCTATGGATGTCCCCCCCGAAGAGGAAGGGGTCCCTGCCCCACACCAGGCTCCCGAGCCTGGAGAACCAGTGACAAGAAGAGGAGTCACCACAACATCTGCCTGTGAAAATAAGCAGGGATTCTGTCCGAGTGTGGTAGAAGGCTGCTGTTTACTCAGTTGTCCTCTCAATGGGCCTGAGCACAGACTGATTCACTCACAAATACTTGCCCTAAGCTCCAACAAAGGGACAGCAGCTCAAAAAGGGCCAAAGATATAGAGGGAGAAACTGAATTGTCTGTATTCAGGGACAGGACTAGAGGTGCAGCTCTCTCTGGGGCTATAATGCCAATAGGCACTACTATCCTTTTGTTGATACCTCCCACCATACAACCAGCAGGCTAAGGCAGAAGTGCTGGCAAGTGTCACTGTGTCTTTGTTGAGCCTTCTCCCCCACCCAGCCTGCAGGCACATCCAGGCATCAAATCTGCATCACTATCAAACTGGCTAACACTGGCCAGAAGCTCTTTCAGAGGTTAATCCACACAGTGGCCAAGCCTCAACCCATTCCTTGAATTTTCCTAAAACCTCTGAAAGGTCCATAAACCCCCAAAAAGCAGCCCCTGGCCTCAGTATGCCCTGTACCTCTTGCTTAGTAGCCTGGAACTAGTGACAGCCAGTCTCAGTTCACAGCATAGCCTCTCCCAGGCATCTCTAAGCCCAGCACAGGCAGCTACCAACCACAGATCAATTTGTAGCTCCTAACAGGGGCTCAGGTTAGATACAGGCAAGAGATGATCCTGGACTGCACTGGAGCTCCTTCTAAGAGGCCTCAGAACCAACACACAGGAAGCAGACTTCAGATCATATCAGAGTTCTAAACAAGATAAACCTAAAGAGCCCCAGACCAAGACACATCATAATTAAAATGCCAAAGGTTAGAGACAAAGAGAGAATCTTAAAATCAGCAAGAGAAAAGTAGTTAGTTACCTACAAGGAAGCCCCCATAAGACTGTCAGTTGATTTATCAATGAAACTTGCAGGCCAGAAGGAGGCCAAATATTCAAAGTGACCAAAAGTAAAGACCTACAATCAAGACCAGCAGGCCAAATATTCAAAGTGACCAAAAGTAAAGACCTACAACCAAGATTACTCTACCCAGCAAAGCTATCATTTAGAATTGAAGGAGAGATAAAGAGGTTCTCAGACAAGAAAAAGATGAAGGATTTCATCCCACCAAACCAGTATTACAAGAAATATTAAAGAGACATCTATATGAAGAAAAAAATCAAAAATATGAATAAGAAAATATTGTCAGGAAAAAATTTCCGTTGACAAAGGCAAAAACATAGTAAAAGCAGTGGATCAGCTAACACTAAAGCTAGTAGAAAGGTTAAAAAGCAAAAGTAGAAAGATAATGTGTAAATACAACAGTAGATTAAGGGACACCCACAAACCCACACTCAAAAATGAAGTAAAAAAATAATGACAAAAATATAACCATAGAGGAGGTGAGTAGAAATTGGTAGTGATTTTAGAATGCATTCAAACTTAAGTGACCATTGATTTAAAGTAGACTGCTATAAATTTAGAAAGCACATGGAAACCACAAAATAAAAATCTTCAAGAGATACACGAGAAATAAAGAGAAAGAAATCCAAACACTAAAGTCATCAACATATAAGAGATGAGAGCAAGAGAATAAAAAAGAGAGGAAGTACAAAAACAATCAGAAAACAATGAGTAATATGCCAATAACTATATACCTATCAATAATTATTTTTAATGTAAATGGACTAAATCTTCCAATCAAAAGATGAATGGATAAAGATGTGGTACATAAACACAATGGAAATTTACTCAGCCATGAAAAGAATAAAATCCTATGATTTGCAAAAACATAGATGCACCTAGAGGGTATTATTCTAAGTGAAATAAATTAGAGAAAGAAAAATATCATATGATTTCACTTATATGCGCAATCTAAAAAACAAAAAAAATGAACAAAACGGAAGCAAACTGATAGATAGAGAACTGATGATGGCCAGATAAGAGGAGGTTTGGGGGCTAGTTGAAAAGGTGAAGGGATTAAGAAGTACAAATTAGCAGTTACAAAATAGTCACAGGGATGTAAAGGACGGTTTAGAGAATATGGTCGATAATATTTTAAGAACTATATATGGTATCAGGTGGATGCAAGAATTGTTGGGGTTATCACTTCATAAGTTATAGAAATGTGCAACCACCATGCTGACCACCTGAAACTAATATAATATTGACTATAAAATGTAACTGATTTTTTTTTACTTTTTAAAAAGAAACAAACTAAAAGACTTGGCTAAATATGAGACCCAATTTCCTTCTTTTATTCCTGGTTCGCTCAGCTGGTGCTTGTAGCAAACTCCGCAACAACAGCTGACAGATACTATGATTAGCTGGTGTCCCAAGAACCCATCTCTGTATGAGAGAAGATAATCAGAATTCAGATGTCAGTTAAACGGTACCTTTTCAAAGCTGGCTGGGTTTTTTTAGTTCTTCAGACTATTTCTTAGAATCACACTGACCAGAGAAAGAAGAATGATGTAAAACTAAATAATTAATTGATGTTTTTACAACTATTAACTATGTATCCAGAAACTGCAATCAACAACAATGGAATCAGAATAACTATCTTGTCAATTCAATGTGCCAGGTCTTCACTCTACCCAATATCTGTGCAGCATTTGACCATTGCCCCTCTGGAAAAACTGCCCCCTCCCCCCAACTTTGTCTTCGGGGGAGCTCATCTTGGGCTTCTCCACATCCATGTTGACAGTGCCCCTGCTTTCCTGGTTAACTCTTGTCTCTCTATTCATACAGTAAATGCTGCTTTTTCCTATTGCTACATCTGTGACCTTGACCTTAGTTAAATAATATAGATAAAGAGTCTAGGACAGTGTCTTTCACATAGTGGACAACAAAGAAATGCCCTTTCCTCTGATTCCTTGGCTCTTAGCAGTGCTGTTTACGTCTATAGTTTCATGCAAAACCCTCTTAGGAGCCCAAGAGTCTCTTTCCCCTGCCCTATCCTCTTCACTGAGCCAAGACTTACAAAGCCAATAGTCTCTTGGTTATTTTCTCATTATCTTCCCTTGGAAAAATCAAAATCTACCTTCCCCAAACTGAAATTACTATCTCCATCTCCTTGAAAGTTTTCTTCCTCCACTAACCCCCATCTCGATGAATGTTATTTTCTTAATTATAAAACAAGGAAGATTAGAGACATGAATCTCTCTCTTCTTCATTCAAAACCTCCAATTTATATTTCAATTATGCTAATTTTATAATAAACATATCCTTAAATGCATCTTTTGGTCCTTTTCCACTATTATCCTCTATAGGCTCTTATACTTCTTGACAGTGTTAATGGTGTGGCCTTTCAACTGCATTTTCCTAAACCAGTGTGTACGTTTTTCTCATCCACTCCTCATCCTGCTATCAGAATTATGTTTTCACAATCCTTTCTGAATTCTTCAACTCATTCTTTTGAATATTTTCTATAGGTCCCCATTGCCAGTGGAATAAGGTCTTGGGAAGGCTTTCAGGGGATGCTATGTCTAATCTTTTTAGCTTCTTTTCTCCAAATTCCTTAATTTTTTCAAAACACCTCCTTCTCCATTAGCTCCTTTTAGAGCACTTTTTATCTCTCTGAATCTTTGTTGATACTGTAGCTGTATCCTGAACACCACCCACTGGATCACGTGATAAAATCATTTCAATTATTCAAAGCCCAACTCCCAAAACTCAGTCAAGCCAGACATCCTTTCTGAGGAATCATCCAGCATTCCTTCCTCTGAATTCTTTCAGTCTGATGCTTACTATTTTAGAACTCTATGTCATTCCAACCTTCTTTAATTATTTTTGTTCAGACTTCTATCATCTTCTATTTCTATAATTAGATGCCAAACTACTATGATTTTCCTTCTATCAAATTGAAAGAAAACATTGAATTTATTTTTGTGTGGCTAGCATGTGTCAAAGTACCTGACCCACAGGAGACACTAAATAAGTTATAGTTGATAAATTATAGTGCTATTGCTGAGATTTTTTTGGATGAATTCTTTTATTTTGTGTTATGTGGGAGTATTTGAAGATATACTCTAGCTTCTGCTGTACCAGGTGAAAAGCCAGTTGAATACTGAAGAAGGTTGATTTAATTAGTCAGAATTCTGTATCTCTTATTTAGAAAGTGGGCTGAAAAAAAATACTCTCAAAGCAATTTCTGTACCTTTTGTAAGATATTCTACTAGGAATAGACTGGAGTTCAAATATTATAGAGTATATTATTAATTATTGACTCCATTTATTTTACAAAGCTTTGCTAGTTTTCCCTGAATGGCCAAATAGCATACCCAGTATATCTGGCTAGGAGAAGCAGAAAATTTTTAAAATTCAATATAGTTATTATAATAAGTATATACTATTGATATATCCCATTCTATTTAATTCACATAAACATATATTTAATTATTCAAACAACCCCAAGTGGTAGGCATTATTAATAGACACACTTTACAGAGGAAACTGAGGGACAGGATGGTTAATCAACTTGCTCAAAACACAGAGCTTATGAGCATCTGAGCCAGGATATGAACCCAGGCACATGGATTGCATATCCCATGTTCCTTGCTGTGCTATGCTGTCTTTCTGTAACAGATGAGAGTAATATGCGAAAGTAAATACATACAGAGCCAAATAAAACAGAGCCAAATAAATTGCGTAAGGAGTTCAGTAGAAGGGTAAATGAAGGAGAAATTGTTTTGACTGAGACATCAGTAATCATTCTGACACAAGAGAGCCACTTAAAATACACAGATATTTGATCCTGTGTGAGCAGTGCTCTGATCCTCTGCCACTTTCAAGGCAGATCATGACCCCGTGAATTTCCTTGCTGTTCATTTTATGTTTCCCCCTCCTCCACCAAGAGCAACTTCCATTTCCTTCTATTTTTGCCATTGTCTCACAGTATGACAGTCCTTCCCATACTTTCTAACTACTGCAGAGTATAAACCCATCAGTACTAAGAACTACTTGGCAACATACGGAAGAATGTGTATTCTCTTAGTTTTTATAACAAAATGCAGTTCACCTAGCATTTCTGAACTCAAAGCATTATCAACAGATAATTGGAGAACAAGCCTAATACTCACACCCTTTTATAGTCACATAGCAACGCTAACTCTCCTTCCTAAAGAAATACTTCAAGCTTTACTACTCATGGTTTCATGAACAAATGCCAGTTTTGATTAAACATTGCTTAAACCCTAAAGATTCTGAGTTGAGATATTTTATCTTTGCTCTATTAAGTAATAAGTAATGACACATACACACACATTTGCTAATTCATTTATTTCAGCTAGAATCTAAATAAGCTTAATTTTCTTTTAATAAATCTTTGAGAGATTACTAATCCTTTGCCCTTCTCTGCCTGCTATTCCATGGCAATGTAAAAACACAAAATCCCTCTAATGCTGATCTCTTAAGATGTATAAACAGTTAAATTACTTCATGTTTTTATTTAATCAATACAAATCTAGAATATTTTTTGAGGAGGGATAAAGAGACTGTTTTGAGCTTCCTCCTCCATCCCCACCACTTCACAAACCTCTCACTGATAATCAGTGCACGATGGACATTCAGGGCCAGTGTTAAGTCAGTCACTAAATTAAAAGAAAAAAAAAATCTAATCTGCAAAACTCTTGAGTCATTAGAAGAAAAGAAAACAGGGAAAATACATTGTACTTTCTAGGTAATTCTAAATCAATGAATGTTGACTTAAAGTATCTTTTGAAAAATAAAAACATTTTCTACATCCCTAACGTATCAAATACAAGTGTGGTTGGAACTCTAAGAGCAGTCAGCTTCTGAGGTTCCCTTACTCTTTCCTTCACCGACTCTCACAGAGGGAAAACTTTCGTAAAATTAAAAATGTAAATCTCTCTTAGTGGAGACAATGAAATATGTAATAAAAATACTCTAAGGATTTTCATCAAATGAACAAGCCTTTGACTCCCACTTGCTAATAGTTTGTGGTTAAGCTTCACCCTTTATCTGTACAATGGGGTGATGGTTGATGATTCTGACTTCAGGGTTCCTATGGAAAACATTTAGCATCAGAGTGTCTATATGCTGAGTTATGTTACTTAGGCTACCAGTTTAGCAATAGGAATATAAAGAGGTAGATGACAATCATCATCAAATGAGTCTGTTGTGAGAATTAAACAAGTCGACATACATAAAATTAATAGGATAACCCATAGCAAATAATAATATGGCAATATAAATTAGATTCCTTATTATCCCTCGTTTTTCTCCAATTAGAAAAGAGTTATTCTCTCACAGATGAATAAATGGAATTTTCTTTCTAATTCACCTCTCAGTCCCAAACCTTCCTCATTTACTTGCCAGAAATTATAACTAAAGCCTTATTAGGCAGTAATTTTCCTCCAGCAAAGGCTATTTCTTGATCACCTGTATAGTTCTTTCTCTTGCCGTACTATTTGGGAGGGCTTTAACCTTTATTGTTTTGTTTTGTTTTTGTTTGTTTGGCACAGGCTTAATTGAGGTGAGGGCTGGCATCCTGGAGAAAGGAGAGAGGAAGAAATGAGTTGTCAAAATTGACTTAGCTTTGAGGGATTGGCATTAAAAATCAAATATTATTTATTTTGCATTTTTCCACTATGCAATGAACAAAGAAGAGAGTGTGTGAGAGTGTTTGTGGATAGAGGGATATGCATAGCATTTAACCAAATTTAATAAAAAAATCATCTTTGGTAGCCCTCAAACTAAATTTAAAAAAAAAAAAATTAGTCCAATATGGATTGGATTTGTGGTACCCTAGTCATTACATTTTTTTAAAAAACTACAACTCTTTTTTGTAATTTGTCTTTTTTATGTCTGCCTGCCCGCCTGCCTGCCTTCCACCCTCCCTACTTTTCTTTTGAAGATGCAATGTATTCAGACTTCCTCACGCAGCAGGGTCACAAATATGCTGACTGTGCCCTGCACCTTGGGAGGTTTTCAGAGAGCCAATGGGAACACAAAGCTAATGGAATGAATTTTAATAACATGACCAAAACAAGTAGAGAGAAAAATTCAAACTCCAATGACTTGAAGAGCTGTGCTTCAGGCCAAGACACACCAATCAGAGATGACCTCAATGCCATGATCAGAGGAAGAATGGAATCAAATAACAAGAATAATCACGGCATTTAGTGCAGTGATAAGTGGTTCTATTAGAGAACATTGATCTATCCTGGGGTGCCTCTTTTTCAAAGGTAGCCAGTTATAAATCATTCTCACAAAGCTTGTTATCAACTTCAAATTCCGATTACTGGGTGGAGGTTTTATGTAAGTGGGCAGTGAGTGACATTCAGAGCACAGGCACTAAGTTTTTACATCAATATGCTTAGAATTTAGTAAAATTCATTTTAACATACAGTATTTTATCAATCATCATAACAATTCTATGAAGTAATGAAGGCAGGTATCACTATTCTGCATGTTCAGATGAATGGTAGAAACTCAGATTATCAATTTATGTTAAATAATTCAGCCAAAATTTGAAACCTTTGCTGTTTCCAATCCCATATTCTTTCTAACTTCAGTTTTGCCTTCATCATTGCTCTAAACAACCATTCTACCTGTCCTGGTCATCTTCCTTCTCCATTCCCCATACTAACTAGGTTAAACATTAATAACTTTCCTCAAATCTAAAAGACCTCCTCCATCACTCCAGAACAGGCTGTCAACTACGTAGAAAAAAAATAAATTAAAGTTCTGAGGCATAAACTTCCTCAATTTTACATTTCATCATTTATCTACAACCACGCACTCATATTTTTTTACTTTCATTTCAAAAGAAGTATAAGACATTCTGATAAATCAATCCTCTGTGCCTCTAACTTTATTCTCTTGTGCCAATTTTAGAACACTGTACCAACTGTTATTCTCTATCTCTTCTTTGTCTCTGTCACAGTTTGAGCTTCCACGAGACTCTGAGACTCTGAGATATGTATTTAGTAAGGAGTATTAGGTGATCAACACCTATGAGGGGTGAAACAAGCAGAATTAAACAGTGTGATCAGTTACACTACAATGCAGTGGCAAGAAAGCCTCAGCACATCCTGTAGGAGCTCTGGAGCTGGATGGCCTTTCAAAGTTGTTTCAAGTGAGGCAAAGGATTAATCTCTAAACTCCTTCATCCGCCAGTCATGGAATGTGGGCTACTCCATGGGAATGGCAATAATCTTAGCAAGAAAGCTTCCTTCAGCCAACAACAAATCCTAGAGAGAGACTCAGTTCTGAGCTACATAGGAGCAAACTCTTGGCACATGAGAGTGCACCACAATGTTCACTATATTGTCTGTGCACTGTCTAGATTCTTATGCAAGTCAAGACACTCACATAGCAGAAAGAAAAAGAAGAGAAGAAACCTTTGATTTTCCCTAAGTATTATTCTAGTTGCTATGCTATCACTCTTATTTCTCAAATATCTAATAGAAAAAGAGATAACTCTTCCTTCTGTTGTTTTTTCTCCTGTTGATCCCTCAACTCTCACAATAATCTTATTCTACAAGTTCTTTTAAATATGTATTTATACTGTAATAACCATCACCTATAGTCTGATAGCTCTCAAACCTATACCTTTAATATAGAGTCCTCCTGAGTAGTCTAGATTAATATATCTCTAAATGCCTGTCAAGAATCTCACCTTAGACATTACACAACCCTATAAACTCAAAATATCCAAAAATGAAATGGTGGCCCTAATTGTCTATTCCCCTAAGCAAAAGCCCCCAAATAGCAAAGACTTCTTTTAAAGTCATTATTATATCTCAACATGTTACATAAAAATAACACATGGGAAAGTGCCAAAGTGTCATATATGACTTCTACACAAACTTATACACAACGTACCAAATATCCAGAATTTAAGGTACTATTGGGGAAGTGTTTCATCATATTTGGACTAAACTGTATAAGAGGACAGTTTGCCTGGAAAACTGATTCCTCTTCCCACCCAACTCAGTTGCTTAATACAACAAAAATTAATATCTAGTCACGCCGCATGTCCTACAAACAATGCTGTAGAATTCTGCTACAAACTTTCACTCAGGAACCTAGGGTGATAAAGACATCAGCATCCTTTAGCTGAAACTACAACATTCTTGGTCACCATGTAAGAGGAGAGAAAAGAATAGAGAATCATGTATTTTCCAATATCAGCTGAGCTGTGGTAAAGATCATGTATACTCACATTTTATGATGGATACAGGCTGATAATCGCATGACATTCTCAGCTGCACGTGGTTTGAGAAGTGCAGTCTCTCACATGCCTGAAAGGGGAAGAGAACCAGATATCAGTGTATGATAGTAACATGCAGTAATAGTGTTCATCTATCTTCTCTACTGTCTTTATTAGAAAAAAACAGGATATCAAATATCAAATCATGATACTCAATATCAGGAAAAACTATAAATCTAGAGTAAATAGCATGGTATTATCATAAGTAGTAGATATAATGGAAAACCTAGAAATATGCCCGTGAATCTATGACCATCTGATAAATGACATTGGAGATGCTAGGGAAAGTAAAGAGAGAATGAACTTCTCAATAAATGGTAGTGGATAACTGATTATCATTAACAGGGAAAAAAAATGTATCCTTCAGTGGATTGGACTAAAAATGAAAGTAAATTTCTAACAATATTAGAATATCACGTAAGAGAATATCTTCATTATTTTAGAGTAGAGAAAGGTTTCCTAAACATCACACTAAGGTAAAAATTCTCTCCAAAAAGACATCATAAAGAGAAAGAGAAAACAAGCTACAGTCTTTTTTCTCCACACATACAAATACAAAAGACCAGCATTCAGAATATACTAAAGGAACTCCTGCAAATCAATAATAAAAGAAATATTAAAAAGAAAAGTTTAATAGAAATTTCGCAAAGCAGAAAACTTCAATGGCTACTAAACATACAAAAATATGTTCAACTCCATTAGTAATTTAGAAGGTGTATATTAAAATCTTATTGGAAAATAATTACACACCCACTAGTTTCTAAAATGTTAAAATATCTGAAAACTCCAAGGGTGGTTGAGCACGTAGCAAAGAAGCTCTCAAAGTGACCCTGTAAATTTATGTAATTCCCTTTGAAAGCAGTGTGTCATTACTTGGCAATGCTGAACATGAACAATCAATTTATTCTGTAGTTGTATATACCCTAAATAATCATTTCACACATATAATAGCAGACACTAGGCTGTTCATATGAACAATTTTAAAACAGGTATAACTAGAATCAACTCAGATGTCCAATAAGACAAGTCTAGTCAAATACATTGTGGTATATTTATATATTAGAATACCATATAGCTATAAAACAATATAAATAGATATCACCAAAAGAAATATAATATGTCACAAAATAAGAGTACTTCTTATGTATAAAACATATGAAAACACAAAATAATTAACATATGGCTTAATGATGTATAGATTGTAAACTCTGAAGAAACGTCAAAGAATGATTTTACAATGATTTCTACAGTCTAGGCAATGTTTTAGTTCCTTCTCTGGGTGGGATTACCAGAGTGGATTTTAAATGTGCATTTAAATACTCTTCGAATACTACACATTTCGAAAACATTATTTTTTTTAGCTTTCAAAGGAGACTACCCTTTGTGATTTTTCCTGAGATAAACACAAAATACCTGAACAATGGTCCTAATGCTTGTGAAGGAGCACTAAGATTGTGAGAAGCCACTGATATTAAAGACAACAAAGTATATGTGATTTTGAATTCTTTACAATTTTCTGGGACCCACCAGTCATGGAGAATACAAAGTGCATTGATCTGACTCTACTTCTTACAACCAAAAAGGGCTAGACTAATGTGAACAGTTGGAAGGTGCACTCAGCAGCCGAAGTTCTTAGAGCAGAACCATCTTACCAACTCTTGACATAAGCACTTTGCCTCTCCATTTTGTCCTCCAAAGTAGTCTGAGTTTAGATGTTCCCTAAGCTTTAATAAAAGCTCTCTTCTTCATACCTTAATGTCATTCAAGGTGTCTTAAGAACCACCCTGGCTTTGATAATGTTTTCTTGGATGCAGGAGGGAAGACGAGAGAGATTTTTGCAACTATCTAGAATTTTGTTTAATCTTTTTTTTTTTTTACACATCATGTGTGTACTCTCCTGCCCTAGACAATAAGCAGCCTTTCTTAGATACTGAAAATCATTATTAAAGGGATGGCTAGGTTAGTGCTTTTTATTAATTTTAAACTGTGAATCAACAAGAAAAAGCAGACCTGAAACATTTCCCAGAATACTGTTTCCTAACCACGTTAGAAATTGTGTTATAGTGAATGATCTTACGGTGACAAGGAGATGGAACATAAATTAATCAATAAACAAATAGTTCTTTGGTGCCCTTGTTAGACCAAACACTGAGCCAAATTGGCATTGAAAAAAGTATACACACATGTGTGAGCATGTGCGTGTAAATGTGGGTATGCATGTGTATAAAATGATTTTTGGATAATTTAACATCTAGTAAGTAAAAAAGTAAAACAGAAAAACTGACTTCTGAAACTAGTAGAGAACATTAGTGAACAATCTAACACTAATTTTAGAGTGTAAAATTCTTTGGTTTTTAAGAAAAAAGATATGTGGGCTAAAATATTTCCAAAAGGCAGAAATTTTAATCTGAGTACTGGGGAATATACAGAATTTACGCAAGTGAAGGGAAGGTGACAAAAATATTCAAATAACTGAAAATAAAAAACAGGATAAAAGACACAGAAATGAGAAGAGGCATTTTGTGAGAACAGTAAGGAGAAGCCTGAGATTTGAAAAAAATAACTTCTGGCGAGAAACCACAGTGGGTTGTGCTGTTCTTCTCACTGTTCTCAAAACATAAATTGCCACCACTGTACTCTTACCTATTTAATTCTCCCAGATATGACATTCTTCTTTGATCTTTATACCTACCTTTCAGAATTTGAAAAAGTTACATCTTCCTTTTAAGATTCTCTTGGACCAATTCAGCTCACATAATCTATTTCTTCCTGGTATTCTGGTTGTATTTTTCTAAGTAAAACACTTATTATGTTCCTATAATATACTGCCATGCGCAATGCCTTATTTTTTTGTGTATCATTTCTTGAGTGTGCATCTTATAATTTTGTTTCATGTTGAGCATATGCCAGATATTTAAACATATCAGTGGATTAGTATAGATATTCTTCTTTTCAACATTAGAGAATATTTGATCACATATTTTCCTTTGTAAGAATACATTTACTGGCTTATTAAAGGAGACTAGATAAATAGCCTTTAGTAAGTCTTCAATTGACTTTATCAAAGTTCTCCGAAGCATTTTTCAGTCTCATTGATCTTTATGTCATTTCTGAGGTTAGCTCTACAAGCAAAATCAATTCAACTGCAGTGATAATCAAGTCAGATATAAAACCATTCGCTTAAGCAAATGTGAAAAAGTTTTGAGCTTGCCTGATCTGATTTTTGCAAGATTGTGCCAATGTGAAGTCCAATTGAAGACTTGATTATCCAGAGGGTATGGACACATATATTTATTTACAAAAGAGAGCAACTGAGAGATTCGGTAAACAGGTGAGCTAATTCAAGTTCAATCTATTACCTAACAGTGAGCTACTGGATGAGAATCTAAATCCCTCTGCCTGTTAGCCCCTATTCGTTCCATTTGAATACTCCACAGGTGATGGCAATGGTCCACATTAGTGCTACAGAGCACCTTGACTGGCCCTGATGCCCTTTCTCCAACTCAAAATAAGCTTGAGGGAGTATATAAGGCAATCAAGGGAAGGACAAGAAAAAGACTATTCTTTACAATTCTTGCTTTGTTCTAACCAGCTTCTTTGTTGATTTCTTATATATTTCAACATATGCAATTCTTCCTGATTACAAAGATGATGAAATAATTTGCCTAATAGTATAAAAAAATACACTTTTACTCTTCCCCAAATTTAAAGTTTCTAAGCATTTTATTGTAATATTTACCTTGTAGAGAAAAATTTTACTATGAAAATACAATTGTCATTTTTCTGCAGAAGTGGTGTATTTTAGAAGAAAGATTATTAATTTAGGAACTAGAAAATTCTAAATTTAAATCCTATTCCCCTCCAGCTTGCATTACCTTAGGCATTTTATTTTTTTATTCCTACCAATTTACCTGACTTTTTATCTGAAACAATGCCAAATTTATAAAGGATTATTTGGGGAAACAGGTTAGATAATAAAAGAAAAGCAGTTGGCACAAAGGAATATGTTTATAAATATTAATTTTCATAGTAAACATAACCTAACATTTTTCTATCAACATCATAGGACATTACATTTAACTTCTATAAGAGAACTGATATGTAGGGAAACTTTCAGTCCCAGTTTGTTAAAACAGTCCTACCTGTTTCCGTCAACTTTGATAAGCCTTCTGTCTCTCCTTTCATTATGTAATCGTTGTTTTAATATCTTCAGGCTCTTCTACAAGTAACCTCTGAGAAAACGGGTAGAAGCCATTCATCAAAGCACATAGATGTGTGGTTTAAGAAGGAGAGGGAGTTTGGAGGACCGATTCTGACATCAATTATTTTCTCAGATAATATGGAAATTTATGACATAGTTTTAATACTGTCATAGGTTGGTGTCATCCTTTATGGTTGAGAAGATTATTCTATTAATAATGAGGATTCTCCATAATTTTCAGAAACTGGGGTTCCATGCATGTTGTTTAGACAGAGTCTATTTTCTGTTATCTGTCCTTAATTACTTCATTGACTATTGTAACATAGATATTTGTCACTTCTCTCCTTGACCACTTTAAATTTAATTGATGGATGGTACAAAATCCAGAATGTATATGTTCATTATTGTGGATTTAGAATACCTGACTGTAACTCCACTGACATTAACTGAATAAAATAACCTTATACAGAGATCTAGCTTCAATTCTCTGACAGTTTGACGATTCTGTTTGACTTCACGCCATCTACTTTTCTGTTTAAAATGAATCGTCAGAATTGTGTGATTTAAAGTCCAATGGGCTAGTTATCTGATATGCTTATCCATTTTCCAATTTAGTTGATATTCTTTAATTCACTTTAAAATATATTAACATTTACCTAACATTGCATTTTCCATTTCACGTCTTTCTAATCTACATGCTGCAAAGTTGCTACGCCATCCTATTTAAATTAGTTCTTTGCAGTGTAGTGTTAATGAAGTTCATGTCATGCCATTCCCCATATAGAACCTAGAAAATAAAATATCTTTGCTTCAAAGACACAGACTGCAAATGTAACCACAGCCAGACATTTTCTATGACTGGGAGTAGCACAATGAAAACTTTCACTTTTACCAGAAAAATTACTCAAACATATATCCTGCTGATGCTGGACATATGAAAAGGCTTTACACAGTAGACCTCCAAAATGGAGAAATGTTCCAAGTTTTTGCTTGAAGTGTTTCCTAAAAGTAATACCTGAACTTTCTTTCATAGGATGCTTAATTCCAAATTTAAAGTAAAATTAAATGTCAGATTCCTCCTAGGAGAACAAGTATAGTGACCAAGTCAACTCACATGTCTACAGATTAGAAATATCTGGCAAATTAGAGAGAAAAAGCCACTAAGCAAAGCCACCAGATGGACACAGTCCAAACTGAGTGGGAGATGGAGATTTTAAAAGATGTTCAGTGTTTTGACTAATATCCATGAAAAAACATTTGATTTATTAAATAATGACTCAATTTGTAATAATAAAACTGTTTGGCATTAAAAACTAAATTTTAAGACATGCATACCTATAATCTATCACTTGTACCCCTAGGCATATATCCACTGAAAATGACTGTGCATGTTCATTAAAAGACATGTACAAGAACATATCAAAGCAACAGAACCACATTATAACAAAAAACTCAAAACAACTAAAATGTCCATCACACTTAGAATGGCATATTCATAAAGTGGGATATTCAACAATGAAAATGATCTACAGATACTCCTAACAATTTGGAAAAGAACCTCATGCACATCATGTTGACTAAAGCAAGAACCACATACGAAATACTGTATTTGTACAAAATTGAAATATTTAAAATTATACTATATTATTTAGGGTTAAAAGCTTAGAAAGTAAAACTATGAAGACCTGCTAATTAGTATTTTCTAGAATTTAATTATATAAAAATAAAGAAGTCAGATTAGTGGTAAACATTTTGGAAGGGTAGTAAGTAGAAGAGAGTATATTAAAAGATTCTGAGATTCTGTGATGTATTTTTTTTTAGACTTTGTGTCCCTGTTATTTACTTTCTGATATATCATTGAACTGAATTTTTTTAAGCTGAACTTTTCTAAATATGTGATATATTTCACATTTCTAAGCTTAAAGCCTTTTCATATATTTGTTTCCATCCTTCAGAGCTGAGATTTGGTCTATGAATGGTTTGCATTTGCAGAGGAAATATGAAAATCAACAAATATACTATACAGGAGAAAAATATAATAAAATAAAATCTCTTTTTTGTTGTTATTTAATTGCCACCCAAAATTTCAAATAAATCCAGTGCGTGCATGTACTCATGTGTGTCTATCAATGGCACTATTTTGTGCTTCAATATCTGAACAATTTGTAGTGTATTGCAAAACCTGAAATTTAGAACTACATACTACCATAACTCCACCATGTTACGGTGGCCTGATCTGAAGTGGTCAGACAACAATCTCACAAAACTTTTCAATAATTTTCATATATAAAGAAAGCATATGACTGAGATTCCACATTTTACTCAAATTGAGATGGAGCTTGGTATTATCTATTATTTGTCACCGACACGTACTAAACCTTGTCAGTGTTCCTTGTCTGACGTGACAGTTGACTTTTTATAAGCTTTTATTACATGTTTTCTTTTTATTCTTTGAAAAAAGAAGTTGCTATGGCTAAAAGTAGAAAAAAAAAACCTTAGAAATTTAGAGTCGACTTAGTATTATCTGTGTCCTGGAGTAGGAGGTAGAAGAGCAGTATCACACTGATTTACTCTACCTTGACCTGCCAGGGCTTATGAGCCACATCCATATTCATGTCTGCTTGCATTGCTTCCACAGGGGCATCTAATCTCTAAATATGGCCTATCTCAGCATCTCTTATTGACTTTTCTTAATCTTATTATTTCTGCTGATATTTACTCTGCATGCCACGTTTGCTTTCTCAGCACTGTGCACTGATGTTCATCCTTGAGGAATCTTTGTTACCAGTCTAAACAAACAAACTTAGGGAAGCAAGGTGGCCATGACTAGATCTTGACTGAACAAAAGAACAAGCATCTACTTGAAGGGCACAGTGAATTTAAACTGAGGTCAGCATCTAAAGACAGTATTGACTTCAGTGACTCAAGATCCACTTAGTTTTGCCTTGTTATATTTTGCTTCTTAATAAGGTACCCACTTAAATTTTAAGGCAAATAAAACCCTTATGATGAACCAGAAATATAACTTGTTAAAATTAAAAAAAAAATTTTTAACATTTTATTTCCCCCCTCCCCCACCCTGGTAACCACTAGTCCATTGTCCATGACCATGAGTCTGTTTGTTTGTCCTGTTCATTTGTTGCTTTTAGGTTTATATCCCACATATAAGCTGATATCATGTGATTTTCAACCTTTTCTGTCTGGCTTATTTCCTTAGCATGATTACCTCAAAGTCCATCCACGTTGTCGCAAATGGCAGTATTTCCTCTCTTCTTATGGCTGAGTAATATTCCATTGTATGTATGTACCACAGCTTCTTTAGCCAATCATCTATCATAACACACTTTGGTTCCTTCCCTGTCCTGGCCACTGTGAATGATGCTGCTATGAACATTGGTGTGCAAATATCTTTTCGGATATGAGTTTTCAAGTCTTTGAAGTAAATACTCAATAGAGGGATTGCTGGATCATATGGTAGATCAATCCTTAGTTTTTTGAGGAACCTCTATACTGTTTTCCATAGTGACTGTACCAATTTGCAGTCCCACCAGCAGTGTATGAGGGTTCCATTTCTTCTACACCCTTTCCTTCATGTCATTACTTGTCCTGTTGGGTATAATCATTCTACCAGGTGTGAGATGGTATCTCATTGTGGTTTTGATTTGCATTTCCCTAATAGCTAGCGATGTTGAGCATCTTTTCATATAGTTGTAGGCCATTTGTATGTTTTCTAGGCAGAAGTGTCTGTTCAGGTCCTCTGCCCAATTTTGATTGGATCATTTTTTTTGTTGTTACTGAGTTGTATGAGTTCTTTGTGTAATTTGGATATTAGGCCCTTATTGGAGGCATTGCTTGCAATTATATTTTCCCATTTGGATGGTTCTCTCAGTATTGTCTTTGAAGTTGGGTCACTCACAATCCCCACCTTCCTTCCATTTTTTCTTCTAAATGGTCATATTTGCTACTTTTAGGTCATTGGTTACCATTGTAACATTTATATTTTTATTCATAATTTTGTAACGCCCACTTAAGTTCCAAATTTTCCCTCAGCTCCCCTCTAAAATTCGCCCTCCAGACAACCTAAGAAAAGACTTATAGAGAATGCATTTATTCAGTCTTTACATATCCAAAATATCTGTTGTCAGCCCTCATTCCTGTATGAAACCATATCTGACTGTAGAACTTGAAGTTGAAATAATTTGCCCCCAGAAATTAAAAACACTTACTTCATTGTCTCTTAGTTTAGATTCTTGCTCTTGAAGTATTGTCAATGTATTTCTTATTCCTCTGTAGGTGTTTCTTTTTTCCTTTCCTCTTTGGAGTTTTATATTCCTAATGTTCTCATTTTCTTCGATTTTTTTCACAGGAATATATTTAATTATGCCTTGCCCCCATCCCATTTACTTAATAATTGGTGAATCTATGTAAAGTCTCAGTATTTTAGCTCCAGAGAATTTTTCTCATGATGAACTCTTCTCAGCTTTCTATTCTGTTTTCTCTTTAATCAGATGGTGAAAATTTGTATTACTCCTTCTCTATTCTTCTTTTCCCTATTTTCAATCATTTCCTTTTTGTTGTTTTCTCAGAGACTTAGTCAACTTTGTCTTCCTATTTTTGTGCAGATTTTCTTTTTAATTTTCAGAAATCAATTTTTAATTTGAAACAATTTTTATTAACTGGTTTGTTCCTTTATATCATTTTCGTGCTTTATGTTTAAGGTAGAAAAGAATCACTGTGTGTGTATCAATTTTTAAAAAATTGTTTTATGCACCTAAATTTATGTTATGATTATTTTAAAATGTGTTTAATTTCCTCTTATTTTTTTCCTCTACAGACATTTCTAAATATCGATAAGCTATGTACTGATTCATGTTTAAAGACAAAGCTACAAAAAAGACAATTGTAAGAAATAATTGCATGGATGAGGTTAACTAACAAATTTTGATGATTTCCTGCATGAAAAATGCATTTAATTTGCATTAGTCTTCACTCCCCCATTCACTTCTCATCTCTCAGATATTAAAATTCCTTGTCTGCTATTTACCTCTTTCAATTGCCTTTTTGCCGTAGAAATATTCCTTTTTATTTCTTTAGAATTTCAACTGGGTCACACATGCAGAATAATGTATATGATCAAACTATTTTCTGAATCTCAAAATCACTAAAGTATTTTAAAGTTAGCATGCATACTAATTAGGATATATAATGTTAAATATACAACCAATGGGATCTTTAAGTTAATGTTTATTTGCTATGCATTAATCATGTAATTTATTTAGTATTTATTTTATTCCTAAATTTCAGGAAAGAAAATGAAGTTCTTAGAAATTACATAAATTCATCAAATTCACAGAGGTACTAAATAATAAACCTGGGATTCAAACTCAGTTTTGTTTCAGTGAAAAGTCCAAGCTCTTTTCACAATCTCAAACAGCTGTGTATGTACTACCCTTGGGAAATATCACTGTCATTTTCAAACAAGAGTGATTTTACCCCCAAAAAACATTTAACAATTTCTGGAGGTATCTTTTATTGTCACGATTGTGGGATGCTACTAGAATCTATCTAGTGTGTATAGGCTGGGATACTGGTAAATACCCTTCAATGCACAGGACAGTCATTCCATAACAAAGAATCATTCCAGCCCAAGATGTCAATAGTGTTGAGGTCAAAAAAACTTGGTCTAATTAGAATGCAAAACTTCATACAAATGGGTAATTGATAGCAACAAAATAAATTTCCAACATGTTAACTGCAAATTTTATTCTTTAAACTTTTAACACAGTACCATAAACATAAACAACTGTTAGAAAAAAGGTCACTTTTTTTTTCAAATCATGGTAGAGACACAGATTCTTTGACAATGGGGTATAATATATAAAATTCTCGAGATACTGCTAACTTCAAATCATATGAGTAAATTCTATAAGCTTTGTTCCCTTTAAATATGGTCTTCTTATTGGGTCCTCTTATTTAGTCTCAATGTCCTCTTATTTGAAGATGCTAAACATTACAGAGGCCAGGAAAGTGAAGATCTGAGAAATGACTGTTATTTTGCTGTTATTTCTGAAGAAAGCCAATCAAGAGTAATCACACTTTCACTGGTTTAAAGATGTCCAAAAATGGCAAGACATGCTCTATTTCTCTCTCTCAACTGTTATGCCATTGGAAAATCCAAATCTCTCCCATACATGTCAACTCAACCACTGTTCTTTCCTTCACTATATAGCGAATGTTCTCCTTTCCACAACTGTTTGTGCAGTTTACCAGTTTACACTGAACTGTTATCTGCCTGACTGATATTTTCTGACCTTAAGTTAGGAAGCCAGCTTCCCAAAGAGCAAGTCCTGCTCTAATGAGGGGCAGCTGTATCCTCCAAGCTGTTTATCTGACAGAGCTGCTTGGCTGTCCTCAGCCATTCTGCAAATGTGCATTCTACACAGCTCCGATTGTGGGAGAGAAAAAGAAAAACAAATTACAAAGTGTTTAGCAAAGGATATTTTAAAAATAGCACACCTTTAAGCAGGTCAAAAATAAATTTCCATTAAATTTTCCAAAGAGACAGATCCAGTTACCCTGAGATTCAGACTCCCTGGAAATGTTTTTCCCATGTTTCAGTATCCGCCCTAAGCTATTTTGAGAAATCTATATTTTAAGAGAAAAAACATTAAAGTACTAATGTTTTTGTTGTGATTCATATTAAAGCTTTTGTTAAATATATCCATTCAGTTAGTGCCTTTTTACTTATGTTTCTTAAAATAGGCTTTGGAAAAGTTAAAATAATGACATTACTTATGTTGTGGTTTTTACTTTGAAACTGTAATAATTCACAGTAATCAGAAGTGTTTTCTTCACATGGCATATGAGTGATTTAGCACATACAATGTAAAAAATCATCTTAAAACACTGTGTGTTAACGCTACAGAAGTGCTGGGAGATATGAAAAACATATGGGAGATACATTAATCTTACTCTGGAAGATAAATGAAGTCTCATGAGAGATTATCATTATGAATCACAAATGTTATTTATGAATGACATAGTCAGAAAAAAATTTAGGCTATATAAAAAGTAGGAACAGAGGCATAAAACAATTTAGCATGCTATTTTAACTCTAACATTGAGAAATAAGTTTACTTCCAGGATGATTTCATAAACACAATAATTAACTTACCTAATACCTGCATTGTGCATTTTCAATGGCTTCAATGCCAAAAGTAGCTCTCTCACGTTTTATCTCTTGCCCTCAGTAATTTAAGGTCTGCACGTTTGTCATGCTGTATGATGCACTTATATGTATTAAATTTTGAAACAGTAGATGAAAGATGAATTACTGGTCAAGAATGAATTTATTCTCCTTTCATCCTACACTATTTACACATATAGCATTCTTTTTGGAAATTTTATTAAGTATCTAAATGGCAAGTAAAATATACGTACCAAATTTATGGTCAAATGATTTCTGCTCAAAAAAAGAATGACAAACCAGAAAAATATCTTACTTGAAACTACCATATTAAGGTTTTGAATCCTTAATCCTTAAGTCCATTCTTAAGCTTGCTAAAATAAGAAAAAATACAAATATGCCGCAACATATTCTCTTTCATGAAATATATTAGGAATATAAAGTTAACATGTATACTCTTATTATATACCTACTGGTCAGATTGAACTTGGTTTAGTTTTTAAGAGTTTTATTAAGGTATAACTTACATACAATAAACCACCCATATTTAAAGTGTACAATTGGATTAGTTTTGGCATATGTATATACCTGTGAAATTATCACCATGATCAAAAGAACATATCCATGACAGTTACAGCATGGATCAATAGTTAATCTCTTTTTAAAGTTAAAAAATTCCAGTTTTTTAATTCATTCACATGTTGATGGGCTTTTGTGCTGTTTTTAGTTTTTTGGTTGTTACAAAAAGGGTGCTATATACATTTGCATACATGGCTTTGCATGGACAAATGCCTTCCTTTCTCCTGGGCAAATAGTTAGGATTAGAATGGTTAGATCAGATGTAGCATATACTTAATTTTCAAAGAAATTACCAAAATTCAAAAGTAGTTGTGCCACTTAAAATTTTCACCTGCAAGGTATGAGAATTCTATTTCCTCTGTGTGTTTGCCAACACTTGGTACACTGAATCTTTTCAATTTTAATCATTTTAATAGTTGTGTAGTGGCATCTCTTTGTGGTTTTGGTTGGTGCTTCCCTTATTACTAATGTTGTTGAGTATATTTTAATTTGCATATTTGCCATTGCCATTTTTTTTGCCAAAATTCAAGTATTTTGTGCATTTTTAAAATTATTTTCTTATTACATATATATAAACTGTATGTTTGTATACATGTGTATATGTGTACATTAATATATATATATACATATATATGTATATGTATGTAAAGTGGTATATCGTACAGATAATTTATAAATTCTTTTTCCAGTCTTTATCTTTGCATGTCTTCAATATAACTGGAGAACACAATTCCAAAACTTTTGATTAAGTCCAGTTTATCGAATTGTTTCTTTATACAGCATCCTTTTGGTATGATATTGAAAAAAATTTTACCTTAACCAAGGTGACAAAGATTTTATCCTATATTTTCTTCTAGAAACTTAAAGTTTTAGACTTTACATTTAGGTCTATAATACATTTTAAATGATGTTTGTATATTTGAGATATTGATCCAAGTTTTATTATTAAAAATTTATATGAACATCAAAATATTCCATCAAAATTTATAGAGAAACAATCCTTTGTTAAATAAATTGTATATCCACTATTGTTAAAGATTATTCACACATGCACAGGTCAATTTTGGGAATCTGTATTCTGTACCATTGATCTGTTTGTGTATCTTTATGTCAATATAACACTGTCTTAATTACTACAGTGTTCACCCTTTAAATTTGTTCTTCTTTGGCAGAGGCATTACAGCTACTCTAGTTTCCTTAATTTTTTATATGAATTTTAGGATTGGCTTCTTAATTTTTACAAAAATGCCAGCTATAATTGTGACTGATATTACATTTCATCTATAGATTAGTTTAGGGAAAACTAATAGCTTTACAATACTGATATATTTTACTCATGAACAAAGTATAACTCTCTCCTTAGCTCTTTCAAAAATTTTCTTCATATATTTTGTAGGTTTCAGTGCACAGGTATTTCACATTTTTGCAAGACTGATACATAAGCATTTCATATTTTTGATGCTATTATAATTTGTATTGTCTATGTATTTTAATTTCTGATTGGTTCTTGACAGTATGTAAAAATAGAATTGAATTTGGTATGTGCACATTGTATCTGGTAACTCTGTCAACTCATTTTTAATTTCTAGAATATTTTTTATGATTTAAAATTTAACATAGATAATCACATATATGTGAAGCAAATCATTACTTCTTCCTTTTCAATCCACATGTTTTGCATGCTTTTTAGTTTTTTCTTTTTTCCTTATTTAATTGGTTAACACCTTCTGTACATTGTTGAAAGAAAGTGGGACAAAATATTGGCAAATCAAAGACATTAAAAAGATTACATATGCCATGATCAAATGGACTTCATCTCAGGGGCACAGGAATGGCTGAACATATGCGAATTGATTAATGTGATACACCACATAAAAAAATAAAGGATAAAAATCATATAATCATATCAATAGATGCAGAAAAAGCAATTGACAAGATATAGCATCCATTTTTGATTAAACTACTTAATAAAATGGGTGTAGAAGGAAAGTACCTCAACATAATAAAGGCCATATACAACAAACCCTCAGCTAACATCATATTTAATAGTGAAAAACTAAAAACTTTCCCTCTAAAATCAGGAACAAGACAAGGCTGTCTGCTATCACCACTATTATTCAATATAGTGTTGGAAGTCTTAGAGCAATCAGGCAAGAGAAAGAAATAGAACATGAAGTCAAAAATCATCACTTTTTGCAGATGACATAATTCTCTACATAGAAAACCCTGAAGACTCTACTAAAAAACTATGAGAAACTATAAACAAAGTTTCAGAACGCAAAATCAATGTTCACAAATCTATAGCATTTCTATATTCTAACAATGAATTTTCATAAAAAGAAATGAAAAATACAATTCCTTTTGCAATTGCAAAAATAAAAATAAAAATAAAAATAAATAATACCTAGGAATAATCCTAGCAAAGCATATGAAGGATCTATACAATGAAAACTATAAGATGTTATTAAAAGAAATTGAAGAAGACACAAAGAAATGGAAAGATATTCTATGTTCATGGATTAGAAAAATCAGCATAGGTAAAGTGACCTTATTGCCTAAAGCATTATACAGATTTAATGCAATCCCCATCAGCATTTTTTGAAGAAATAAAAGAAAAAATCATTAGATCTGTATGGAAGCACAAAAGACCTTAAATAGCCAAAGCAATCCTTAGAAAAAAGAACAAGTTTGGCGGTATCACTCTACCTGACTTCGAACTATACTACAAAGTGACAATAATCAAAACAGCATGGTACCAAGTAGAAAACAGACACACAGACCAATGAAACAGAATTGATAGTCTAGAAATAAACTCCTGTACATATGGGCAAATCATTTTTGACAAAGGAGCCAAAAACATATAATGGAGAAAGGAAAGCCTCTTCAATAAATGGTTCTGGGAAAACTGGAAAGCCACATGCAAAAGAATGAAACTAGATTTCTATCTGTCACCATACACCAAAATTAGCTCAAAATGGATCAAAAAATCAGAATATAAGACCCAAAATAATAAAATGCATAGAAGAAAACAAAGGTATCAAATTCATGGACCTTGGATTTAGAGAGGATTTTATGAATTTGACACTGAATGCAAAGAAAGTATAAAGCAAAGATAAATGAATGGGACTATATCAAACTAAAAAGCTGCACAACAAAAGAAACCATCAACAAGACAAAGAGGCAACCAACTGAATGGGAAAAGATATTTGTAAACAATGTCTCCCAAAAAAGGGCAAATATCCAAAATACAGTAAGAACTCATACAATTTAACAATAAAAAACAATCCAATTAAAAAATGGGCAGAGGATCTGAACAGATACTTCTCCCAAGACAACAAATGGCCAGCAGACATATGAAAAGATGCTCAACTTCATTAGCTATTAGGGAAATGCAAATCAAAACCACAATGAGATACCACCTCACACCTCTTAGAATGCCTGTCATCAACAGGATAAGGAATAACAAGTGTTGAAGAGGTCATGAGGAAAAGGAACCCTCACACAGTTCTGGTGGGAATGTAAAATGGTACAGCTGCTTTGGAAAAACAGTATAAAGATTCCTCGAAAAATTAAAAATAGAATTACCACATGACCCAACAATCCCTCTTCTGGGTATTTACCCCCAAAAACTTAAAAACATTTATTTGCAAAGATATATGCACTCCAATGTTCATAATAGCCTTATTCATGGTGGTGAAGACATAGCAACTAGTGCTCTTTGATAGATGATTGCATAAAGAAGCTGTGATATCTATATAAAATGGAATATTATGTAGCCATAAGAAAAGATGAAATACTGCCATTTGCAATGATATAGATGGATCTTAAGATTATCATGCTAAGTGAAAGCAGTCAGACAGAAAAAAATTGAGAACCATAGGATTTCACTCATATGTGGGATATAAAACCGAAAGCAACAAACAAACATGACAAACAATGAGAGACTCATAACACAGACAGTGGATTAGTGGTTACTAGAAGGAAGCTGGGGAGAGGGAAAGTAGGTTGGGGTAAAAGGGTTCAATTATATGATGACAAAAGGAAATTTAGCTTTAGGTGATGAACAGAATGCAATATACATATGATGTATTATTGAATTGTACACTTAAAATCTATGATTTTATTAACCAAAATCACAATAATTTTAATTAAAAAAAAGGAAGTGGTAAGTGTATATTCTTGACTGGTTTCTGGTGTTTAAGAAAACCTATTTAGTCTTTTACCATTACATATGTGAGCTGTAAGATTTCGTAGATGCCCTTTGTTGGGCTGTGAAAGTTCTATATCTATTTGTTGAGTGATTTATCACATCGAGGTGTTAAATTTGTCAAACTTTTCTGTGTGTTTTTTGTTTTTCTGTCTACTGAAGTGAGCTTACATTTCTTTTTACTTTGTAAATGTGAAGAATTTTCAAATATTAAAACAGTTTTGTACTCAGGACAAACTACACTTATTTAACCATATCTTAACTTTTTTATATCAGGTTGGATTTGATTTGCTATAAATGTGTTTAAATTTTTTAAATTTATGGTTATTTTGATGGAAGGCTAGTAATTTGTATATTTCAAGGAATGTATCCATTTCATCGGTTATCAAGTTTATTAATAAGTTTTTACATTTCATTATTCTATTATTTCTTGATCTGTAGTGATGCCATTTCCCCCATTCTGCATATTATTTTGTGAGTTTCATCTTTTAGTCCTGATCAGTCTCTCTAGAAGTTTATTACATTTATAGATATTCCTAATGAACTTTCATTTACATTGATTTTCTCTGTTTTTCATTCCAATAATTTTTTTGCTCTAATCTTCTAAATTTTGTTTCATTATTTATTTCTTTTGGTATTATTTTTGTAGTTTCTTAAAGTAGAAGCTAAGGTCATTGAAAGTTTTAATATATCCATTGAATGATATTTTCCTCTAAGCACTGCTCATGGCAGCCCATAAATTTTGTTTTATTGCATTTTCATTTTCATTGATTTTAAAATATTTTCTAATATTATTTATTTAACTCATAGGTTATTTAGAAGTATGTCATTTAGTTTCCAGTAGATGAGGCAAATATAGTAGGTATAATATAAATCCCTTTAAATTCATTAATACTCATTTTATGGCCCAGAATACAGGTTATTTTTGTAAATACTCCATGCATACTTTAACACACTTTCTTCTTCTATTGTTGATGAAGTAGTCTTTAAATATCAATCATCTAAACTTAGTTAATAGTGTTCTTCGAATCTTTTATACCCATATTAATTTTCTGTATACTCATTCTATCAATTATGAAGAGAAGGATACTAAAATTTCTGAATATTATTGATAGATTTGTCTGTTTCTCTTTACAGTTCTTGGAATTGTTATTCCATATATTTTGAAGCTTTGTCATATTAAAACATTATTTTTGGATATTTTATTACTGTATTTTGAATGTCATGTATAAACATATAATATATGGCCAAATGAATTCTTTAATAAAGAAGAAATGTAAAACAAAATTTTTAATTGGAAATTTTATCATACTGGAGTTCTGAACCATGTTTAAGCTTATTTAAATGAAACGTTTACAGTTATAAAATCCTAATTTGGTTAATTACATATTCTCTTTTACAAGAAATTTAAGAACATGAAGGTTACATCTATGTATTGATTGCATAATATTTGCCAGTCAAGATGCTCTTCACCAGTGGTTTTTAATGTTCTTCAAAAAACTTTGCTTTAAACCTCCCACAGTCCCATTGGTCAGTACCCTCTGAGTGGACGCTAACAACTATTCCTACAACTCTTGTTTCCATGGCATAATATACTCACAGATTTTTGTGGTCTGCAAGAAAAAATTTTTACTGGAGAATTATCTTAGACAAACTTGAATGCTAGAAGTTACTAAAGAAAATGCCCTCAATATACTGAGTGGAAATAATTTCCAATCTATATTTCTCTATCCTAAGCATACCATCAAACAAATGTTCAATAGAGAAGAGATACTTCTCAAATAAAAAGATGCAAATGATTTGCCTCGTAAGGATTTTTTTTTTTTTGTGGAAGCTATAGGAAAACAAAGTTCTTCTTAAATATATCATTAGATTCAAAAAAACAGGTGCTCCAATGCAGAAGGATGATGAGTGACAACATTGATGGACCTGATGAAGATTTTAGTAAATGAAATAAGACAGAGAAAGACAAATATCATACGATCTCACTTATATGTGGAATCTAAAGAACCAAATAAACAAAAAAATAAGAAATAAAAAATAGAAACATACTCATAGATACAGGGAACAACCTGATGGTTACCAGATGGGAAGGGGGGTTGGAGGATTAAAAAATACAAATTGGTAGTCACAAAATAGTCATGGGAATGTAAAATACAGCATAGGGAATATTTTAACTAGTGCCAAGTGGATACTAGACTAACTGAGGGGATCATTTCATATATAAACATCTAACCACACTGCTGTATACCTTAAAATATAAAATAATACTATTATTGAAAACTAAAAAAATAAAATAAAAAACAGGAATATTTAAATCTTAAAAAAAAAGTATAATTGAATCTCACAAAACTATTTCAATTGCAAAAAGACTTTGAGAGAAAAATCGAAAATAAAAAAACAAATGTCTAAAAAAACATTTACCTTTGGTGATGTTAAGTCACCTATTCAGACCTGTTGTATTGTCTGAATTTTCTAAACAGATGTTGTTAACTTAGCTTTATGAACCTGAAGATAAATTTTGGGTTGCTGATGATACCTAGAAGCCTGAATATCAAATTATGTTAATATGTATGTACACAAAATCCTGAGAATGTATGTGCTTATAAAGCATAAAAATCTAAGAGTCAAATGAAGCAGGGAGGAAATTTTAACACATATATTGCTGACTGGAATATTTAACTGTCTCATAATTTATATTTCCAAGAGTCTAAATTTTTAAGGATAATGCCAATGACAGCTTAGAAAATTATCAGCATTGCAGTTCTCATTTAAGAAAGGCGTCTTTTTGTTTTTGACTGTTGGGGTTTTTTTGTTGTTTTTTGATTTTTGTTTTTATTTTTATGCCCAGAAAGTGTTTATTTGGTAGCCTTGGTGGCACTAATCTCTATACTTAGTTTGCATTATTTAATTAAAAAGTTAACATGAGCTTTTGATTTCTCTTTCAAGATGATGAATTAAGCATACTCTGGAACTTGCCTTTCTGGCATTAAATACCTGAAAACAGTTTTAAAAGTAAATGAATAAAGCTGAGCTAGAAAACAAAAATAATGTTTCATAGGATAGACACTCTAAGAAATACACAGAAAACGAAAATTATAGCATTTTAATTTAATATTATTCATCATTTTAAGCTTAAATTTCTAGTCAATGCTCAAAGACCAAAGAAAAAAATCTATAAAATTGGTATAAAAATTAGAAAAAAGCAAAACCATAATTTAAAAATATACGTCTATGTATATAATCCAAAATATTTACTTGATAAACTATTACATCAAATAATTAAGTTGATATAGTTGAATATTAGAGAAAAACACAAAAAATAATGTTTTAATTAGGAAATACAGCAACAAAAAGCTTATCTCGAAATTAACAACAAATGTGCAAGGATATACCGAAGGGAAAAAAATCAACCAAAACTTACCCAAGTGTAATCTTTTTGTTGAGAAAATATATGTATGAATATATTGAAGTACACATTAATTGAATGAATTGACCAGATCACTGAATAAGATACAATGTGAAAGAAATCAGTTCTCAATTAAGTAAATTAATTCAATGTGTTTCCATACCTTTAACGAAGTCAATGAATTTCCATACATTCCTAATAACAGTTTTAAGGAATTCTATGTGTTGATTTTGAAATGCAATATGAAATGCAATATGGAAGAGGAGGGCAAATAATTTTGATAAAGAGAACATATCAGATGGATGTCAGAAAATATTATAAAGATATAGTAATGCCACCTGGAATAGACAAATACATCAGTGGAACACATATGAATATATTATATGTGAATTTACAGTATGATAAAGATTGGATTTAAAGCTATGGGTAAAGCTGGACCACTTAATAAAAGGAATTGGGAAATTGATTAGAATTTTAGAAAATAAGTTATATCCTCAACTTTTATCTTAATAAAAATAAATTCTAGATTGACTAATAATTTAAACATAAAAAGCAACACAATAAAAGTGTTGTAATAAATACAAAATACATTTTTGGGAAAGTTGTGATAGGAAATCCTTATGAGTAAGACACAGAATTCACAAGACATGATGGATGGAAAATATAAATATGTATACATCAGAATCAAACAACTTTATAACAAAAGTGAATGAAAAATAGCTGAAAGACAAACATGAGAAAATATAAATAGAAAACGACAAACAACTATACACTTTAATTCACTAAAATTCTAAAAATTTTGTTTTTTTAATACTAATTTTTATTTATTATATTTATTTTTAAAAGAAATTATTTGACTTCTAAGACTGACCAATGGTGGCATGGGGAAAATAGGATTATCATCTATTGAAATTTGAAATTCATATACTATATGTGGAAGCATTTTCAATTGTTTTGTCTTCCATATAAGCACCTAACCAGTTAATAAGAAAGCATGAATATTAATATTCACTGATTCATTTCAATAAACATTTAACCTTCTTCCCATGTCTTTGGCACCATGTTAGACATCATTTATTTCCTTGAAACATCTCATGTTGCTACAGCTAAAGACAAGTATTTAGATGAAATACTGAATTCAGTTTTTTCATTATTCTTATCTTGTATCATAACTCTCCTTGTTCTACTCAGTGTCTCAAGTGTATCTAGTACACTAATTTAGATTTTCTTGTTTCATTTATTAATCTCTGTGAGACCCACGGTCCTTTGACTCTGATCTCTCCCCCATTTTCAGCTTCCTCTTGTAATCCCTGTCCAGTTTAGATGAAATGAACCATTTTCAAATTATCAGCCTATTCTCTGGAATGCCTATCCTAACTTCTTGGTAGAAACATCACATGAATCACAGAGCATTAATTGAAGAGAGGCCTGCAAAATGGTAGATGAAGGTTACTATAAATTCAGGATCTACAAACTCAAATAAGTTCTCAACATTCCCCAAATGCCACAAACCTTCCCCAATTTTTCCTCTGCTTTCAACATAATTTTCACATTCTGTAAACTCCCCTCAAAACATGAGACTCTAACCCCAACACTGTCCTCTGATTCCACTTCGGCAAAATACAATACCTCCAGGGAAAAAATGCAAGCCAACAGACTGCAGCTCTTTTCCTTTCCCACTTGCCCAGTCTATAAACTTCCCTACTCTCACAATATTTTTTTCTTCCCATTTCAGTGATGCTCTGAATCTACCTCTAGGTTCCCAACCACAGCATTGGTGACTCATGAGAGCAACTTAAAGAACTTAGAAAAAATCTGTTAGTCACAGTTATGATTTATGATAGCAAAATAGTATGAATTGGATTCAGCAAAGGGAAAAGATGAATAGGCCAAAGTGCAGGAAGAATCACATGCAAGCTTCTGGTTGTCTGATCCTTATGGACTAGCACAAAAGGCACTTAATTCTCCCAGCAATAATGTGTGACCTGTTGCCAACCAGAAGAGCTCATCTGGGCCTTGGTGTCCAGAGTTTATACTGGGGATTCAGTACATAGGCCTGTAGGCACCCGCATACTGATTTTAGCTACTCAGACTCCAGACCCTGGATGTCAACCAGATAGTGTGGCCCAAAGCCTGAGTCATACAAGCCCGGGTATTCACCATAAACCACATCATTATCATAAAGTATCTGACATGGCCCGAGGCCTCATGCAAGATAATCTAAGGGTCCAGAGTCATCTCTCAAGAACTGAGTAAGAGAAAGGGCTGAAGGCTCTGGGAAAATGTAGAGGTTGAGCAGCCCAGGATTGCTGAGTTAAACCTTTTCTTCACAGCTCCTTTCCACTGTTTGAGACTCAATTCAATTAATTTGTATTCTCTCTCTCCTATATTTTCGAACTCTCCTGACCTAGCACTCAACTTTCATGTCTGCAATCATACTTAAAGACTTTTCCCTCCTTCCTCACACCTATAATTATCCTGTTCTCTTTGTTATAAGATCATATTTTCCATTCCTTCCCTAACTCTATTCTAAGTGCTTCTCTGAATACTATATTCCCTTCTAGAGTACAAGATTCTCAAGGGCAGAAATCTTATCCTATTTTATTTTCTTATTAGTCATGCTTGGCACATAGCAGAGTTAAAAACATGTATTACAAAAAAATACTTGAATAAAAAAACATTCATAATGAATTGGGCTGGACAGACAATAGTTCTGATTGAAATATATTTCTTTTGTAATCTTTTCCTGTGCTCTAGTTTCCATTCAAAATTACTATTCTTTGTTTCCAAGAGTTTTGCCTCCATCCTGTATCGAACTGAAGAAAGAACTAGTTATTGCATTGAAAGGACTTCTTAGAATCTGTGCAATGAATCCATTAAGATCTAATGTATTTCTACCTCACAGGAATTCACACAGTCGATGTACATTTCCCAGCTCAGGAAGATTTTTCCAGTTATCTGATATTTTAATTAAAGATGAAAAACATTTATTGTAAAAATCATGGAAATAGTTGTCTTTATTACTAGTAAATTAATGTTCAGATCTCTGATTAACACTTTGCCTCTTTTCTAAACAACTACCTCTTAACTGACTCCTGCCCTTTCTCTTCCTCTTTCCCTTACTATGCTTTTCAGTTCTTACTCATCACCCACACTCCCTTCTCGGCACCTTTATATTAAACTTGCTCTGCATTTCAGGATCTCAACCTGAAAACAAGTGACATTGCATAAGAAAAGATCAAAAATAAATAATTTGCTTAGATTTAAAATTTTATTATAGTCTTTTTTCTTAAAAGTGGTAATTGTGACTCAATTCTGTTTCTTTAATGGACTTTAGCACAATAATCACAAATGGTACACTTTAGAAGATATTCCTAAAGTTAAAAAGTTTTTTCTTTAGAGATGACTTCTATATCATATGCGATGCTAATTCCCTGGCCTAGTGGAGGCCTTTATTCTTAAAAGTTCATGAAGACTTTATCCTTAAGAGATGACAATTTATATGCCATAATGTGGATGAATCTCAAATTGGGTGTGCTAAGTAAAAGTGAACTAAAAAGTAATAAACTTCATTCTGTATGTTTTTATTTACATAACATTCTTGTAAAGGTGAAACTATAGAAACAAAAAGCAGATCAGTGATTGTCAGGCAGTGGGTGTGGGTTGCTGGGAAAATCTGGAGACGTAGCGCCTGTTCTGTATTTTAATTGAGCAGTAAATTTATGACCTTGTACATATGTCAAAACTCAGAATTGTACATTAGAAAGGGTTAATGTTCTGTATATAAATGAATTATTAATATTTAAAAATTGAAAAAAATTGGATTAAAAAGAATGCTCATGTAGTCTTTTTGCAAAAATTTATTGAGTGCTTTCTATGTGCCAGGTACTATCCTAGCTGCTGGAGACAGCACTGAAGAAAACAGAAAGCGCTACACTTTCTAGTAGATTGGTGGAGAGATAATGTGACAGCAACCAATGAAATTCATTAGACTTTTAGTGAGAATCTATACTGTACAAAATGTCCCAGAGGCCAGACAAAAGGCAAAGTCATGCCCGTACTGATCATGGAGATTCAGGTCATTCATCAGTTCAACTTTATGTCCATTTACTAACTACTGCTACTTACTAAAAAAACAAACATTTAAGGAGGAGTGACCACTACCAAAACTGGGATAAAATTTTACTACTCATTAAACATATAGTTATTACATAATAAATTATTAATATTAAAAAGTACTTTTATCCAAATATTAACATTAGTAAAAATGATTATCATTTTTCAAAGGTGATCACTACTATTAGAATAGCCACTGTATTAATGAAAGTTATAAGTAGTTTTACAAAGAAAATTATAATATCCATTGTGAAGACAGAGACTATTTTTTGTGTGAAAAAAATTAAAAAATGGTAATAGATCCTTACATTTACAAAACTTGGTCTTCATAACAAACTAAATTCTACAAGTAAAAATAAAAACTGAAACATCAGATATAAATATAGGGAAAAATAATACCTTGCTAGAAAAATTGAGTCCCTCTGCTTTCTATAAAGTGTCTAAAAATTTTATTTTTTTCCTCATGAACACACACTTTATATACCTGAAAAGCTCTTGCCTTTCCACATGGCTCAGTAGTTTTCTGCTGTAGCCAGCTATCACAGAAATATTTTTGTTAAAATAAATTCACTGATTTGCCTTATTGCTGGAGCAGATTTGCATTAGAGTTATCTTTCCTGCTCAAATTTCTAAATTCAAGTTTTTTTTTAACTTCATAAAAATTCTTCTCATATTACGGTGTTAAGGCCTACTTAAAGAGATTACAGGGTGTCACATATAATCAATCATAAGACCTTGAGTAGAAAAAAAATTGGCATTTCTAAGAGAGCAAAGCATTTATATATTGAATCTTTATTCCAATCGAGGGAACATATAGTAATCGTTGTATTCCTTTAAGGATGTAATTGATACAAACTTCTGTTTTGAATTAGTCTGTGACAATTTTTACTAAAGTAGTGTGTCAGTTGGGCATAGGTAATGATATGATAGTTGAGAAATATCAGGATTGATATCTCTATAAATAATATACTTACATACATAGCAAGAACTAGGCTCATCTTTTGGTCCCTATTTCAGAGACACATGTGATAATGACTCATAAAATTAAAACTATATTTACTTCAGTATTAGTTTTATTACTATTCCATTTTGTGTCTTGAGCCAAGTTAAATTCTCTTGCTCTTTACTTCTTCCACGACAAATTAGAAGAATTGCTTTAGATGATTTCTAATGCTGTCTCTTTTTAAATTTGAATTCCCTTAAAAGTAGAGCTTGAAACAAGGGCTTAGATGCAGATAGTTTGGCGGGATTAATTCAAAGCAGCAGGAGTGAGGAGAAGGAAGAGCGAGACCAGAAGAAGAAGGAAGTCTAATAAAAAAGATATAAGTAAGTTTGCTATTGTTCAACCCCACAGGATCTCTGAGTAATTTTTAAATGTCTCCAAGACAAGACTGTGCAAAGACAGTCATACTACTACCATTCATTATTGGGTGAGGATTATTTCTGAAGGAAATGACTCTCCAACACTTCTGGGCTGCTCCTGGGCTTAGACTGGAGCTGAGTAGGATCCCAAGTCTTCAGAGAAAACCCTGAAGAGAGGAGAGTAGAACTTTGCACAACGGTTGTTTGTCACAGCTATGTCAGTGCACTCTCAGTGGGTACAGAGAAGAACTGTTAACAGCAGCCGTGGAGGAAATCAGAAGTATTCTCAGAGACTGGAATGGTGGTATCATGAGTACTCAATATTCTTTGGGAGCTAAAAGTCATGGTTCTAAGGTTTGTATTTTCTGAATTGAGTAGATGATTATGGTCATACAAGAAACAAATAATAGGTAACAAGATCCAATAAAAATGATGGTGAACTTCATGGTGTCTATAAATAGAGAGTGATGCAGTATCAAGTAATTTGTCCATATACCTTGTATGTGTATGTGTATGTCTAGCAATCTAATGTACAAAATGTTTTATATATATATATATAAACTATTTTAATATATTCTACATTATTACTAAATAAGTGTGGCATATATATATATATATAACATTGTAGTAGGTTGAATTCTGTGGTAGGGAAATGTGACTCACTAAACAATAATAGTTTGATGAATAGTCTTTAAGGACGTCCAGCTACTAACCAAAATGTCTTTGCTCAGCAAGCAGCTTTTAATTTAGTGATAAAGCTTTCCAAGTGCCAAAATATGGAAAAGGGATATCTTCATAAGATTTAGCTATATCTCCCATTGTGAATAATAAATGGATTCACTAATACATAAATCAGTCTTTTTTAGTTTAGTCATTATAAATCAACACGTGGTAGAAGATAACAATTGAGTTTTTAAATATGCAGTCCTCAGAATTAGACTCTGCATAACAATGCCATAAGATACAGAACACTTATGGAGTTTAAGTCGCATGGTGGGGTATGGAAGAAGATGATATATACACACATATACATGTTAGACAGAACATCACATTAATATTCATTCTATATTTATCTGAGCCAACATTATGTGCAGAAGTGCTCTGTATGTGAGACAGGAGACACAGATGGGGCTCCCAAGAGATTTCAAAGGGTTCTAGTCTCTTCTGTGAAGCTAAGAAAGAAAACAAAGAAAAATTCAACTACAATAAGTTAATAACTATGAAGTGTTTTGTGTCAGATAAAGCTGCATTTAAAGACACCTTCAGTATAATCAGATGAAAGGACGGTATTGATATTGATAATGAGATAGTCGGGAAAAGAGTGTTTGTGGTGGAGGAACTTCCTATCCCTTTGATTCACAAGCAACTTTTATAAACACATGGTAACTAGTTTTCCACTATATTTTCCCCATTCTTTTGGTAATGTGTTGTACTACTGTGCTGGTTCTGATTCTTTCACATAAAATGCTCTACATTTCTGAAAAATTTCATGTTCCCTCTAGAGCAAGCCTACATCAGTCTTTATTCCCTAAACTTAACTGAATCTTTTTCAGCTTCAGATGTTTCCTAATAGTTGAGAGCAGGGGAAACTTCAGGGAGGAATAACAGTATACAAATATGGGTGTTGTAGTGGGGAAAAAAGAGGTAAAGAAGTTATTTGGTCAATTCATACTATGCAGTATATTTTAGACACTTATTCCATATTAGGCTGGGAAGATATATGAGTATAATATGCAAAAACATTTCATAAGTAGAAACCTACAAGGCTCAACGGAGATAATGGATCTGAAAAACTGGGAACTCATTAAACTTTTTAAATATATTCTATATTATTACTAAATAAGTGTGGCATTCTCTATTAAAATTACTTCTAATTATCTTTACAAGAAAATTCAAGGTAAATATCATGTGTGATAATTTGAATGTAAAGCTAGGAAACAAAAACAAGTACTTAATACACATCAGGTCAAAGTGTAACTACAAAATTATGAGGCATTATAAAAAGCACATTTTGTTTTACATGTTTAATCATGAGTTATATTTCACAGTAGTGTCATTATTAGCAGCTACCTGAATTACTCTATTTTGATCAGGTTTCACGTGGAACTTTTGAATTAACTACAAAAGTTAAGGTGTCACATAAAAACTTTCTCATTGAGATTTCTTGATTTTCATGATTTATTGACCGTGCATGTATTCTTTACTCACTAGTCTTATATCTAATAAATTTGACTATTTCTAAACATCAATTCTACCACTCTCCCCCAAAAGGGTTTTGCTATCATTGCGGATATTTAAAATTATGCTAACACTTCTCTGAAGTTTCATAAAATAAAGATTAAAAATATGTGGGTCATTGTTATAAGTTATAGACCTGGGCAATAAATATGAAAAGTAAAGTCTCATCTATATTTCCATTACACTTATAAATGGAAGAGGGTGTTTAATATAATGTGCTTGGCACTGGAAGATTCCTGGAGACAAATCTGAAAGTCATATTTCAACAACAAAGTGCTAGAATGACTTGGAAAATAATACTTTCTCAACTCTGACGCATGTATGAAAAAAAATTACTACAACTAAAAACAATTTATATTAGGTTTCTACATCTGAAAATGACAGAAATAATGATAGAAGCAGTAGTTCAGAATGTACCCACGATATCAATTATGGTAGCCTTTACCTGAGAAAACGATTGGTTTTTTGCACTTCTAATCTTGTACAAAATATCTGTAGGCATCAAATGCCAGTTTGTTATTGACCTTTTTATACAGTTATATTTGAATTTTGTAGTATGCTGGGCACAAATAAACAACTGAAACAGGAAAAAGGCAAATTGTTTAACCTGTTTTTCTCATATTCCAAATAACCGGAAGTTACATCTCTTTAAAGGAAAAAACTTAAACAGATATCAGTCTCTTCCATTAAGTATAAACCCAAAAGGGTTGGATCATATGGTAGTTCTTGAAGAACCTCCATACTGTTTTCCATAATGGCTGCACCAATTTACATTCCCAACAGCATACAAGGATTTCCTTTCTCCACATCCATGCCAACACTTGCTGCTATTTGCTTTTTTTGTGACAACAGCCATCCTAACAGGTGTGAAGAGATATCTCATCGTGTTTTCAACCACATTTCCTAGATGATTAGTGATGCTGAGCACCTTTTCTACGTCTTCTTTGGAAAAATGTCTATTCATATCCGTTGCCCATTTTTTTTAAATAAGGTTGTTTATACTACTGAGTTGTTTATATCCAAATATATGAGTTCCTATATATTTTGGATATTAATTCCTTATCAGATATATGGTTTGCAAAAATTTTTTCCCAATTCATAGGTTGTCTTTTCATTTTGTTGGTTTCTTTTGTTGTGCAGAAACTTTTTAGTATGATGTAGTCCCACTTATTTTCACTTTTGTTGGCAGAGCTTTCGATGTCATAGCCAAAAATCACTGCCAAGGCCAAATCAGTACCTTGAAGTAATATCTGTGCTTCCCATGTTTACTACAGCATTATTCATAATACCAAAGACATGAAAACAACCTAAGTGTACATTGATGCATGAATATCCATATTTATGGATAAAGATATAAAGATGTGTGATTTTATATATATATGTATATATATATGAATCACATATACATAAATACACACACATCTTTCTTTCACACTTCTTTCATCTACACACACACACTGGAATATTATTTCATTTATAAAAAAGGACATCTTCCCATTTGCAACAACATGGGATAAACCTGGATAACACTGTGCTAAGAGAAAAACTATAGGATCTCACTGATATGTGGAACCTAAAAAAGTCACACAGCAGAGAGTAGAATGGTGGTTACCAGAGGCACAGAGGCAGAAAAAATGAGATGTTGGTCAAGGTTACAAATTTGCAGTTTTGCAAGATGAGTAAGTCTAGCAATCTAATGTACAAAATGATGATGGTGGTTAGTAATACTACACTGAATACTGTAAATTTGCTAAGAAATGAGTTTTCAGGTGCTCTCATCAAACAATAAAACATGTAACTGTGAAGAGAAATTACATTAATTATCTTGTAGGAATCATTTTACTATGTTTATGTGTATCAAATCATCGTATTGTACATCTTCAGTACATGCAATTTTTATTAAAAAATAAAATTAAAGTAGGGATCGACACTACATAAAAAAGCAGAACTCTGAGACTTTATGTCTGAGATGTAAATATGGAATATCAGTGTCATGCATTTAAAGAATTAAATTTAGACATAAAAGAGTACATGATCATTCTGTCTCAAATCCATACTGTCCCTGAAAATGGACATAAAATGATTACATTTAAAAATAATATTTAACTATAACTACAGGGTTGTTTACTTAATATTGCCTACTGGAAACACCAGTCTTTGGAATAAAAAAGAGAGAAACTACAGAAAGACTTAGATGGTCAAAGAGGTTAAATAAATGTCTATGGCCGTACCTCAAGGGTGACACTGAAAGTTTTAAAGCCCTAATTTTCTTTTTTAATGCCTGCTTTTTTTGTTAGACAACAATGTTTCTGCTTATCAGGCTGCTCTTCTCAAGGTATCTGCTACATTCACCTCCCCAACACCCACCCCAATACTGTATAGTTATTATATTTCTTCCACTTGGATGGCTCATTTCCCTTTTTGCATGCATGTATCATTCGTAATTCAAGGTCTAATTTAAACTTCTACTTTGTTTATGCTAATTTAGTTTCTCCAATCTGTAGTAATCATTACATTCTCTGTACCACTAATAAATTTTTAAGGATACAAAACTGATTAGCATATAACTACCATGTTATTAAACCATATGATAGTTTCATATCCCTAAATAAATTGAAACCATCGCCAAGGCTCTGGGACACATATATACTGCAGTAGCACACAACAAAGGACAGAGTGCATATTGGAATTGTTTTTATTTGGCCCAATAATTCATTTATTCACTTCATTCATGTCAGTAATGATCACAAATTCACATTCTCTGTGTATTAAAAGTTGTTTCGGACTTCTGATTGCAGTAATGAAGAAAAAAAATGGGACCAAACTTACTTTCCCAAATTAAAAAACTAGAAATCAGGTAAAATACACAGAAAACATGTTTCTCAGGTAGTGAACAATAGAAAGTATCCAACTATGATCTCTGAGAAAAGAGAACTGAGATAGTCCTATAATTGCCTTACTTTCTGAAAGCACTTTTCAGACCACTGTGAAGAGAAGGAAAACAGTCAGGAAGTCTTGCTGAATTAAAGAGATAGAGGTTAGAGTTCCGAGAGTCCAAGTTACCTAGACTTTGTGGGGCAGAACCTCTGAGAGAAGGAAACTGCAAAGAGAAGCTCTCCAGAGATGTTTAGAGCGTTCTCCTTGAGTGTCATACTGAGTACTGATTTATAGTAAGCAGTGAACCAAACACTTTCCTGGGTTTCTACAGGGATGGGAGCTGTGTGTTTGCACTCATCAGAGTAGAAAGGCTTCTTAATTTATGGAAAATTAAGTAGAGTCCCAAAAGTAGTATCACATTATAGTAGAACTAAATGCTACTCTGAACCTGTCCTAGCAAATCTTAAAAGCAAGCCATGAAGATTTAAATTGATTCAGTGACTGTGACACTAGGACCCAAAAAAGTAAAATTCACAGTGCATAGCCACCAATTAAAAAAAAAAAAAAGGTACTAGGTATGCAAAGAAACAGGAAAAGATAAACTAAAATCTAAAGAAAAATTAACAGAAAAAACACATAAATGACCAATAATGCATTTAATAGCCATATATAAAAATTTATTAGTATAAACTATATTCTAAGAATATAGATGAAAACATGGGAATGATTAGCAGAGAAATAAAAATATAAATTCAAATGGAACTATTAGAGATAAAAGCATACTATTTGAAATATGAAACACACTGTATTTTTCATATATATGTATGTCTATCTCTGTGCTCTATTGTTCCATTGATTTATATATCCATTCTTCCTCCAATATCACACTTTTTAAAAATTTTTTGTAGCTTTAAGATTTGAAATCAGGTACTTAGCCCAACTCTGAATGGTGTTTCCATCTTTACAGCACAATTTCAGTGCACAAACACAAAGAATGTATTGTCAGACATGTTTGATCAGAAATATGATTTCTCTCTGTTTACTGATGCTGAGAAAAATCTAAGATTAAAGGGAAAAATTAATTCTTTTAAAACATAAAATAGCTTTAATCTGAGTGAAAATAATTCAAATATCTATTCCCTGTTAATTTTTTTTTAGCTCTTTCAAGTGAAAAAAAAGCATATTAATTTATTTTCGAGTTTCACTTATCTTTGACATTTATGCCTATTATTTCTCCTTCATTTTTTATTCCAATTATACATCCAAGATGATTTCACAGTTTTTTCCTATTCATTACTGAATGTTTCATTTCCAAAATTATGCAATTTCATTCTAATTCCTCTCACTAAGGTATCATTCACATATCTAATTTTTACATACTCCAAGCGCTGAGAAATGAGTAAATTTCTCAGAAAAGGAAGATTACTATGATAATATAAATGACAAATTTTCCTATATTGTGTAAATTTAAAATAAAATAAAAACTTAATTATAGCACATAGTTAAATTTATATGAGAAGCATGAAATCACTACAGCTGTTCCTGTAAAACACAGAAATGCAAAATCAACGCCTTTTGTTTTATACATTTATTAAAAGTTGTTTTTTGCATCAATTACATTAAAACCAAGGTCTATTTGCAATAAAATTCATATTTGGTCAGTTCCACTACCTATAGCAATAATGCTATATAATATTGAAAAAAATTACTCCCAATTATTGAGTACCGAAAAAATGCTATTCTCAGCACCATGCTTTAAAATAGGAATCCTTATAACAAAAACTTTTTATAGGCTTTCTGAACAAGAATTCTCACTTGTTTTAGAAATTAAATTTGTAAGCAAAAAGCAGAGCCAAAGCAAGATTCTCCTGCTCCATGTTTTTGTTTGTTTGTTGTCATTTCACTCAACCCCCGGTTTCTAAACCTAAACTTTAGACCATCAATCAATCAACAGTACACATTCAAGGTCTATAATCACTAAAAAGAAAGGTATTTGAAGTAATCAAGGTGATATTTTTTTTTCTTAATATTGAGATTGTGTTATAATAAACTTTTCTTTTAAATTGTTTCAGTAGCTACATATTAGACCTTTAGTTTTTTTGGAGAGTTATTTTTGTATTTGTTCGACGTTCAGTAGCCTTTAAATTTCTCTGGCCATTTTACTTTTTTCTCAACATATTTTGTATTTACTCCTTTGTGTAACTTTGAACTTCTTGAAAGATCTCCTTATTTGACTTTAGCTTTTAGTTTCACACATTTTATATTCCCATACAGTTACAGAATTCAGCAATAGGTGTTTGACAGAGTATATGCAATGAGAAGGGATTTTTTGGAATGTGCTATAATAGGCAATACATTTGAATAGATGACTCAAGAAAAAGACATAAAATGGTCAATAAACACACTATTTAAAGTCATTCAACATTGGTAGGTAGTCTTCAGGACAATGTAAATAGAAAGCACAATGAGATTCCACTACAACAAACTGATATGACTAAAAAAATGCCAAGTATGTCATAAGAATGTAGAACAGCAGCAAAGTATACACTGCTGATGGGAATGTAAAATGTCCCAACCTCTTTTGAAAATTGTTTGGCGGTTTCCTATTACATTTAACATATACTTACCATACGACACAGAAATTTTACTCTTAGATTTTAGCCGAGAGAAATAAAACATATCCGCAAAAGATATATATCTGCATATTCACTGCTGCTTTATTCATAATAACCCAAAACTGGAAAATGTGGTAGATCCATAAAGTCAATACTATTTAGAAATAAAAAAGAGCAAACTACTGATATATACAACAAGATGAGTGAATTTGAACACCATATTAAACTAATAACACTTAACCCAAAAGAATATTTAGTTTGTGGTTCCATTTATATAAAATTATAGGACAGACCAAACCAATCTATAATCTCAGAGAGAAGATACCTGGAGTTGGTTTTGGAATAGATTGACAGCAAGGGAACAGTGGAGATCTTTCAGGAGAGATAAAAATATTTAATTTACAAGTTGATTAAATTCAAAAAGGTATATATGTTTGTCCAAGTTTATCAAACTCTATATCGGAAATAGATTAATTTTACAAAAAATATGCTCTTAAAGTTGAATTTAAAAGTAAAAAAAATAATTGTAACAGAACTACTAGGAAACAGCCACCATTCAAATTTACATTTAGACATCTTTGCTTCAAAGTTTACACTTAAACATGTTATAGGCAAGTTTTAAAGCACCTAAATTTATATAAAGCCACTGGTGTACAGATGATAACTGAAGCCGTTGTTTTGATACAACCAGAGGGAAAGTATATAAAGGACAATGGTACAATTTTCTTACTTGGTTTGGTTCTTAAATTACTCTGAAGTATAATTTGTACTTAGAACTTTCTGTATAGATTAATGCAGAAAAGTAGGAATAACTAGTAGATAACTTGAATAAAGAGAGAGAAAACCTCAATAGGGTAAGAATAAATGAAAATTTGGAAATCCAAGTAGATATTTTATAGATTTGTAGTAGTTCATACTTTATTGTATTTGAAAGTGATAACTTAAAAATTGGCTAAGGGGATGTGTAGACAGATCTGCCTTTTTTTTCAAAAGCTAACTGGAAGTAACATCAGAGATTACACTGCAGAATATAAGAATTAAGAATTTAAGTACGGTAAGTGCAAATGACCAAATATTTTTCTCTGTTATGCACCTCCTCAGAAATATTCTTGGGGTTCGGGTTTTCCGAGGACCATAAAAAGCAAATCCAGGACAGCTTTCAGTTCACAAAAGAGAACATATACTCCAAATAAAAGGTTATCTTGTCATTAGTTGTCATACTGTTGTTGCTTCAGACATTCTTTATTAGAGCTAAGGAAGTTGAAAGCTAGTCTGACAATGAGCATATTCTTATGACAAACCTACAACTTTAATGACTATATTTTTGCAGAGTATACTATTTTATCAAACCTGATCCAAAAGAGAGAGACAGTATTTTACAGAAAATGGAAACTAACCAAAGTCTGCAATAAAGGAGTACACCTGCAACCTCTCCATCAGTCTCCTAGCATACATTTATTATTTTGTGGAAGAGTATTCATGTGATACAAAAAAGATGAAATGCACTGGATTTATAAAAAATGTTTTAAACACTTCAGGGAAAAAGGAATAATCAATATGGACAGACCAGTCATTTATTGAAATCCATTCTTTTAGAAGTGCTTTGATATTACAGACTCCTAGCAAAATAAGATGAATGAAAATTAAAGAAGTTGATGAAATTTACCTTATCATCCTTTCCCTTAACTTCTGGATTATTTTACCACTTCATATTGCTCCAACTCTAGTTTCTTTATGCTTTCCTGTACCTGCCTATAGACACTTACTGTAGTATTCTACTTGTTTCTCTGTCCTGGAGACAGTTCAGCTGGATTAAAAGATTTGTCATTCTTTTTCTTCCAATTAAAATAAAACCAAGCAAATTTAGCCTGGGTTTACCTTCTTTTCAGTGTAGACTTTCTTTCATAAACTGAGAAAGAGCCCCTTTCTAACTGATATTAATGTCTGAAAATAGGAAAATAGATTTGTTTTCATATAATTTCTTATGATAATGAAATGTATGTTGAGACAGAACATTAAGTAGATAGGCTATGTGAGGCTGGTTGCAAATATTAACTTTGAGTGAAGGAAAATAGATAAGGTTCAGTTTCCATGGATTCATCTACCCTGTTGTCTTTATTCTCAGAATTTGTGAGTGGGATTAACTCTGGATTATATATCCCACAGCATGGCTTTAACTTCACTTTCTAATACATGTCTTTTCTTCCTCTCATATTGGTCAGCCATAGCCATTCTTTTGATCTTGCTATCTCCCAAAATTACACTATCACTGAAATCTCAATTTCAAGCATTCTATTTTCTGACCATGACTCCTATTCTTTCAACTACTTTTTCCTAGTTTAACAATCCTCTGTGCATATGATCTTGCCTCCTACTTCATTGAAAAAATATAAGCAATTGATTGTGAGTTCTCTTAGTACCAAATTTATTAATCTTCTTGCATCCGTACTCAAAATCCCTGCTTCTATTAAAGGTCCAAACCCCTCTAGGTCTGAATCCAATGTCTTTTGGTCTTCTCAGGAGTTCCTTCAGCCAGGGTCCACTATTGTCCGAGTCACCATTTTTTCACTGTCTCCCAGATGTTTCTCATCACCAAATAAAAATGTTTTATCAAATAGTTCTAAATTTTGTAAACTAACAAAGTTGAAAACAAGCAGAAACACATTCTTACTCATCTATCTCCACTTCAACTACTATTTCGTTTTGAGTAACTCTTTGTAGTAAAACCACTTAATAATATCTTTTGAAGTCTCTATGACCAAGTGTCCACATACCATTTCTTTCTCAACCCAATCTAGGCAGGTAATTTTTACCAACATTTTATGGAAATTATTCTTATTTGGATTAACAAATTGCATATTCCTTAAGATCACCTTAATGATCTTCATCTGAGTATGTGTTAAAATTATCGTTGATCACTTCCTCCTCCCTGAAAAGCTTAGCGCTATTAGTAACTGTGCCACTGCCTCTTCTGATTTTCCTTCCTGCCTAGCCTTCTCTTCCTCTTTTGTGCTCAACTACTCTTTGATATCTACACATTGCAGCAACTCAGTGCTCTGTTCTGATCCTCATCTCTTCTCAAATACACACTCTCTCTGCTGATTTCATTCTCTACTATGGCTTTAAGTGTTATCCTTAAAGCAACAACTCAAAAATTAGGAATTTTATTTTTGACCTCTCCATTAAGTTGCAGACTCAAAACATACAAACTCCTATTGCTCTGATTTGATATCTAGTTGGCTTTTCAAAAATTTCAGGTCTCAAACAGAACTTTCCTTCTTAATATACATATGTTCAAGAATTTCAATTTCCACTATTCTTTAGTCCAAACTACTTTGATTTTTCACCGGGACTACATCAATAGTTTCTTAATTTGTTATATTTTTCTGTTCTTGTTCCTCTAACATCCATATCATTTTCTTAAGTTATTATCATTACCTAGAATTTTACTTCCTGGAAATAACTACCTTAATATTTCAGGCATATGTTCACCCATTCACTATATTGTCTATTTATAGCCATTTATTTTTTTTTAAATCTCCTTTAAATAAAAGTTGTCTGTAATAATATTTAATATCTAAATCAAAGGTAAGTTGGATGCTATTTTGTAGTTGGAAGAGTTCAAGTCTTTACTTTGTCTGATGAAAAGATTTAGTAGATTTATGTTAGACTGGGTTTACTGATGACCAAGTCAAGAGAGGTAATTTGCATTTAATTTAAGAATAAAATAATCTTCATATCAATATATGAATATTAACACATACTAAAAAACAAATCTAACTTCATCCTAAGAATGTACATGGGATATTAAAATAAGCAGCCTGATTTGCTGTAAAATTTCTTAGAGCTTTTAAAAGAAAATATGTTGACATGTGCCCAAAAGAACTGGAAGTAGGAACTCAGATATGTTTGCACACCTATGTCCAGAGCACCATTATCAACAATAGCCAAAAGGTAAAAGCTACCCAAGTAACTACTGATAAATGAATTGATAAATTATGTACAATGGAATGTTATTCAGATTTAAAAAGAAATTCTAACACATGCTGTAATATGGATGGACTGTGAAGATATGCTAAGTGAAATAAGCTAGGCACAAAAGGACAAGTACTGTATGATTTTACTTATATGAGGCACCAGAGGTACTAAGGTAGTCAAATTCACAGGTACAGAAAGTAGGATGGTAGTTGCCAAAGGCTGGGGGATGAGAGACAAAAAGATGTTTTATAATGCATATGGTTTTAGTTATTATTTTGTGTGTAAGTTTGTGTACACACACAAGTTCAGTGATGCAGGGTCATGCATCTTCCAGTCTCCAAGTCCAGAAGACATACCACTTTAGAATGTCTCTCTCCTTCTACTAGTCTCAATCTTTGTGTAAAGCTGGCAGTCAGCTGCTTCTGTTTCTTTCCCCTATAACACCCTTTTATTCTTGTTCAATGAGACGTTCCCTTTGAGATTTCCCTTGATACAACAGCCTGAGTAAAGTAGGCACTCCCTGGCAGTTTGAGTATTAAGAGAATTTGTGGGGCTGATTAAACACATACTGTTTGGTAATATTAATACTTTTTAAAAATTATAGTTGACATTCAATATTATATTAGCTTCAAGTATATGACATAATGATTTAACATTTATATTTCTTACAATGTGATCACCATGATACATTTAGTAACCATCTGTCACCGTACAAAGTTATTACGATATTATTAATTATATTTCCTATGCTGTGTACTCACTACATCCTTATGACATTTATTTTATAACTGGAAATTTTCACCTCTTAATCCCCTCTAACTTTTTCACCCACCTCTCCCAACCTCTTCCTGTCTGGCAACCATCAAGTACTTTTATTATATGGAAGCAGAGATTGCAAGCAAGAGTCTATGAGTCACGTGATGTCTTTTAATAGAGGAAGAAATGAAAATTCAAAGAAAGAAAATAATTTAAGGCAATCAAAACAAAATAATCTCCTGCCCGCCCCCCGCAAAATCAAGTTATTTTTGACATCAGGACTTTTAATTTTTCCATTATGTCACATTACTTTCATAATATCCTGTTACAAAATAGGTGAAAGTATTTATCTTTCTCTGTCTGACTTATTTTACTCAGCATAATACCCTCTAGGTCCATTCACGTAATCGCAAATGGTTAAGATTTCATTTTTTTACAGCTGAGTAATATTCCATTGTATATATGTACTATAACTCCTTTTAATTTTTTTAAAATATTTTTTAATTAGTTGACAGACATTATATTAGTTTTTGGTGTACAATACAGTGATTAGACATTTACATAACTTATAAAATGATAGCCCCAATAAATTCAGTACCCATCTGACACCTCACAGTTATTACACTACTACTATATTCCCCATGCTATACTCTACATCTCCATGAGTATTTTGTAACTACTAATATTTCTTAAAAATTTTTATTTTATATTAGTTTTGGGTATAAAGTACATTGGTTAGATATTTATATAATTTACAAAGTGATTTCCACCCCCAATTACTCTAGCATTCATTTGGCTCTACAAATGGCCATTACGATACTATTAACTATATTCCCTATGCTGTCCTTTACATCTTTGTGAATATTTTGTTACCACTAATTTGTACTTCATCCTTTCACCTTTTTCTCCCAGTACTCAAACTCCCTCCCCTCTGGCAACCACCAATTTGTTCTCTGTATCTATAAGTCTATTTTTTTTAATGTACCGCAGTTTAATTTAATGTATCATAGCTTCTTTATCTAATAATCTATTGATGAGCATTCAGGCTGCTTCTATATCTTAGCTACTGTGAAAAGGGCTGCTGTGATCATAGTGGTGCACAGTTCTTTATGAATTAGTGCTTTGGTTTTCATTTCATTAAAAGAAAAAAATGTGGTTTAGAAAATACGTTCAAATGCATATTGTACAAAAAATAAAAGATGCAACGTAAATATCTGTTGATTCATTTTCCATATAACATATCTCTATGATGATGAGCATGTTCTCCGCCACCCTCCCCCAGCTTTTGCACTATTTAACATAGAAATGAACACATTACCCAGAAATACATTCAAATGAACTGTTAGCAACCTATGTAAATTTCATTAAAAAAAAAAACAGCAAGTTTGTAAGATGTTTACATCTCACATATCGAACTTTTTGAAATAGGGGTGTGTAGCCCCCAAATCCTATAGTTTCTAGAAGACTGTCAATAGGATTAATCTCCTTTAGTTTTACCCATGCAGCAACTGCCCCCTCCCCCAACATTCTAAATCTCTATTTCCTTTCTTCTGATTTCCCAAACTGCAATTACTTCCTTTATTATGCAGAACAATTCAGCAAACTTGCACACCCATACCTCTTCTATAGCTACCCAAGCAGGACGGTCCATTTATCAGGACCCACTTCTCCACAAAATACCACAGGGGATGGGGATGGGGATGAGGATGATGATGATGGAATCCTGACACTTAGATATACGCATTTTCTTATTTCATTCGTTAGACAATATTTTATCAAATGTAATTTTTTTGAAGCCCATCTGGCAATCCTACATAGATGGGTATATCCACTGCATTTTAAATTTCTGTTGCTAAGGCCAAGTTCATTCCTCTGCATATAGCTGCTTCCTTCTTTCAAATACTTCACAGTCAGGCAGTGTGAACTTGGTGATTTGTTTGCAGTGACCAACAACTGTAGAAGCTGGAACTAAGGAAGATTCTCCTATAAACCAGGAAGCTCTTTGGAGAACTTGATCCCTTGCTGCCTGTCCCAAGAATTCTCCCGTATATAGAAGGTCAGAAGATGTATGTGGGTATAGAGGTGTTCTAGGGCATAAAAATATTGGCATTTTTATATCCATCTACTACATTTTCTTCCCCCAAAACAGTAAAGGGAAGGAATTCTTATACTTTACACACATGATTATTGAGCAGTAAAATTTGACGCTGGTTGCACTAGGGCCCAGATGGTACTGGTGCAGAAAAGTTTTCTTCATGTTATACATACATGAAAGATCTGTTTGTATTCATATCTGAGTGCACACAGATTTATTTTATAAAGGAGGAGGGATAAGATTTTTCTTTCTCCAATGATTCAAAAGAAAATTAGAGAATGGGATAGGTGTGTGCATGCGGATATGTGGGGGACAAGTTGTGCAAAATTGAGACTTTGGGCACAAGCAGAAATACTTTCTAGCCCAGTGCAGCCAAGAGCTGTGGAAGAAGCAGTTTCTTAGCTTTAGCCTGCAACCCAGAACTTCCTTGGCATGGTAAAGATAAGTTGAGAATATCAAAAGAAAGCACATGTGACATAAAGTGGCTATGATGTGGAATTCTCAGGGAGCTTTTGAATTACAAAAAGACAGTAACAATTGATAGCATTTCTTGAGCTAAAGCCACAAAGTGGCAAGGTAAAGAGATCAGCATGCGGAACCTCAGTGAAGAATGCTGATGTCCATTCTGGATTGGAAGTTAGAGAACACCGGCAGAGTGCCAGGAGGCTCGGGCTATGTCAATTTCCCTGGTGAGGACTTAGAACATCAAACTGCCCTTATTTATGCCCGTGTCTTCTCAATTATTTTCCCCCAGGATGTGGTGGCCTAGAAAAACAAGTGTTACTTGAGTTTTAGATAAGAAAGGAAAGTAGATTTAGGAACAGAAAACTGAAAAACAATGATATAGTCCATTAGGTAAATGCAATGAATATGCCTCCTTTTTCCTTGGCGTCTGTTTCACTGACTGCTGATAATGTTTTGTGATTTCAAAATGAGACGTCACTTTAGAAGTAAAAATCATTTTGACTAAGACTGATGACTAAGCTGTGGTTGCTACAGCTGAAAAACACTGAATTTCTGCAAAAAGCCAAGGAGGTTGTTTCTCCAAAACAAGAGATCCAGTTAGAGCATTTTCTTTAATCTACGCTTCTTCGATAGATCTTTATATTAACCATTTTAAAGTTAAAACATTAGCACTCACTTTTTCCTTTGCCTATTCTTGAAATCCTACTCTTGAATAAAAGTAACTCTTTCTACCTCTGAAATATTTGACGCAATTAAAAATTTTAATTTCTAATGATTTATTTTTAAATTATGATGATAAAAAACAAAACTGTCCCAAACTTGATCCAGGGCAAAAACTCACTGCTTAATGTAATTACCAACCTCTTTCTTGGCAGGTGAAATTTTTAAGAAATTACGTAACGGACTTTACTAAGATTAAAATTTGTTCAAGGAAACCAATCATCCCATCCATCCCTCTTTCAGTCAAATCTACAAACCTTTAATCAACATTTTCTTTCAGTAACTACTCTGACGATATATATCTTGCCAACTTCTTGTCCCAGAAAATGTTCTTAACTAAGAAGAAAATTGTTATTCTATTGTACAGCAATAGTCTGCAATAAAACTTTGAGATGTTCAGTAAACTAAATTGCCTAAAATTATTAACAGTAGGTTGTTCATGTGTCCAGTGTTACTTATGCACATATGTATTGATTGGGCTCCCATTCACATTATGGATGTATATTAATACGATAACTGGGCAAGAAGGTGGAAGTTACTTCTTAGAACCCCACTCTTTCTCTATGCTTCTCTTTTATCATATTTTAACATTTAAGTTATTTTAACATTTTTAGTTTCATATTAACAGATTTATCGTTTAATCTGTCTGCCTCTCAAAAAAAAAAGTGCTTTAATCACCTCTGTCCATAAAACATTCAAATTGTCTTCTGCAGTGCTCCTAGAGTGTCTTACTTATTAATCAGTGAAGACTGGGCTTGGATACACACTGTAAACTCAGAGAGCCTATCTTTGAGGGACCACATTGTTTAAACAAAATGCCTGTCTTAATGTGAGGCCATGATAAATCTTGATAAAAACGTTGTGTCGTTATCAAATCAGTAGAGTAAAACTAAAACTCTCATAAACAAATTAAAGTTCTAGGAAGTGGAAATTTAGTGAAGGAAAGCCAATAAAGGAGGCAACTAGGAGTGCTAAGCCAAACTGATTATCTGGAGGCATGGATTTTCATTCATTGATAGGATCATTGGCCTCAGACTAGAATAATTTAATTCTATAAAAACTTAACAGTTTATTTCCCATTTATAAAATGAAACAAAAATTATTTTTTAAAAAACCACAGGAAAAATTTTAAGAAAACATTGATAAAAAGTGATTCTAAGATTCTAATTGCATTTTCAACTTCATTTAATTAAGAAGCCCTTAAATAAAGGGTAGAAAAGAGGTGTCCCTATTGTAGCTACTTTGAATGTATTAAAAAATACAAATCAATATTTACCAAAACCTCAATTATTCAGAAATGTGATATAATTTCTGAAGTATTTGTGCTCCTTTAAAGAGCCATTTCTATTTTTTAATCCTGAAAACAGCATGTGAAATAGACAATATTATTCTCACTTTACGGATGAGAAAAATGAGACCTAGAATGGTTAAGATACCTTCTTAGGATCTCAAAGCTAGTGGGTAGTAGAGATAAGACTCGAACTCTAGCTTGCTGTTTCTAGTCCACAGGAGGCTCAGAAGTGTGTTGTGGGAGAGGATACAAAGAAAACATCCTTTGGGACAAGAGACTGTAGAAGCCTCCAGAAAAAGATCAAAGAGGAACAAATCTCTGTGAAAATTCTACCTTTCTCTGAGAAAGTTCTACAGTGAATTGATCCTAGAATTCATTTCTGGCAAGAGGACATAATGTAAAAAATCAGAGTAAAATAAGCACAGCTTTTCCACAATAGAGGTTAGAAAAAATACAATAACCCAGATTAAGAGTAGAAGAAGAGTACAAATGAGATAGAAAAATTTCTCAGCTACTCAGAAAGAGCAATTTGGAAAAGAGAGTGAATGGATACAGATCAGTAGAAAAAACTACTCAGAACTGAAATTTTTCCAAAGAATAAACACTCAAGAGCTGTCCTCATATTCTCCTTCTGCACATAGTTTGCCCAGATGGCACCTTATAGCTCTACAGCTATAGATATTTTATGCCTTTGAGCTAATTCTCTCAAGCATTTGTTGAATTGATGCCTTGCTATAAAGATAGGTAGTGGATTTTTTAAAAACAACAAATATATATATATATATATATATATATATATATATAGTCCTCTTCTCTTAATTCTGTAAACACAAAATTTGAGAAACTTAATTTTGAGATGCTCTTCAAATATAATTTTAATAAATGTCTTTGACACTTGTGTACATGGTACATTTTTCTTTTATCATACATAGTCTTTTGGAAGAATGTAGAGAAAGAAATTATTTGTTTGCTTTTAGTATTAACCCATACTCTTCATCCTGATGAATAAGAGAATAAAGAGTTCTTAATTAATCACATGCCATGGTAGATAAGTGTCATATCCAAATAGTAATCTTTATGCCAACCCATAGTCTACTTTGTCCATGAGCTGAGAATTCATTCATTCACTCGAGGAATAGTTATTGGACATATCACATTGGTAACAGGAACTATAAGATATGGTGAGACATCATAAGACAATCATGATACATGCCTTCATAACATTTGACCTATTAAGAAGGATATGTCTTTCTCTAATCTCTCCAGTCTAGACCATATTGTTTTTCTCTTTTTCCAAACTGTTACTTGAAGCTAGTACTGCAAAGTTTAGCACTTAGAATGTTCTAATTATTTTGTTGGTATCATCCCCCAATTAAATTATAGAAACAAAAATAGAGTAGTTGTATATTTTTTTCCTTTTAAGTTCCCATGATACCATATGCATTGCTGCTAATTGGAAAGATATCTAATAACATTTGTTGATTGAGGCATATGGGAATTACTAAGTATTGAAAATCATAACAAAGTTCTCCACAGAAAGCATTTAACTCTTTCTTATAAAATTATGTTAAAACAAAAAGAAATATTTGAGCAGTTCTTTAAAGGCAGCAGTTTTCCAGGTTGCTAGGGAAGAGTAAATAAATAGGTACAACGGTTTGGAGACATGAAATGCCATAGCATATAATAATATTTAGTGACTACTCTGTACCAGCTACTGTTCTGTGTGTTTACATATACTGACTCACTTAATCCTTAAAACCACTCTGTAAAATAGTATTAAAATTCCAATTTACAAATTAGAAATTTGAAGTACAAAGAGTTAAGGTAACGTCCAAAGTCACAGGTAATAGCAGGATTTTGAACCCAACAATCCAGTTCCCTAGTCCATGTTCTCAATCAGCCTACAATACCACAACTCAAATTAAAAGAGATGTGTGTGTGTGTCTTGAGAATGTTATAATAGAACATCAGAATAGAGAGATCACTTGGGGTAACATTCTAAAGAATCTATTACAACATATTAGGTAGTATGGAAGTCATCTTTTAAACATATGAATTTATGTAGTTTTTAAGAAAGAGGATAAAGACAAATTCACTTTTAAGAAAACTTTTGCAGGACTATAAAGAAAGAACTGAGGATGTGAAGTGAGTAGAGGGTTTTTAAAAAACAGTGAGGCAACATGATAATATTTCAAAAACAAACTGTGGAATTTGTTTCACATAGGCTCAAACCCTGGCTGGGTAGGCATTAGTATTGCTCACTGCAATTTCCAGGTCTTCCAGGCATACCTCTTTATGCCCATTAATTCAGCAATCCAGGTGTTTGGCGTTGACCAAAGACATGTGAGCACAAGTTTTATGTGTTTTTTCTGGTTGGAAGACTTTAAGAAACATTGTATGATTCGTTAGTTCCCCTATTCCTAAAGTAGGAAGTTGACCTTCAGCATTTTCATCCTCATAGATTTTGATGTTTATTATTACAGCATAACATAGTCTATCCTGAGAGATACATGGGTTTTAGCATTTAATAGTTTTATACTAAATATTGAACTCTGAGCCTACATACAACTGACTTATTGCACTGGAAACAAAATTCTAACACTGTTTCATAAACTAAATTTACTTAAGTTATTTAACTCTCAGAGTCTCATCATGTTCTTTAACTGGAAAATAAATGAAAGGATACTATGTAAACAATAAAACTGTTCAAAATTTAATTGTGACAATATATGTGAAATGCTCAGAGAATCTCAGTAGGAACTCTGTAAATGTGTTTCCTTTTCTCTTCCTTCCATTAATTCTAGTCAAATCTCTTTTCAGAGGAAATTTTCCAGTTGGCTATCATAAAATTCTCTCTGAATTTTATTCCTTCCTCAGAAATTGTACTGCTGGAAAATAAATTTATATTTTACTAGATTTTTTAAAAAGAATTTTTAACATCCAACTCTACAGTTCTACAAATATCATTTTCTATTTTGTTAAACATTTCTGATCTGCATGACTGAGTTTAAAACAAAAGTTCTCATGTACTAAAAAAAAGGATCAGTGTTGAAAACTTACTTTTGCTATAAATGAACTGAACTACAATACTGTCATGAATATATTCCTCAGATATAATATTGAGCCATTCCGGTTTTATGACTAGGAGTAAAGAGATTCAACTAACTGGGAATAAGAATTAAGAGTCATAGTATGAACATGATATCAGAGAAACATCTCCATCAAGGAGCAAACTCTGCTAAACTTGTTCTACGAGCTATTCTCTATTGGCAGTTTTGGTACCTAAAGAGAGACAGTCTCTTACTGGCCTGTGAGATGAACAATGTGTTTGGATACAGATTCTCCTGAATCAATACAAACTGCTGTAAAAGCAAAATCCGGTCACACTTGCAATATGAGAATTTAGTATCATTTAAATGAGAGCTTTTTTTAAAGTTTGAACTAAAAAAGTACATCTTTTTGTTAAGTTTGAACTAAAAAAGTACATCTTTATTTTAAGTTTGAACTAAAAAAGTACATTTTATCTTTTTGATAAAATGTCTTATGAATAAAGTCATCTACAGTGCCAAAGCATTCAACATAAGCTCAAGATAGTATTCCATAATTATGAAACTAAAATATCTCACATTATTAAGGCTCTTTTTCATTTTTCATATATTTTCTAATTTAACCTCATTGATTTTTCATTGCATTGAGCCACTTTCACCTACTCATTTAAAGCTGCTTTCTCATTAGTGTTTTTACCCCAGGAGTCTCCCACTGCCCCCGCCCCCTTATAACTATCAAAAAGGTTAAAAAAAAAAAAAAGCTAACCTTACTTCATGATGGATATGGGTAGAATAGGGGAAAATTTCTCGTGTTCTTACATGCTGACATGCCTAATTATGCCAGGTTTTCAGACTAAAGAGCTTGGCGTGCTCTTTGACAGATATCTTCTCCTGAGCAAAAATGGATTCTAGTAAGGATTGTTCAGTACGACTTCATCATTCTTCTGTTACAGGAGTATTCCTGCTCTTTTCCCCTCAGTTACTGTTTTTCCACCTTAATTTCTCTAAAATTCAGGCACTTTCCCAAATAAAATTTTATTTCCTTTGTGAGCCCCTCTTTCCAATACAGTGTAAAAATGGCCAACAAAATGTCTCTTTTTTTTTGGTCAAGATCTAACATGATATGAAAATGAGCTACAAACCACAAACTAGATTTGGAATACATAGTGGTGTATACTGTTTGCAAGAGTTTTTGAATTGCTAAATGTGCTGGGTAATCTAAAAGTGTGCACAGTTATAAAAAAATATGGGACAAGTAAAGGTGTTTGTACATGCATTTTTATCCCTGCCTAGTTCTGCAGCAAAATCAGTTATGCTGCAGAACTAGGCAGGGATAAAAATGCATGTACAAACACCTTTACTTGTCCCATAACTAAACAACTACTGGGAAAGCTGTATTATTTATATTTAAGTGTTAGAACTCAAAACAAAACAGAAAGGATGTCTACAAAGTCAAATATTAAGCTCATGGACTATGTAGACGTTCCTTAAAGAAAGCAGAAACACTTAAAATATGTGATTTATAAATATCAAATTATTTTCTATATGAAGTTGGTGAAATTTTCTATATAAAATATTTTCTATGCGAAATCTTCAGTACAGGGATTCTCCAAATCCCTTGAATTGAAGATGTAACATTCTTGATTAATCTGTATTTGTTAAGCAGTGATAGAGTCTCATATTCCCTTTCACTGTGTTGCAAAAGATACAAAAAAAAACAACAACAAAAAACAAAAAAAACAGCAGGTTTAAGTTTGGCTCCTGTGCTCTAGAAGAGACCAAGCCAATCCCAGAAATATTCAAAGATGTTAATAGTATATAGAATTAAGACTTCATTCTCTGAGCACTGTTTGGGGAGTGAGCATGTTTACTTAGAGAGGGGAACAAAATACTTATGAAATATATGGATCAGAGAATAAGATAGCAAACTTTAATATTTTAAGGATGTTCCTATATGAAAAAAATGTAGAATTCATCTGGCTGTCCTGTGGGCTAGAATGAGGATAGAAGTGAATATCTTACAGTTAGCAATATTTTAACTCTTCATTAAGGAATTTGTTAAAGAACTTTGCAACACCAGAACAAGCCACCTCAACAAGAACTAACTTTCTCTTGAACATTAATAGTTTAAACAAGTTGGCAATCATTCTATAGAAGACGGTTAAGTATACTGTGACTTTTAAGATGCAAATAATCCGTGACTAAATGAATATTGAATACAAATAGTAGGACGCTTTTCTTCCAGTGGCTGATATGTGTAAGAGGTTAACAGACTAATAAAAATGATGTACTAAATGACAAATTTATATTCATTTTGGGACTATCATTTGAGATTGCAGAAATTATAGCCATGCTAAAGCATAAAAAGCAGCTCGTTTTAATTTTGCAGGATGGTACCAACAAAATATTCTAAGTGGAAGTGCTGCAGAGAGCTCCTCCCTCTTCCCTGGTGTATTTATCTTCTAGGATTGCTATAATAAATTACAGCAAACTCGTCTGCTTAAAATAACAAACTTATCCTCACAGTTTTGAAGGTTAGAAATCTGAAATTAAGGTGTCAGCAGGGCCGTGTTCCCTATGAAGACTCTGGAAGGAATCCTTCCTTGCTTCATCCTTGTTTTTGGTGGCTCCAGGGAACGCTTGATGTTCCTTGGTTTGTAGCTGCACCACCCTAACCTCCGCATCTGTCTTCACATGGCCTTCTTACCTGTGTCTATTTCCAAATATTCCTCTTTCTCTGCCAAAGACATCAGTTATTGGATTTAGGGCCAAGCTAAATCTAGGATGATTTCCTCATCTAATTATTTATGTGAAGACCAGGGTAGTACGTAAGGTCACATTTTGAATTTCCAAGTATATATAGATTTTGGAGAGACACTACATCTTGGGATCTCAAAAACCACTGAGAGGGAGGTGGGTCTGTGATTTGATTATATTTCTACAGCCATGCTTCTATTCTTAAGGTTTTAGTGGTATTATAAGTGGTAAAACCACTTCGGGGCAATCAAAAAAGATTGAGGTGGTAAATTGAATTTAAACAAAATTTTAATCTCACAGTAATCCACTGATGCTGAGGGTGCTGTGTTAGGAAATCCCTTGATCAGAAGGGGTTGTAAAATTATTTACATAAGGTTCATGGTTATATATAAATCTGACATAAACAGAGCTGGGGCAGGGGAGCAGGAGGAGCATGGCTCATGATCTGATGCTGTGGCACATAGTTATTTTTACTTCACTACTCCAAGATCATAACAGACGGAAATATTATTTCTACTTCATTGATCCAAGATCATAACAGACCAGCATAGGGTAAATACACATTTACTGCAAACATCCTAAAGCAGACATGACATGAAAGAGTGGACCTCAGCCATGAGTAAAATTCTAAACAACCTTGGATTGAATGATAAGTAGCTAAAAAGAAACTAGCCTAAGTTACTATCAGCCACTTGATTGCTCTCTTGTGGATGGCAAAAAGGATCCTCAGAGCAAAAAGCAGCAAAAATCTTCTTCACTGTGGTAACAGAACATTGATTACAGCATCCCCTCAACAATCCACACACAGCTGTCAGAGTGAAGCCTGATTTCATCTTTTTATCACTTTATCTTCCAATGTACCATCTCATGTTTCAAACAGGAACTCTTTGAATTAAGTTTGCCTTCCTGCTCTAAATGCTTTTCATCCTAAGAGAGAAGGTGATTTTGGTAATTCATTGGCTATAACTGAATAGTTTCTATAAGAAGCCCTTTTAAAAATATGGTCATTTGGACCCTCATGAGAAAAATATGACATTCTCCTTGACCTAACCTCTGAATAGTTTAAGAACATTCTTAGTATTCCCAATTATTCAGACAAATATGAATAGTGCATAAACCATTGAAGCTGCTTTGCAAAATATCGTTGAATTATTGTGTCAAGCAAAGAAAGGAAATATTTATGCAAACTTCTGCATGAAGATATAACCTCATTATTAGGGTGTCAGGACTCCAGTTCCACCCAGGGAAAAGACAAACACTACCTGTGCTTCTGGAAAGGAATAAGCTGGCGGGGCGGGGTGGACTTTATCTTGTTAATGGTGTTAATAATATGAACAAGACCAGAGATTTTACTGAAGCCCTTTAGGAAATATTGTCATCTCTTCTTTAGTTTGGGGTGTTTGCTTATATCCCATAGAATATATTTACAAGACTTTTAATTCTTTCTTATATCTAGTAGAATTGCAGAAATAACAGAAGATCTGTGTCAATGAACATGGTTAACTTTAGAACTGCTTTGGAAGTTTAAAACAAGGCAATGATTAATAATTTAAGTGTTTGTATAAATAAAAGATTAAAGTTTAATCAAGTGTTTTGCCAAAAAATGGGTGTTACAAGCAGTGACTAAGATTTAAACACATTATCTGTTTTTAAATTCTGTATCCATTCCTCTCTATATAGTGTCTCAAGAAATATAGAGGCATAAATATCTCACAAGGAATGATAATGACATATTGGTAAACTGTTATGCTTGTTTAATTCAACAAAACTGTCACAAACTCATAGATATACAATCTATTGAAACTTTTGCATTTCCAATTTTTCCCCATGAAAATTCAATGTGAGTAGATTCCTTATATTCTCCCATAATAGGAAATTACATCAACACAAATTCCTATCTGGAACCCTTTTTATTTGTCTCATGGAACTAAAATAAAACCCTGTATACTCATTTGATTTTAGAGTATTAGGTGTTTCATTAATGGAATAATACGTTAAATGAAAATAATTCTTTGTTGAGCAGTGATCTCTGCTGATAACATTTAGAAAAGCAATTTCTCTGAAAATTTCTGATCAGAATTCCTTGAAAAAGATGTAAGTTTCAAAATGGCTGTACTATAACATCGTAAATGTAACATCTGGCCCATAGTGAATTCAAATACTGAACACTTAGACTGTAGGTTCTTTAAAGAGACAGCTGAATAGACTGCCAGTTGAATAAAGGACTAAATTATAGAAAGTTTAAATTCCAAAATCTGAACTTCATTTAAAATACAAACCCACCAACTTTCTAGGAACCAGAAAAGTATACCACATGTCCTCAAATATCTCAGTTTAACAGACCATAAACCTGCTGTCTATATTCCTCACTCATAACAATATTTTCTTTATATCTTTTTAATTCTATCATTATCTCAGCTGTTTATTTTCTGCTTTATATTGGGTTGGCAATATGAAAATGTAACGAGTACTCTGATAGGCTCTGAGACTGACAATAAGTACTGATGGCTCCCAGAAAAGACGATGAACATAGGAAGCTAGATGCCCACCTAAACTCAACTCTGATGGATTAAAGAACTTAATATAATCCTGTGATAAATCCCTGGAGGAAAAGACAACGTGTGGCTAGCAGAGTATATAAGTGACAGATAGCTGATGAAAACAGAGCAAGAAAACACTCCAGCAGTGACTTTTCTCTCTCTACATTGTTCTGTGTAGATCTCTGCCCACCCTGACTGCCCCGGGGTAGGCACAGGCAGCTAGTAAGAGATAGTAAGGTCATATGGGGCAAACAGTTGCTCACCTATGACAAGAAGATACCACATTGCTGGCAGGTGAGCAGTGGGCACCTGAGCATTCACTTCTCCCTCTTAGGTCCACTCTCCACACAGACTTTTGTCAAGTAGAATTTCCCTCTCATAGCCCAATCAGTAATTGGTTTGTCATGCCAATGTTTTCCCTTTCCCTAACTCTGTTTTGTACCATTAATTAGACTCTAATTGTAGCCAAAAAAATAAATGTACTAATCTATACTTCATTTGACAGAATTTTTATTTTATCTTATATTTGGAGATCAGATATTTAAAATTCTGAGGTAAATTCTGTCCTCCTGAGTCCTGCTCAGTGTTCTGATGGCAGAATATCAATTCATTCTTAGACAGGAAAAATGGGATCTCACTGATAGGAAATTACTAGCCTAATGGAAACAACTCCATTATGAGTTAGGTAATCCATCCGAGATGGCAGGGATAATCCATCTTTATGAAAAAAAAAAAAATCACTGAACTGTATCATACTACATTAAACTGCATTTCTAAAATTTCTAACATCAAGAGACGATAACAGTTTATCAATACATTCATGAGTCGTGCTGTTCTAAATCTACAATATTAGCATTGGCTAAATTGTCTTTTGAAAATGGGAGAAAACAAAAATAATGCCTAACTAAATATGAATATTTTGATATCTGGAAAGAATTATGAATTGGCCAATTTTCACATTACCAAAAGTTGCTTAAATGACTCAATAAGATCGTCTGTGTAAGAAGGACAAGAAAATATTTTAAGTTCTGTCATGGACAAGACAATGAGAGGCAGTACAGAGAGATCATTTAATAATGGAGAATTGAAAATAAACACATTTCCAACCTAACAACAAGAAAAAGCAAAATAACATATGAACTCATAAGTGTCCTTGAGACCAGAGAGTTAAAATCACAAAACCAAGAAAACTGAATTCCAAAGGGCAACAAGAACTTCTAAGTATATATGAGGCACACAGGCTATTTTGCTTAATAGATAAAATTAAGTGGCTGAATGGATAAAAAACAAAATTCAACAATATATCCCATACAAGAGATTCACATTAGTTTTAAAGACACATATAGATGGAAAGTGAAGTGTTAGAAAAAGATATTCCATGGAAATAGTAACCAAAAGAGAGCAAGAATGGTTATACTTATATAAAATAGACTTTCAATCAAAATGTCGCAAGAGACAAAAAATGGTAAGGATACAGTGATAAAGGACTTAATTTATCAAGAAGATATAACAATTGTAAATATATATACTCTCTAAAGGGGAGCTCCTAAATACAAAATTACAAGAGCAAATATTAACAGTGCTGATGGGAGAAATAGGTATCATTACAATAATAGTAGGGAAGTTCAATATTGTACTTACAATAACGGATAAGTCACCTAAATGGAAAATAAATAGTGAATATGAATAACACTGTGGAATAAGTAGACAATAAAAATACCATAACATTTCATTCAACAGCAACAGAATATAAATTCTCAAGTGCAAACAGGACATTCTCCAAGATAGATCATGTGTTGGGCCACAAAGCAAGTCTTAACAAATTTAAGAAGATTAAAATCATATCTGGTATCCTTTCTGAACACAATGGTATAAAACCAGAAGTCAATAACATGAGGGAAACTGAAAATTCACAAATACTTGGAAATTGAATAATACATTCCTAAACAACCAATGTGTCAAAGACATCAAAAGAGAAATCAGAAATTATCTTCAGATGAAAATAAAAACACAACATACTAAAACATATGGGATGCAGCAAAGGTAGTTCTAAGAGGGATGTTTACAGTAATAAATGCTTACATTAAGAAAAAAGAAAAATCTCAAATAAATGACCTAACTTTTTACCTCGATGAACGAAAAAAAAAAAAGGACAAATTAAGCCCAAAGTTAGCTAAAGAAATAAGAGCAGGAGTAATAGAGACTATAAAGACAGAAAAATCAATGAGATTGAGTTGGTTTTTTGACAAATCTTTAGCTAGATTAACAAGAGGAGGAGGATTCAAATTTGTATTTCTGACACCACAGAAATACAAAGGATGGTAGGCCACTAAGAAAGATTATACACTAACAAATTGGATGATCTAAAAGAAATGGATAAATTTTTAGCAAGACTGAAATATAAAGATATTGAAAAATTGAACAGACCATAATGAGTAAGGAGATAGAATTATTAATCAAAAACCTCACAACACAGAAAAGCCCAGCACCAGATAGTTTCACTGTTGGATTCTACCAAACATTTGAGACTGCTTCTTCTCAAACATTTCCAAATAACTGAAAAGGAGGAAACTCTCCCAAACTCCTTTCATGAGGCCAGCATTATCCTGATAACAAAGCCAGATGATGACATTACAGGAAAAGAAAACAACAGGCCAATATCTCTGATGAACATACATGCAAAAATTCTCAACACAATACTAGGAAACTGAATTCAAAAGGACATTAAAAAGACCATATACCATGATCAAATGAGATTTATGCTTAGAATATAAGTATGGTTCAACACATACAAATCAATAAACATGATATACAACATTAATATAAAGAATACAAATTATATGATCCTCTTAATAGATGTGGAATAAGCATCTGACAAAACATAACATCATTTCATGTAAAAGCTGTCAAAAATTGGGTATTGAAGTAACATATTTCAGCATAATAATGAAAACTATATGTGACAAACCAACAACTAACATATTCAATGGTAAAATGCTGAAAGCTTTTCCTCTAAAAATTAGGAAACAGACCAAGGCACCCACTTTCACCACTCCTACTTAATATGTGTTACTGGAAATTCTAGCAAGAAAAATTTATCAAGAAAAAGAAAGAAAAGTTATATAAACCAGAAAAGAAGTAAAATTGTATCTGTTTGCAGATTATAAGATATATACAGAAAATCCTAAAGACTTCATCCCAAAATTGTTAGACATAATAAATTTCGTAAAGTTGCAGAATAGAAAATCATATAAAAATTTGTTGTTTTTCTATATACTTACAATGAAATATCTTAAAAAGAAATAAAACAATCCTACTTATAATATCAGAAATAAAATACTTAGGAATTAATTTACCTCACTGGGTAATTTAATGAGGTAAATTCATTTTTAGAAAGATCTCTACACTGAAAACTATAAGATATTGATGAAAGAAATTGAATATGACACAAATAAATGGAAAGATATACATACATGTTCATGAATAAATTAGAAGAGTTAATATTGCTAAAATATACACACTATCAATGCTATCCATAGATTTAATGCAATGGCTATCAAAATTCCAATAGCATTTTTCATAGAAATAGAAAAAATAATTCTAAAATTCATATGGAATCACAAAAAGTACTGAATAGCCAAAGCAATTATGAAAAAGAGCAAAGTGGGAGCAATAACACTTCATTTCAACCTATACTACAATGCTATAGTAATCAAAACAGTATGGTACTGGCATAAAATCAGACAAATAGACCAATGAAATAGAACAGAGAATTAAGACATTAACCCATTCATATATGGTCAACTAATATTTAACAAGAGAGCCAACAATACTGAATAGGAGAAGATAGTCTTTTCAATAATGGTGTTGGAAAAACTGGATTAAAGAATAAAATTGGACACCTATCTTATACCTCTCACAAAACAATATCTCCAAGTGTATTCATGACTTAAATGTAAAGCCTACTATTATAAAACTCCTGGAAGAAACATATAGAAAAATCTCTATAACATGTCATGGAAACAATTTTTTGGATATGACACCAAAAGCACAAGCAACAAAAGAAAAATTAAATAATCAGGACTGCATTAAATAACCACCTGGTCTGTAAATCATTTAACAAAGAATTAAGCAATATCAAAGGGACACCAAAAAAAGTTTTGATAGCTTTGCCATTTCCATCAATATATTTTCTCCCTCTTCCTCCTCACTCATTAAGGCTGTTAGTTTTTTTTTATACTTGGAACTAGGTTCTTAAGGTTATAACTTTTCAGGTATAAGTTGCTTTAGGACTATTTACAAATGTTACATAGTTCCAGTCAAGATGGCAGAGGAGGTAAATGCTGTGCTTGTCTCCTCTAATTACAACTAAACTACAGAACAATCATTGAGAATCACTTGAGTTCTAGCTGAACAGAAAGAAGTCCTACAGCTGAGTACACACAGAAGAGGCCACCTCAAGACTGAAAGGAGGAGCAGAGATGCAGAAGGGGTGGCCCCACACCTGCATGTGGCTATTGATAAGGAGGGATATCTGAGCTGCGGAGGACCCCCAAGGGAGCAAAGGGTCTTGACTACACACTAGGCTCCCCAGCCCATAGTATCAGTGACAGAAAGAGAAGTCCCCACAACATCTGACTGTGACAACCAGAGGAGGTTGTGGCTAAGTGAGATGGAGGTCTTTGGGAATAGCAGAGGCTCCTGTTAATGGACTGAACATGGATTTACTCACTGATAGACTCACTCACTCAGAGTTCCAATTCTGGGCCAGCAGCTTGAAAGGTGCCAGGGACATACGGGGAGAACCTGAGTTGTCTGGCTTCAGGGTGAGGGTTGGAGGGGCAGCTTTCTCCCAGACAGAAGTTCTGGCAGAGGGCATTGTTCCTTTGTTGAACCCTCCCCACTCCCAGTGTACAGACACAGGCAGGTGTCATATCTGAGTCTCCATCAACCTGGCTAAAACTGGTCACCCCTCCCTGAGGCCCTACCCGACTCAACTAGTGGGCCCATCCAAGTTGCTTACAGTGGATTTTCCATATCAACAACCTTTCTTGGCTCATGCTGTGGACTTTCTTAAAATCTCTCAAAGATTCACAAAATCCAAACCAGCAGCATCTGGCCTTTGCATGCCCCGTACTTTTTTCTGAACAGCCTCAAACCTAGCACTAACTTCAGCTGGCCTCAGTTTGGGGCTCGACATATCCAGGCACCCCCAAGCCCAGTGCAGGTAGTGGCCGTCAATGGATTGCTTGGAGACTCATGCCAGGTAGCCCTGGGCAGGGCACAGGCTTTGGCTGAACTTGGCCTGTGGTAAGGCCTCTCCCAGGATGTCTGGGCCTGCATGCCTGGAGACCAGCTTCAGTCTGAGCTGGAACACCACCAGGGACCACATCCGAAGATGACACACCCAAAGAAAAGACTGGGCAAGTACCAGAGCCCTGCTAAACAAATTCTGCTCCATAGGATCAACTCCTACACAACAGCTCCTCCACTGTAGTCATCAGGGAGTCCTCACAACCAATTAGCCTGAGGGTCAAGCCATCCCATTGTTGTGCAAACAGCAACCGAGGCCCAACTATGGCAGGAGGGCTCACACAACTCATGAGGAACACACCTGGAGCATCCAGATCTTAAAAAAAAATAAAACTGGAGACTGCACCATTGGGCCCCACAAAAGGCTATTCTACTAAGACTGAGAGATATAATAGCTCTACCTAATACATAGAAACAAACACAGGGAGGTGGCCAAACATGTCCCAAATAAAATATCAAAACTCCAAAACAACAAACAAACAAACATAAATAAATAAAAATTAAAAAAACTAAACTAAATGGAGACAAAAAAATCTACCAGATGCAGAGTTCACAACACTGGTCATAAGGATGCTCAGTGAACTGGGAGAAGAGTAGGTGAACTTAGTATGAACATTAACAAAGAAGCAGAAAACATAAAAAAGAACCAGTCAATGAAATATATGAAAGGAAAAATACCTTCAAAGGAATTAACAGTAGATTAGATGAAGCAGAAGATCAAATCAGTGCTTTAGAAGATAAGGTAGCAGAAAACACCCAATCAGAACAGAAACAATAAAAAAGAACCTCCCCCAAAGAGAATAGTTTAAGGAGATTCAGGATCAACATCCAGTGTAACACCATTCGCATCATAGAGACACCAGAAGAAGAGAGAGTGCAAAGAATTGAAAATCTATTTGAAGAAATAAGAACTTCCCTAACTGATGAGGGAAATAGACACACAAGCCCATGAAGTGCAGAGGATCCCAAATAAGATGAACCAAAGAGTCCCACACTAAGACATATTATAATTAAAATGCCAAAGTTTAAGTACAAAGAGAGAATCTTAATAGCAGCAAGAGAAAAGTAGTTTGTGATTTACAAGGGAGTTCCCATGAGACCATCAGCTGATTTCTCAACAGAAACTTTGCAGGCCAGAAGGGTTTGGCACAAAATATTCAAAGTGATGAAAAGCAAGGATCTACAACCAATACTATGCTATCCAGCAAAACTATCATTAGAATCGAAAGACAGATAAAGAGCTTCCCAGACAAGAAAGAGCTAAAGGAGTTCATCAGCACCAAGCAAGTATTACAGGAAATGTTGGAGGGACTTCAAGAAAAAGAGATTAAAAATATGAAAATGGTAATAACGACATATTCATTAACAATTGCTTTAAATGTAAATGAATTAAATGCTCCAATCAAAATATAGGGTGGCTAAATGGCTAAGAAAACAAGATCCTTACATATGCTACCGACAAGAGACTCACTTCAAATCGAAAGACACGCACAGACTGAAAGGGACAGAAAAAGATGTTTCATGGAACAAACAAAATGGAAACAAACAACCTAGCAATATTTATACCAGACCAAGCATATTTTAAAACAAAGGCTATATAACAAGAGACAAAAACTTAGTTATCTCACTTCTGGGTATTTATCTTAAGAAACCCAAAACACTACTTCAAAGGGACATGTGACTCGATATGTTCATTGCACCATTATTTACAATAGTCAAGACATAGAGGCAACCTGTGTGTCAATCAATGGATAAATGGATAAAGAGGTAAAACATATATACAGTGAAATATTACTCAACCATTAAAAAAAATGAAATCTTGCTATCTGCAACAACATAGATAGACCCTAGAGAGTATCATGCTGAGTAAGTCAGATAAAGACAAATGCCATATGTTTTCACTTACACATGGACTCTAAACAAAATTAATGAACAAACGAAACAGAAACAAACTCATAGATAACATTCTGATGGTTGCCAGATGGCAAGGGGGTCGGGGAGTTGGGCACAAAAGGGGAAGGAATTAAGAAGTACAAATTTGTAGTTACGAAGTAGTTATAGGGATGTAAAGTATAGCATAAGGAATATAGTCAATAATATCATAATAACTATGTATGGTGTCAGATGGGTACTAATTTATCAGGGTGATCATTTTATAAGTAATATGTCTAATCACTATGTTGTTTACAGGAAACTAATATAATATTGTACACCAACTGTAATTAAAAAATAAATTTAAAATGCTACATAGCTCTCAGAAGATGAAACTCTCAAGAGCACATTGCAACACTCTTGGGCAGTTTTTCTGAAATAGGATCCCCTTCAAGTCCTTTCCTTCTGTTCTTCTTTCCCTGTGCCAGGTCACTTCCTTCTTCTGCTATATGTTCTGATAACAAAGATTTTATTTTCTGCCAGTCTGTCCCTCCCATGAATCACCCTGACATCAGGGCTTCCCACTCTTCTCCTCTTTACTGTTTTGTTCAGTTTTGCTGTGATTTTCCAAGAAGAACAGCATTCTTGTAATGTTGCTATTGAATGAGCAATTTTTGTATGTGTTGTGAATAAGAATCCATTTGTTAGAAAAATTCAGTCCAAATTTAAAGCAAAATTTTCTCATCAAGCAGTTTGAATACTGGAAACAAAAGAAAGAGATTTACTCTAATGGGAGCTTGTCCCAGGACTCACACCAGCAAGGTGTTTATCAAGCTGTGTTAATGAGGAATGACTTTAAACAATAATCAAATGCTTTAGAGTGGGATCAGTTTATTTTCCCATATTTGATCACTGTGAAATATGACATTTTCATTACTTTTTGCAAAAATAAGAGTATATTTTAATTATCCTTTGCTAAAACACAGTAGCACAACATATTTTGATGCTGCTATATGAGTATTAAACTTTTATTAGGTAAAATACAGTCTCAATATTAGATGCACAAGAACTCAGAGGGTATTCTGGCAAAGCTATTCCCATGAGTCAATAAAGTCATATTTATCTCCTTCACTTGCCAGAGATGTAATTGCTTCATAATGAGCCAATGAGTAAAATAATTCTATGTGAACTGCTGACAAGTTAAATAGATCAATTTAATTGGCATTTGGGGAGATAATTTTTGCTTGTTGGCTAAAGGGTATAACTCAAGTATGGAATAAAAACTTCCTCATATTTGAGCAGGATTAAATAGTTTCAGAGAGTAGAAAGTGCAGTGACTTTGGAGTAAGACATACATGCAGCAAGTCATTTAAACAGCTTCAGTTTTGTCATTTATAAAACAGGAATAATTAAACTTATCTTGACGTATTGCTATTAGTGTCAGTTATAAGATATATAAATGATCCATTACGTTGGCTGACACATAGCAGATGGTCAAAAAAATAGTATTGTTAAAAGTAAAAACTTCTATGAAAAACGAGGCATAAGTAATACCTTTCCTCTAAACCTACTTTTGGCCTTTAAACATCCATATAGATAAAGATTAAAAGGGGCCAAGGGAGGTTTTGCTCCCTTAATTGTTATTGTGTCTCTATAGCTATGCAAATGTATGCTGCGAAAAACTGCAGTTAAATAGTAAATCAAACTAAAATCATTAATATTAGATAAAACACTAATTTTAATTAATTTAAACCACACTAATGTTTATATGCTAAAAGTTGCCAATGTTTATAAAACTATTTTGAATTTTGTTCTGTAACTCTCAGTTCCTAGTTTCACCTACTTTGGAAAATCCGATGGCTTAGTGGAACATTCTGTTCTTACCCTACACAAAGTTACTGGACCCCATGTTAGTTTGTGAGTTATGCTGTTTCTCAAAGATTCCTGGAATTTTATAAGAATTCAGTCATTGCATTTCCACTTACAGGCCATTAGGGGGAAAATGACATTTAATAGCATGAAATAAGAGTATGAATGACCTTGAAAAAACTACTGACATAACTGTGCATTAAAGCTCAACAAATGAGAAACTGAAAGGAAGGCCAGCACATGTGATGAGTTGTCACTTTAGGTTCTTCATGAGTGAGCCTTAAAGCCTAAATCAATTTTTTTAAGTGAAAGATTTAAGTAATCAACTAAGACCGAGCTTTTTTTTTAATTACATGCAGACATAATATTCAGTTTCATTTAAATTAAGTTCAGAAAACATTCTTAAAGTTCATTTCTGGAGATAGGAAAACCATCTTGATTTACACTAATTTATGGAAAAAACCATAGGCAAACACCTAGAAAAGCAAATTAACATTTGAGTCCCCAGCTCTACATGTCAGATCAGTTTCCAGATACCAAGAACTGCTTCCTTTTCATACTGAATAAAATTTACTTATTAGAAAGTAATTCATCACTAAGATTACTTAATTATAACACTGTAAATATATATATTATATATATTACTTAATTATTATAATTATTAATTACTTAATTATTATATATTATATATATTACTTATTATATATTACTTAATTATAACACTGTAAATATATATTATATATATTTACTGTATATATATAACACTGTAAATATATATAATATATATATTTCTGTGCCTAGAATAAAGGCTTTGAAAATCAAGTCTTAAAGCAAATGAAAAAGAATGTAATAGATACCTAATTTTAAATAATTTTAAGAGTTGTTCGAAATTTTCATTTCAGTCTTCTTGACATGTTGCCCAAATAATTTCTAAAATTACCAAGTACTATGGCTTTATAAAATGAAAGTTTATTTTGGTTCCTGCTGTCTTTTTAATATAAGACCACTTTATCTTCTAATTTTACTTATTAAATCTACTTCTAATTCTATTATTACTCACAAATACACTTCTAGTTTCCTCAGTAGCTCATTTATTTGCTAGTATATTTACTTCCTTATCAAGAATTAAAGAAGTAACACCTGTTAGAATGGCTATCATTAACAGAGCAAATGATAACAAGTGTTGGAGAGGCTGTGGGGGAAAATGAACCCTCACACAGTGCTGGTGGGAATGTAAATTGGTACAGCTGCTATGAAAAGCAGTATAAAGATTCCTCAAAAAATTAAGAATAAAATTACTTCATGACCCCTCTCTTCCAGGTATTTATGCCAAAAATTTGAAAACATTTATCCGTAAAGATACATGCATCCCAATGTTCATTGCAGCATTCACAGTGGTCAAGACATGGAAACAACGGAAGTGTCCTTTGATAAATGATTGGATAAAGATGTGGTTCATATATACAATGCAATATTACTCAGCCATAAGAAAAGATGAAATACTTTCATTTGCTACAACATAGATCTTGAGATTACCATACTAAATGAAAGCAGTCAGACAGAAAAAGATGAGAACCATAGGATTTCACTCATATGTGAGATATAAAACTGAAAGCAACAAACTTGACAGACTCATGAACATGGACAGTAGATTAGTGGTTACCAGAAGGAAGTGGGGGAGAAGGAAGTTAGGTAAGAGTAAAGGGAGTCAATTATATGGTGACAGAAATTTAGCTTCGGGTAGTGAACATACAATGCAATATACATATGATGTATTATTAAATTGTCACTTGAAAGCTATTTGATTTTATTAACTAGTCACCCCAATAATTTTAATAAAAATGCATAAAATAAAATACATAAAAAATACCCAGAATTACAAAGAAAACCAATTATACTGAAATAAGTTATCAAAATATTTTTTTAAAAGAATGAAAATAGTTATTATTTCCAGACTCATGCTGACGTTTTTTTTCTAAATCCAGGAACACTTCCTCCTGCTATAGCATCACTGGCCGATTGATTGGTTTGTAGAATATTTTTATTTTATTGTTGCTGTTTTCCCTCCCACTTGGGATTGAATTCATTTATACAAATTCTGCTTTTACATCAATTTTATAATAAGAAAAGTATTCTATGTGGCTACCATGCACACAATATTTTCAGAAAGAAACAATGGGAAGTACGACATTAAATTAGGGACTGGTAGAACAAGCTAGGTTTCTTAGAGGTCATATAACAAAATGTCTTATCTCTTAAAGAAAAAAAAACTAGTTCTGAAGCAAAATTTGTCCTGGAAGTGTAGAACCAAAAGTTAAAAGGAGTCACATATTATCAAGAATAAAATGGAGATGGTTAACGCAAGCACATAAAGGAAACATAACCTAACCTTACAGGAATTTACAGCTCCTCTCAGAAATCCGCAGAGGACACCAGCAAATCCCCAAATGCTAAGTCTGTTCACATCATCTGTGGACATCCTTGTTTCCCTCACTCTGCTACCCTGAATCAACTAGGGAATAAGACCACTAGGCAACCGATCAGCTGAAAAAGCCATACAACTTCAGCATAAAAATTTACTCCATAAAAATTCTTAGTCTGTGAGCAACTTGGACCTCATTGCTCCCAAAGCTCTGAGTTTCCCAGTTTGCAATGAACTCAGCTTTCTGCTTTGTTTTATTTAGTATGCAGTTTATTTTTTGATGGAAGAAAATAATATAGAACAAAAGCAAGAAATGAGTGTTTATTTCTAAATTGAAGTGGTAATAAGAAATGCAATATCCTAGTGGATATTTGAGGGTTACAAACTAGAAAACAATTTTAAAAAAGAAAAATTGACTCTCAGTAAGTAATACATGTCCCTTTACCTGTGAGAAAATTTCAATTGAAAAAGGCCGTGGAAGCCTATAATTGACTCTTAGACTGCTATGGTAAAGTTAAAATTCTATGTAAGGATTTAAGCTATGAGCGTATCTGTATGTTTCCAGGGATAAAGAGAAATGTCATTGCAGGATTTCAGGAAAACACAAAGTGAAGAGTGGGCTAGGGATTTTCCAACAGTTTCAACTACTCTTAGAAATCAAAAAGAGAAAAAATACTATCTCATGTAGCCCAAATATTTTACTTTGAAGCTAATGTGTTAAAAGACAAGTATTCTGACTTATTATATCTTACCTAAACATTATACACAAATCCTTAGCTGAACGATAACAAATCTTGTAAAAATACCTAGAAAAGAAATTAAGTAACTTACACATGTCATCAGGAGTAGCCCACAAGATGGTATTATCAGGCCTGAGAAGCTGTTACCAGAACCCCTCTTCCCAGACAGAAGCCAGATCTCACAGAATCTCGGGAGATCTACAGAGGTCATCAGGAGAGTCCTGATATGAGAAACACCTGGATGCCCCACACAGGTAGCCCTCATACCAGAGGGCTGGTATCATATCAGTCAGGAGTCTGACTCACACCACCAATCAAGCAAATCTCAAGTCTCATCAATGCCTCAGGCCACCAGTCAGAGTCACAGTGAAAGGCTGCTCACCCTAGAGCTCAGGCAGCTTTTGGGAATTGGTTCTCGCAGAATAGCAGCGCAGCTGCAGAACCTCCAGAGGCCAGAAGGTGGGAGTGAAGTGTGCATGCCAGGGCTGCAAGTCTATCGACTCCTGGGAGGCTGAAGACCAGGTGCAGCAACTTGGGCTTTCAGTGTGGACTCCTGAGGCCCCAATCCCATGTCTGCCAAGGTCCAAGTCTACAGCAGCCCAACGGGCCACTTCATTGCACATTACTGGGGTCAGTTTTTCTGTGCAGTGCAGAGATTGCACTAGAAGTCATCCCAGAAGACCTTAGCTGCCTGTTTCCACAGTCTTTTCCCTGAAGAACAGCCCCAGGCAATTGCTCCCTCTCTGAAATGTAAATTGGTTCAGTCACCATGGAAAACAGTATGGAGTTTCCTCTAAAAATTTCAAATAGTACTACAATATGATCTAGCAATTCTACTTGAGGTTATATAACCAAAGGAAATGAAAACAAGATATCAAAGAGATATAGCACTTCCATGTATATAGCAGTATGATTTACAATAGCCAAGATAGGAAAAAATCTTGAATGAATAAGATATGGTATTTGTACATATAATGGAGTATTATTTAGCCATGAGAAAAGGATATCCCGCTGTTTTTAACAACATGGATGGGCTTTCAGGGCATTGTGCTAAGTGAGATAAGTCAGAGAAAGACAAATATTATATAATATCACTAATATGCAGAATTAAAAAAAAAAAAAGCCAAACTGGCAAAAACAAAACATAGAATGGTAGTTATCAGAGGATGGGCAGTAGAAAAATTGAGAATATGTTGTTTAAGGATATAAACTTGCAACTAGTGTATAAATAAGTCCTGGGGATCAAATGCACCGCGTAGTGATTACAGACAATAATACTGTATCATATACTTCAAAGCTGCTAAGAGATTAGATCTTAATTGTTACCACTACAAAAAAAAAATGATTCTGTGAAGTGATAGAGGTGTGAGCTAACACTACAGTAGTAATCATATTGCAATGTATAATAGTAAACCTACACAATGTTCTATGTGAGTTACATCTCAAAAACAAATTTTTAAAAAATAGAACTTATTGCATGTTGCTATGTCTCTGACTCTGCAACACTTTTTGTGCTTACGTATTAGTTGGTCCCATCATCACCATGTGAAACTTGTAATTCTAATCTTAGATACAGATGAATCCTTGTCACTTGCTTCTGAAAAATACCGATGAAACATACTGACTCACAGTCGACACATCTGGCATCTCACATGGTTATAGTCACCCTCAAAGAGGAGAAGGGACCCCCACCCCAAATTCAGTTCAGATGTGGAGATATGAAGCCACACACATACACACACCAAAAGGCTATGAAAAGGTTTTTTTTACTTAAAGAATTGAGATCTCTGAGGAGAGTAGGACAAACTTCTCACGCATGTCCAAAATGGCTCGAAACAGCAAGGGAAGGAAACTGGCCTGAATTCTTATTATGGTTAGGAGATGGGGGCTGGGATAAGAGTTCTTGTATTCAGTCAGGGGCTTGTGTGGTTTGAATCCCCATTTGTTACCAAAGGAGGGAGCCTTTAACAGCTAGCCCAATTGTTTGACTGCTGACAGCTTTTAAACTTAACCTTGCCTTTACGTGAATAAAACAAAAAACTAAGAGGCAAGGTTAAGTTTAAAAGCTGTCAGCAGTCAAACATCAAAAAATGGAATCAGACTTGTCCAACCAAGTAATAGATTATGTGACCATACAAAATGTAAATTTAATAATTATTATAGAAGTATAGAAGTTATTGTAATAATCCTTGATCCCATCTAAAGAACACCTCTGTTTACCTACTGTCAGGTAGTCAGGCATGAGCAACAAGAGTCAAGGCCCAGCTCTGTAACTATAGAAACTTCCCAGAAAGAACTTCCTTAAGGACCTCCCAGAAACACCTCCCTTTTAGGGTTATAAATTATCCCAAATCCTAGAGCACAAAGGCCATAAAAGCTGCAGGCTAAACCAGCTACAAATGCACGCGAGGAAAGTACTGCCTATAACTTCAGCCTCATTATACCATCATTATAATATCATGACTATGCCTAGAAATTCATAAATCTAATTATAACAGACTGAATTCTGGGTAAGCACATGCTTAGTATGCAAAGTGTTATATAGTAGCCAACTGTCAGTCAAGGTGACCTCACATATGGATCATCTAGGCCCTTTCATCACGGCCCAAATACACACAGACCTTCACATTTCTGCTTTGTTACAGCTTTCCTGGATGGAAACTCTCCCCTCTCTTTGGGGCGTAGTGCTAATCTCTTCACCTCCTAAATTCCACAGGGCTACTGCCTCCCTTAGCATGGCCGTCTCCTTCTAAAATGTATTTTCAATAAATCTTACTTTTTCTCAATCTCGCGGACATGTAATTCTTTACTGCATAGGCTGGGAAGAATGAAGGAACAACACACACAATGCCACCATCCACTATCCACCGTCACCTTCCTCCTCCTCCCCCATGCCACTAGGGCAAGCCAGATTTCACATCACCGCAGTGGTGACAGTACCTTATTCAAAATGACAATTTTGCTGTCCCTTTTCTTGTTCTCTTACTAGCAAGTCAATAAAATATGACACGTGCTTAAGAAAAAATTGTCTAAAATTTTTTTTATCGGCATGTTGTGCTTAGTTTTCTTTCTTTATTCATGTAACTATTTATTGCTCTCCTCTATTTCTCAAACTAAACTAGACATTGTGGAGTGAGAGAGGAGCCAAAGTTAAACCCAATGTGGTAGGCACGATTTCTCATATAATGACAAGAGGCTGATATTTTATTTCTTAAATAGTTTTAAGTCAGAAAATACTTTTTAACATGGAATGATATGATCATATTTATTAATTAGAAAATTTACTTTGATAGCGATGTGAAGAAGCAGTTGGAAAGCTAAGCAGGAAGATCAAACCTAAAATAAGTAGAGTTAATAAAAAATAATGAACAAAAATAATATTTGGGACAAAAAAATAATAGAATCATGAAGAAGAAAACGTTTTACTTGATTCTTTCTTGAATTACTTGGCCATTGTAATAAATGCATAAATAAATGTATAAAAATATAAATGTGTGTGTGTGTGTATATATATATATATATATATATATATATATATATATATATATATATATACTATCTTGACCCAGCTTTGAGGCCGTAGTTAGAAGCTGGTCACTTTCCCTTTTTGAGTTACTGATTAAGTCCACACACTAACTACTTCCATTGTCAGGCTCTCTCACTCTGGGGCCACCTGCCCTAATTGCCCCAGAGCAAGGTACTGAACAACGCTAGACAGCTCCTATGCCCTGGGGCCTGCAACATATATTCAAATTACCCAATCTACAGGGATCCCTGCAAAACCCCCACCCCACTTAGACCACATAAACTGCTCCCTACAGTTTAAGCTTTCTGTTACTCTGTCACCAGGTGCAGCTCCCTGTGTGGTCCTGCCTGGCAACTTTTATTTGGAGCTGTAAGTCAGAAAAAAGTTCTGCTTTTCATGTATCTGAGTGTCAGTGTGTTGTTCCCTACCAACAAAAATATCTTAAAATCTTATAGTCATTTACCCAAAAGAGGAATTAAGGAGGGAACACACATTTTAATAAAAATAGTATTAGTTTAGTTTTCATCGTATTGTGTGTGCTTGTGGGACATGCAGATGGAGATGTACAACATGCAGGTGGATATTCAGTTCTAGATGTTAAGGAATATCTGCCATACAAAGAAAGAATTTGGAATTATTGGCCCTCGGATGGCAGTTGAAAACATGAATGCAGACACAATTGTTCAGGAAATAAGTTTTAAGTAAAAATGAGTCCTGAGCATTAAATCTTTCTTGGGAAGGGCAATAATTGTTTTCATAATAGACATGTCAGTTAGGTTAATGCCATACTCATAATAATTTATACAGCTCTTAATGGAAAACAAACATGCAAAAGATGCACCTAGCACTAGAGAATCTGTGTCTTTGTGTCAAGTTTAACGAAGAATTTTTAAAAGAGGAAGAAGTGATATCTCTGCCTCCCACCCCCATCTAAGCCAGCTAATACATAGGTTGACATTAATTTGTTATATATGAGAAAAAAAGTGTACTCATCTTATCTGAGGCTGGCTTTTAGAAATTTGTAATGGGAAACATGTAGATTAAGCAGTTAGGCGTGGGCTCTGAAATAAAATAGGAAACCATATTGTGATATTTCCTAAACTGTGCTTAAGCAATTCACATATAGATAAGAGAAAGAAGCTAAATAAATAAATAAATAAATAAATAAATAAATAAATAAATAAATAAATAGCTGAAAGTCTTGGAGCAAATGGCAATATAATTGGAATGGAAGTCATGATTGCATTGGACTCAAAGTTGGGGTGGCAGGATGCTCCTGTAGGAAGGGAAATGTGGTATGGAATGGGAGCAATAGTAGATATCAGGAAGAAGAATATGCCCACTCCTGGTCTTGATGATTAGTGTATAAAAGATTTAATACCCTTTAGTTGAATAACTCCCAAAAGAGTTGTTTTTTGAGAAGGAAGCAAATTTTCAGTAAAGTAAAATTGAAGGTAGAAGATCATTTCTATAAAAAGGTTAGAGTAAAGAAGAGTTGTTCCTTGATAAATGGGACAGTATAGATGTCTAGATAAAGTTTGGTACTGGTAAATGAGCTGAAGATGGGAAAAAGATAAATGATATAGGTAGGAGTAAGAGAGAATACACAAATTTTGGAGCTTACAATTTGTAGGAGTGACTGAGGAGAACAAGAATAAGAGCACTTGAACGAATTAACTGGTTTCAAAGTCATAAGTAAAATTTTGTTATAAAGTTTTTTCTGGATATGAAATTACTCTACTTCTCTAGATAGTGGAAAGGCATTGATTATGATCTGTAGCCACACAGTGTTTGCGAAGGTAGGAATTAAAGCAAGACTATCTCCTTGGGAGCACAGGTTATCTTCCACAATTGATTATAGTATGTGTCTTTCTAAGGTCCTTGAAATGGAATAGGTGACTTCTGAACTTTTGTTCCCTTGCTGGGAATTTCTGCTTTGGACTAAAATGTAGCATCCACCAAGTAAACCTAAATTAAGTGACTAATAATGAGGACACTGGGGTGTGATGGTGTTGTACTTGCTGCAATGGCAAGAGCTAAGAGAATGATTATCATCAGGGAATACTTAAACCAGGGCTAGATCTCAGTCATTCAATTTATATTAAAAATTGAAGCTGGATAAAAAAAAAATGTGCTTAATACTCCAATTGACAAATGTGTGCCTATACAATATATAATTCAGCTACTGGTTAAAAGAAGATACTTTAGTTTCTTAAGAAATTTATAAGGCCACTAATAATTTCTAAATACATAAATTAATTGCTAAAAGTAAGTTAGTTATTTTACCATGAAGTAATGAATAAACAGTAGGTATTATTTACACAATGTAGAATATTTGAGAGTTCAAACTGAAGTAACTATCAAATTTTAAAACATTCCATCCAATAATTACTAAATTATTAAATTTAAGGCATTATATTGAATAAATAAACTTGCAATTCATTAAGACCATGATTCTCTGACCTAATAAATTAATTCTATAAGCATAATATTAATTATACAAATAACGCATGTTATAAAACAACATGGAAATAAAGATGCTATATTTGCAGTATAATGATCTATTACAGCAATAGAATTTTATCAGTTTAGAGGAATTTCTAAGAACTGTAGAAGTTCTTGATGAATGCTTGTTAAAAAAATAAAAATATTGAACTTTTTTTATATCTCATGTTTTAATAAGAAATAACTGGATCGCAGGAATCAAGAGAGCTGGTATCTAATAGTCTCCTATTCCTTAATAAAATTAGATATATGCCCTAAACCAAATCAGTTAATCTATGAGTACCTCAATATTTTTGTCAGCTATAAGTATCTTTAATTTGCTCACTCAATAATTATTTTCATTTAGCAAAGATTTATTGAGCAAAAGCTCTACACCTGTCACTATGCTAGTTTTGGGGTTAAGACTGTTGTGTTTCCTGCCTTAACTGTGCTGGTGGTCTAGAAAATGGCAACACATTTGTAAACTGGCAAGTACAAATCTATGTTAGAACCAATAATTTACACAACCATGACAGATAACAGAGGCTTGACGTAAATCCTACTTGGTAAAATCAGAAAAGTCTTCACATATTAAAAGCGCCACTTAAATTGGATGGGAATGGTGAAGCATCTCATTAGAGTAAACAAAACTGATCAGCTGTGGTGACAACGTGTAAGTTGGGGTAACTTTGGGCAGAGCTCAAAGGCAGGGAGATCTATTAGACGGTCATTGTAATTGCCTGTGAAAGCACTTTTAAATTTTTTATTATTCTCTTGTTTACAAACCTTTAGTCATTCCCCAAAGCCTATGAAAGGAAAGCTGTATTTCTTATGATAACATGCTAGCCTCTCTATGATCTGGAAGCATACTTTTCCAGTGTTAATTCTCATCTCACAATGGCCAACATGCAACTATACTACCACAATAACAAATTAATTTTTCTTCAAACTCTAACACATAGGACATGGAAGAAAGAATTCCCTGTATGTTGTGGGCTCACTTGTGTCACTCCCTAAACGTACATTTTGAAATCCTAACCTGCAATACCTCAGAATGTGACCTTATTTGATGAGGGTTATTGCAGATATAGTTAATTAATATGAGGTTATACTGGAGCCAGGTAGGCCCCTTATTCAATATGACTGGTGTCCTTATAAGAGAATGGCCAGCTGAAGATACAGAGATATAAGGAAAATTTCTTGTGATGACAGAGGCAGAGATTGGCAAGTCCAGGGATGCCAAGAATTGACAGCGACACCAGAACCCAAAAGAAAGGCATGGAACATGGCCCTGGCAGAAACGTAATTTTGTACTTATGGCCTCCAGAACTGTGAAAGGATATATTTATTTTGTTTTAAGCCACCTAATTCGTGGTACCTTATTACAGCAGCCCTAGAGAATTAATACACTGTTCCTTTAGGAGCTTCGATAATGTAGCATTATATATTTTTTACAAGCATAGGTTGACACATGGAGGTACCCCTAGATCCATGAGGAAACTCTTATCATTTTTGATGCCAGAGAAAAAAATGTCAATTGCTGTTTTTCATTTTCTGTGACCTTGATTTTACTCACTCCAGTATATCTGATTTAATGATCAGAATCAGAAACCTCTGCTCATCTAAAACACTATTGAGAAAAAACATAGAAAGCCACAAACTGGCAGAAAATATTAGCAAAGCCAATATCTGAAAAAGGACTTGTATAAAAATATATAAAGAATTCCTAGAACTCAATGATAAATAAGCATATAACCCAGTATAATATAAGCAAAAATTTTAACAAACTCTTTACACAGGCACTTATACAAATGGTCAATAACTACATAAAAAGATGCTCAACATCAACAGTTCAGCGGGACAATACAAATTAAAACCACCACAAGATATCACTATATGCCCTTTTAAATGGCTAAAGTTAAAAAGATTGAAAATATCAAACTTAAAATAGGATGTGGAACAATCGTAGCTTTCATACATTGCTGAGAAGGTAAAATATTACAACCTCCTTGGTAAACTGTTGACAGTTTAAATGGGTAAATAGCAGTTTTAATAATAATAATAATAATAAACTGGAAACAATGCAGAGATCCATCAACAGGAAAAGATAAACTGTATCATCTTCACAAAATAGACTACCACTCAACAATTAATAGCAATAAACCGACATCTACACAACTCAATATGGATCAATCCCAAGAAATTTAATGCTGAGTGAAAAAAGTGGAACAAAAAATTCTATGTATAAGAAATTGAAGTGTCAGGAAAATGAATCTGTACTGATAGATAAACATCAGCAATTACTCCTGGGGTGGGGAGTAGATTAATGAAAATGAGGAATAAATAAATTTCCTGGGGGATGTAAATGTTCTAATCTTAATATGCATTGGTCAAAATTGATCAAAAAGCATACTTAAGATATATAAATCATGTATAAGATATATAAGTAATGTATAAATTATACATAGATTATCATCAAATCAATAATAAAATAATGACTGAAATAAAACAAATAAATGGAAAGAATTTCATTTGAAAACCCTCAAGTTGTTGCAAAAAGATTAAGTAGAAAAATGTTAAAAATTTTAACAATGCAAATTTTCTAGCATATAGTGAATTATAAATTATGAACTCTGGAATTGTGGTGTTTTCCAGCACCAACAATCAATTTTGATTCTCTGGACATCAACTTGGGTATCTAGCAACTCAACTCAATTCTGATACAATCTACCCAGGGTTTGAGTCAGATCCCACAAGTCAAAGAACTCAGCACCACAAGGCTGCCCTTATTAAAGATTCTAGTCACAGGTCCTGGGCCATCTGTACTTCTGACTGAAGTACAGAAATAAAAAAAGGAAAAATAGAGAAAGTGTTCTTGGCTATAAATCAGGGGTTTCCCAGACATCCTAAGATTCAATAATTAGCTACAATGACGTAGAGAACTCAGGAACACACTTTACTTATGCTTATCGGATATTATAAAGGATACAAACAAACAGCCAGAAGAAGAGGTAGGTACCTAGGGCAATGTTCAGAAAGGTCCAGCACAGAAGCTTCTACCTATGGAGTTGGGGTGTGCCACACACACTCCCTGCAGGTGGATGCATTCACCATTCTGGAAGTTCTCTAGACCCTGTAGTTTAGGGATTTTTATGGAGATCTCATCACATAGACATGATGGATTGTTAACTCAATCTTTAACCTCTCTTCCCTTCCTTGAGTCTGGGGGTAGGGTGAGGCTTAAAGTTTCAAGCTTCTAATCAAGGCTTGATCTTTATGGTGACCAGCCTAGGGCCCACCAAGAGTTTTCACGTGAGAACAAAAAAAATGTTCCTGTCATGCAGGAAATTACGAGAGATTTAGGAGCTCTATGTCATGTGCTAAGGATAAAGAGTAAATATGTATTTCTTGTTATACAACAAGAATGAAGAAATGTTTTTATGACTTAGGAAGTTTTAAGATGAATCTAAGAAAGATAGTTATTCTTCCTACAGGTGCCTAGGTTAAAAGTAACTTACAAGGTATATAAATATGAGAAAGCGGAGTTCTGCATATGCTGTGGGTAAAGTGAAAAGAAGACAATGAAGTTCTTAAGAGGAAGCAATCATGAAGTACTTAGAAAACTAAGAAAGGATTCAAGAAGAAAGTTTACATGGGTAGAAATAAAAAAAGGAAAAATAGAGAAAGTGTTCTTGGCAAGAGTTTGCCCTGATCCTAGATATTAGTTAGAAGAATGTATATTCTGGAGCCAAAGATGGATGGTCATTATATCAGTCTACCCTTTTGATTTAGTACTCTATTCTCTAATCTGTATTTAGCACTTCATTAGGTAGAGTCTGGTTTAAAAAACAGAAACTACATTTTTATGCACAAACCTGTTTCCCATATCCCTTTGTTAACTATCTTCTAGACATGTTAATATAGTTTGCCCTTATCCTCAGGGGAGGCCTGAAACTGTGAAACAAATAGTACTGAACTGTGTGTGTGTGTGTGCGTGTGTATATATGTTTTTTCCTATACATACATACCTGCAATGACGTTTAATTTATAAATTAGGCACAGTAAGATATTAACAACAACTAAGAATAAAATAGAACAATTATAGCAATGTAGTGTATTAAAAATTGTGTGCTCACTCTCGCCCTTGCGCTCTTTCTCTCTCAATATATCTTATTTTACTATACTCACCCTTCTTATGATGATGATGATGTGATATAATAAAATGCCTAGCATTAGGCTACTTTTTCTGATGATACTTAATAGTACTTTATGGTTTCTCTTTGCCTTATCCAAGTTGCCAGTATCATCTACTTAATAACGTGCTTGAGGCCATTATTAAGTAGAATAAGGAATACTTAAACACAAGCACTGTGATGCTGGGACAGTCAATCTGATAATGGAGATGGCTACCAAGTGGGGAGCATGTACATAGTGTGGGGATGCCAGAGGAAGGAAAAGATGAGTCAGTTCCCATGAGGGATGCCATGAGATTTCATCATGCTACTCAGAAAAGTGTGCAATTTAAAAGTTATAAATTGTTTATTTCTGGAACTTTTCATTTAATATGAAAATGACCACCGGCAACTGAAACCATGGAAAATGAAACTGCAGATAAGAGGGGACTACTGTAATTCCAAGTTTCAATAATGAAGGAAAACTGCTAGCCTCTGCCCTTGAATCAATTTATGTCCGTAACTAAAGCCAAGTTGACGATGGAGAGACATACTATAACACAAAGGTCAGTGAGCTCTGTGAGATAAGGATGCACACTTCCTTCACACTGACTATAAGCCACTCTACTCTGTGATTTCCATGTAGTTTATAGGGAGAAAAGGAGCAGCAGTGAAATGAGCATTTGGAAGAAAGTGTAATTTTTTAAAGTATGCAAGGTACTTTATATAAGGATTTATATCATCTTTATGTTGCACAATGTGTTCTAATATGAAACTTAAAAACTGGCTTGGGAAGAAACATAGCAGAACTGACAGTGTAGGCTTTTTAATTTTTAATTTTTCTGAACAGGAATAAAAATATGACTGAATTAGGTGCCAGATCGCACAAAATTCAGATGTATATACTATGTAATTTGATAAATCCTTACCAGGAACACTGGTTGCTTTCCTGATGCATAATGAATATTTTAAGCTTTATCTTTTGTTTTTTAACTAATTACTGAGGATTAATGTGAGGGATAGGTAGAAGAGACAGCAGAGAAAAAGACCCTTTCCTGAACGGGTAGCAGAGAACTGAATTAATGGGAATAGGGTTAGAAAATTTATTTCCTTCAGACTTTGAGATTCTCTCATTATAAGCCGTAAAAGAACAGGTATCATAAAGGTTGTATGCTTAAAGTGTATATTACATTTCAAAAGGCACTCACTTTATTCTATCTGGCATTATTCTAACTCGTTTTCTTATTTTTTTTTTCACCAATTGTGATAGAAGTTAATATTTATTTAAGAGCTGCTTTGGGCCATGTATTGTGTGGTACCTTTTACAAACATTGTCTGTAGTCTTTAAAAGCCCTCTGAAACGTGTGTAACATCATCTAGATGAGAAAACGGGGTTCAGAGGTGTTGAGACTTTTGTCCTAGGAGCTAGAATATGATCTTAGATTTGTGAAATTCTAATTCATGATCCTTCATGTGCTGTAACCATAGACTTAGTGAGAACAGGTCTTCATTCACCCCTAAAGCACCTGGCACAATGCTCTCTATATTGTAGGTGATCAATGAACATTTATTTAACTGACATGAACTCAATGACTCATAGTGATCCAAGACATGGTTCTAATAGTGGCCCTGTCACCAGTTAATTGTAGAAGTATATCATCAAATCACTAATAGTTTCAATTTCCTCAATTATAAAATGATGATTAAAAAGTTGTAAGAATTAAATGATAGCATGTAGTATAAATTACACATTGTGTAAAACCACTCTACATTCACGCATAATGCTGTCACCTCACCGGCAAGCCCAACCTAGCATTTAACCTATCAGGCACGTTGGTTTAGACTTCTAAACTTCTCCCATGGAGTATACATTTTTATCCATTCTTTTTGTATCTATTCATAAAATGGAAGCCTCAGGGAATTTTCTATAACAATGGCAGGATGCAATATAGGGTTTAGGATTTAATTTATCACTTAGGCCACAACCCAACACAATTTTTGTTCACTAATCAGTACTTTTAATGAGTCTCCCACAGGCAGCAGTATATCAATGAGTTTAAAACCATTTCCTGTTGCTCATTTTTTTATTGACTAATATTTCCTTGCTCAATCCCAATAGTATTTGGTTAGGCTTGTCAAAGAAATTACGTTGCTTGGGCGATTTTGTAGGGTACTGGAAATGTGTTTTCTCTCATCTTAATTCCATAAAAAGTAGTAAGTGGCTTGCTTGAATTGTAAATTGTATGATACATGGCAGTGCCCAGGGTCCTATTATCATAGTTTATGGGGCCAGTCTGGACAGCTATTTCCTATAACTAGAATGAAAGAAAGGAGTTACAAGGGCAAAGTGATCTACAGGAAATTCAAAATTTTGAATTGCTTGTCAAAATGTTCCAAATGGTAAGGCTGTGTATCTTTTAAATAAAGCCAAAAATATATTGAAGGAGAAAATTTTCCTTTTGTTAAGTGAAGGCCAAGAAAAGCATCAAGCTTCCTGATGCTGTATTACATGGTGACTTAAAAATTTTCTTCAGGAAAAATGGATAGAGGATTAACTGCTTCTTGAAAATACCCTTCTTTGTAATGCATTGATATCTTTCTCTAAGTCTAAGCATCTACATTCTTGACTGTGATAGTAAATATACAGCTAGAATAATTGTATCTAATAGTATTCATATTGGAGGGTTGAAACTCTATTGGTGATATTGTGCATGTTCTAGAACGCCAGTCTTTAAGTTAAAAAGATTATAAATTTGAAAAACCATGGACATAATGTTAGGAACACAGAGACTAATTTTACATTTTCTCTGCACTAACAAGTCCACTTTGTAGTTTTCCCTATCTTTCTCTTGCAGTTTTATTCAAGAGAATGCTTATTTATTGAACATGTTACGGAGTCAACTGTTTCCATCTTTGTCCAGAAATTGTGTTTATTTGATTGTCTAGGAGACATATTTTCTTTGGCTACTGATTTGGTCCATTGTTAAAAACAGTAGATTTATTTCTTTATTTCTAAAACCTTAATATTAAGGTCATTATGGTTATTCAGCCTTTGTGTATCTAGTGCTTAAATTATTTGTATCCATACCATAAACTTTGTTAACTACTATTGAATGAAAGCTGCTGCCAAGCTAGTTAAAACAAATATCAAACAAAATATAACCACGTTAATTATGATCTATTTAGATTTTCTCAGGCAGGGGTCAGACATCAAATGTGATTATGAGTGTGTCATATAAATGAATGAAATGGGTTTCTGTGATGCAATAAGTAGCTTTGGAATCTGGTGAACTGGAGCATGCATGACTTGTTCAACAGTATTAAAAATATGTGACTAAACTACTCTGTCAGCCAAACAAAATACACGATAAGGCAAAACACCCTGCCAGCCAAACAAAATCCATGGATAAGCTGAGAGATGCAGTAGGGCTAGAATAAAAGAACTCTCTGTGAGAAGGAGTGCTGACATGAGGACAATCGATCATGGCGAGCACTGACCATGGCTTCACTTAGTGCTCTAGCAGTCAAGAAGGAATGCAGCTCAGATCTAATTAAATAAAGCACGAGAGACTTAAACGGAACAATACAGTTGACCCTTGAACAGCGCGCACATGGGAGAGGGATGAGGAAGTGCTTAGGGGTGTGCAGCCAACGACTCGAGTAGTCTAAAATCTACATCCTGGATACCCAACAACCAGTGGACCTTTGAATAACATAGGCTGAATTACGTGGATCTTTTGAATTGAGCGAGTCAATTGAAAAAAAAATAAAGCCCTTATAAGTGCAACCATGCAATTCAAATCTGTGTTGTTTAAGGGTCAACTGTATATAACTACTGGTTGCTCAAAATCTGTTTACTGAGTTTCTGTAGTAATATCAATACAAGTCAGTGCTTCTCTGTTCCCATGATAGACAAGATGCAAGACAGAGTTATTAGTGGTCAAGACCACAGGCTCTAAAGCTCTGTTGTTTGGGATCAAATACCCTTTCTGCTTCATGTGAACTAGGACAACATGAGTATGTCACTAGAGTTCTCTGCCCTCAGTTGCACATCTGTAAAATAGGGATAATAATAGTATCTACCTCCATGATTGCTTTAAAGATAAAATGACAATATACAGGGCTGGCACATAGTATTACACAAACATTATCATAAAACAGTGGTCAGACAACTGATTATTATTAGTTTCAGCCTTTTTCTACATACTAGAAAAAAATACTGGAAATTCCATTTTCTAGTCCTCAGTTAAATGGTGGGTGGATAAGTCTCATTGCACATAAAGTCATAGATTATTAGAGCCATTAGGAAACATAGAGAATGCCAAGTTCAAATTCTGACTTTAAAAGTGAAAAGTATTATATCCAGGTAGTAGAAATAACTTATTTCTAGTCATACTGTTTATAACAAGAAATAAATTATTAGAATGCATGTCTCCTATGAACACTCCTGAGACGCTCTGCTGTGTATATAAAATTAAACATGTTAACTTCTTTCTAATATTGTGAGCTAGAAATTGTCCCTATATTTTCAGTGAAACTAGCTCATAGAGATCTACCACGGGTGTAGAATATAGGAGAAAAATTTTGTGATCTGCTTAGTGTCAAGGCAGCTATTTTCTCCAGTTAACTAAGCTAACATGTTTCATCCATTGTGGCAGCAGGTGCCAATTAGATGTGACCCTTTCAAATGCGAGTCCTACCTGTCATAGCAAAGAAGAAGGTCCTTTATAATACAGACATCAGGAAAGAGACCTGTTCTCCTAAACTTTATATGCAAGCGCAAACACACTGTCTTGCTGCAGCTGGAAGGAAATATGTGTAATTAGAATCAAATTTCTAATAAAGCACAACTTAACTGGTAGGAGAACCAGGAATTCAGATACGAAGAGGTGTAATGCTCTAAAGAAGTTGTTCTCAGCCCTCATTGCACATTAGAATCATCTGGAAGATTTTTCAGACTACAAATTCTCAACCCACTCCAGATATTATGATGAATGTAGTTTGGAGATATAGCCAAAACAAAGGTATTTTTTAAACATGCTGGTTGACTCTAATATGAAACCAAGGATTAAGAATAATGAACCTAAAAGTAATTTTCTCACTGAGCCTCTACTGGAATGGCCCCTTCCCTCATTACCATCCCGTTATTCAAATAATCCCCACTTTAAAGTTGAAGATTGTCATATATACCATCTCTGTTCATCCCTTCTTTTATTAACTTGAATGTTTATTAAATCTCTCTATGTGCCTAACATGAAACTAGGTGTTGGGATTACAACAACGAGCTTTAAAAAAGAAAAGACCTTAGCTTTTCGCCATTATTTTTTTTACCATTTGCACTGACTGAATCTCCATAAATGTTAAATTTAAATCAGAGTTAATGAATAAAACAATAAAATAAAAAATAGAGGAAATAATATCTGTAGATAGCATGATTTTATATAGAGAATCCTAGACAATCCACCAAAAATTACTAAACCTAATTAGCGAATTGAGCAGTCATAGAATAAAAGATCAACATGCAAAAGTCAGTTTTACTTCCATACAATTTGAAAAGGAAATTAATATATCAATTCTATTTTCATTATTATTCAAAAGTATAAAATAATTAAGAATAAATCTAACCAAGAAGGTGAAGAATTTGTATACTTAAAAGTACCAAACATTGCTAAAGTTATTTAAAAAGATCTAAGTAAATGAAAAGACATCCTATGTTCATGGATTGAAAGATAATATTAAAATGGTAATACTGCCCTCATATAATCTAATTAATCCTTATCAAAATTTCATTGGCTTCTTTCTTTTTTATTTTTATTTTCTGCTGAAATTCAAAATCTAATCTTGAAATTTATGTGGAATTCAGAGGGACTGTAGATAGCCAAAACAATATTTAAAAAGAACGAAGTTCCAGATTTTGACTCCCTTGTCCTCTTAATGACTTATTTCACACATTCCGACTGTCCCTTCTCACCTGTAAATGCTAAAAGAGCCCTCATTTTGTAATAGAGCTACAGGATCCTGGATCTCATGCCTCTCCTATTAGACATAAATAAATATGTTAACTGATAAAATTTAAGGATTTGTTGAGCTGATGCACTGTACCAACACTATACTAGGCCCTCTGAGTATAAATTGTAAAGTAGAAGCAGAGCTGCACATGTTAGTAAGCTGAGTCGGCAAACACCAATGTTGTGAGGTTTTCAATATATCTAAAACACTGCTGTGCCCTAAAATACAATTTCCAATCTCACATAAATTATATAAGGGAAGATTCAGAAGTGGAAACAAATTAAGCTAGTAATAATTTTTTTATTCATTTCATACAATAAGATTTTTTCCTCCATACAGCTAACTGGGATCAGTTAATTCTGGGTAAGTAAAGACAATATTCATTCATATGAAGCTTGTACATGAAAAAGAATGGGTAAATTTCAGCAGGATATATACTAGGAGTAGGAAGGGCAGATTTCATCAACTATAAGCTGGAGGGAATTTCTAGGCATTCAGAAAAGAAAGAAGTCACCAGAAAAGAAGAGGTGTAGCCAGAATGAAAGAATGCGAATTCTCTTGGCCTTCTTTATAATTTTGCAAAGCCTAATGCTAAAAACACATGGGTTTTCACATTACAAAAACAGCTCTAGGCAGTAGTCTTCAAGCTGAGCACTATGTACTTCTGCATAGTCTTTCTAAAGAGAGGACACCAGGAAAGCAAGGTATAAAGGACACAGGAATCCTGATGCTCTATCTTGATAAGAGAGCAGTTCTATTTTGATCTATTTTACATTTTGTCACTTAGCTTCTTTTGAATAATGGATTCCAGTATATAGTTGACAGAGAGCTTATTGATAAGGAGACAATGAATAGAAGGATAGATAAAAAGATGGATGATGTATAGCTACAAAGATTCCTGTGATTCCTGTGGGCGAAGAGTGTAACGGTGACCTTCTGATCCCTAAGCTTTGAATCAGCCTTGTCATTTCCCGTTCCTCAGATATGAACCTACAGTCAGTTGCTTTGAGCAATAAGTATCATTTAAAAGTGATCTCTGAGCATGTCTTGTAGAACCACAATAGATAGTCTCTGTTTCTAGCCCTTACACCATCTTGTTTCTAACATGACTTTCTTCTTCATTTACCTTGGAAAATCCAGCCATATAACTCTCTTCTTTCTTTCCAAACTCAACAGCCCTATATTTAATAAGAATCAAAAATCTAAAAAATAAGTTAAAGTAATAATAAAAGCAGTAGTTTCACGTTGTATTTATTTATGAAAGGAATTAGTAGTAACATCAAGAATGAGAGCAAATATAAAAAAAAAAAGAATGAGAGTAGAATGAAGGTAAGGGCAAAAGATTCCAATCAGTTAAACTTTTTATTTTTCTTCAACATTGAACAAAAAATAACGTTTAAGTATTTAAACACTTGTACTTTTCTTCTTTAAAATATTCCCTTATTCAGAAGTCAAGGGTAAATTATATTTACTCTGAAAGACTGTCAACTGACCTCAATGTGAATAAATTTTCTACATTTTCTGGTTGTTTGCCTTATCTGCTAGGGAAATTCCTGAAATGAGGAATAAAAATAGATATTCAGAGACCAGTGTGGTTATTTGATTCATCACCTTGTCACCAGAAGAAAATTCACATAATTTAATTCCCCACCCTTCCTGTCTCTATATTTTCTCTGCTGTCTATCACAGGAGGGCGATGTGGACGCATTTTAATGAGACCAGGCTAGGCAGCCACCCAAGGCATTTTTCGCAGTCTGAAAAAGTATCTCAACGATATTTACAAAAGTCTCTAGGAGGACAGTTGCATAAGCAGTTGTCAACCTTAAGAGAGCTTAAGAGACAAAAAATACAGTCAAGGTGAGATTTAGAGGTGGTATTTAAAAACATAGTAAATGGTATCTATTTTTTTCTTAGTCTAAAGTCATATGATATGGTGTAAGCTTTGCAATTCCAATAGATTTGTAAGGATATGTCCTTGATTCATACAGAATTGTATTCCAACTATCACTGAATATCAAGAACAGGAGAAAAATTAAATGAAGATATTGATTCAGCATTGAAGAAAGAATCTATTTGTAAACCACTTTTCATTAAACACTTTGTTATTAAAAAAGACTTAAGAATAAAGATATAGATCAGAACTGATTTGTCATATTTCACAGGATCAATGAAGAATGCTCTCTTTCCCAAAATAAAATATTACAAAGTAACTACAGAAAATTTGAACTTACTATACTACATTGATTTAAGAGATATCATTTCCTATAAAAATTCAAATAGCCCAGATATGTATAAGAAAGATGATGATTACTAAATGTGGCTAATAGGTTACTTTTTAATCTGTTTAGATTTGTTCTCTTTAATAACAGTACCATTACTTAGATGAAAATAAAGAACGGATAATTATTATATTTATGGTTGTCCTGAGCATGAAGAGAGAGCAAACATGACTTTTTAAATATCCAAAGTTCAAAATCATGTCAATCCTTCATAATGCTAGGTTAAAACCAAAATGATGACATTGAAATTATAAAGAAAATGGATGCATTTACATATGTGTGCGTGTGTGTGTATGTGTGTGTGTATTTGAGCCTGCTTTATTTCCTTTCCCAAGCCATTATTTTTATTCCCTTCTTTCCTTAATTTCGACCTAATCCCAAGAAAGTACCTAATAAACACATCCAACCTAAATTGTAAATAAATAGTTGCTGGTTAAACAGAGACAGTGTCTATGTGTTTCGCTTGTTGACAGATGGTGACTAAGTTCTTAACTAAGAAATCGAAGCTCTCGCTTGAAATTTAGGTCAATGACAATCTTTATTTTTGTGTGTAGGAAGACCTTCCCAAAGATCCATTAATAATACTGAATGTGAGGCTGGATAACCCACCTATCAGAAGAGAAAGCATAAAGTTCCTGAGCTGCTAGGTAGTGGAATATTGAATCTCAACCAGAAAGTCCAAGAGAAGAGCATTCGAAAACTCAACAATTCATTCAGCACTGTTAAGTACCTCTAATTTAGGAAAAAATAAACAAGATTTCAGTGTTTTTTATAGCCTTTTCTTAGTCATCTTTGCTGGTTCATTATCTTATACCTGACCTTTACATTTTAAGTTCCTCAAACATCTCTCCAAACCTTTTCCATTTCTGATTCAGAATCCTCTACTTGAACTTTTTATTCTATGCTCTAATCCACACCATTGTCTTCAAGTACAATATGTATGCAAATGTTTTTTTTTTTCAAATTTATATCTTTCTTCGGAGTCTACACATTTTTTCCAACTACTCTTTTCCTAACATGTTTGGCTGAGGTACTTCAAAGGCTACTCAGCTCAGTGTGCTAAAATTAAATTTATTGTCTTGCCCTCAAATCAGCTTCTTATCCAGGACTACATATCATAATGAGTGAAGCCATAATGTGTATAATTGTGCAAGTCAGAAACTTAACATTTGATCCTGATCAGTCCTAGTTTCTCACCATCATAGACAATACTTTTTCATTTATTACTGATATTACCTCCTAAGTATCTCCCAAAACTGCCTTCTCATCTTAACTCCATCTTCAGTTTCATCTGCTTTTGTCTCCTGGACTACTCTAATAGTTAGCTAAAGGCTTTCACTTCTTTGATTCCTGCTTCTTTTCTGTCCATTCCATACATGGCAAACAGAGTGATATTTTTTAAACAAAGATCTTATTATAACTCACTCCATCTCCCCAACTTATTTTCTGCTTCAACCCCTAAAAGTTCTTGCAACTTTTAGAATGCCAGACTCTCTTTTCACATTTATGCTTTTCTCCATCCACCTATTCTGTTCAAATCTACTTTTCCTACTAAACTCTTATTCAGCTGTCATCTCTCAAGTCACACGCTTCTTAAAATAGACTTCCTTGATGTCCCATATTGAATCAGTTCCCTTCATAATATTTCATAACACCTCGTATTTTTTCAACATAAGTTTAAGACTTTCTAAGTATATTTGTGTGATCACTCCATGTCTGCTTCCCCCTCTGCATGATGATAAGGACTTAAAGTCCCAAAGTGCCAGCATTTTGGAGTGTGATGGTTAATTTTATGTGTCAGTTTTTATATGACATTAGCACTTAAATTGGTGAACTCTGAGTAAGCAGACTGCCCTCCATTATGTGGGTAGGCCTCATCCAATCAACTGAATGCCTGAATAAAAAAAGACCAGCCTTCTCAAACAAGAAGGAATTTTTCGATAGACTGCCTTGTGACTTTATCTGTACCACTAGCTGTGCTGGGTTTCCAGCTTGCAGATTTTGGACTTGCAGTTTCCATAATCATATGAGCCAATTCCTTATGATAAATCTCTTTCTGCATATATACTCATATCCTACCAGTTCTGATTTTCTGGAGAACTCTGACTAATATACCTAACATTAATGGTTATAGGACTATTCACATTTTAGATTAAAATACATAAAATCTTTGAAAAAGAATGAAAAAAAATCTACCATCCAATATTAACCATAGTAGTCTGTAACACAGGAGCTCTAGGCCTAGAACTTGCACCTGGGCTTTGAATATTCCCCCCCCAAAAAAACACCAGGAGGAGCAGAGGAGTAGGATATGCCATTTATTACTCATGAGGCAGGGGCACTCCAATGGTGGCCTGGAGCTGCAGAAAACCAAACTTGGCCAAGAGCAAGCACAGTTTTTATGCGCACAAGCAGAGGGAGGGGTTACGTCATTGGGGGAGCAGCTGCCTTCTCAGGCAGATGGGAGCAAGATGTGCTACTTGGTTACAGGAGCAGATAACATCCATGGGAGCAGGCACTGCCGAAAGCTCCTTGTGTACGGCCTTCTTTGGCTGCTAGCTGGGCAGCCATCAGTCTTCTGAGTATGTAGAGGGGCTATGTTCCGAGTTAACCCCACGTAGTCCTAAAGTCACTTTGCTAATATAAGTCACTCCCACCTGCGTAATGAAGACCCAATGAACTTTAATTCACCTGAGCCTCATTATACCATCATTATATGCCCAGAAGTTCATTATCATTATAACCAACTAAATTCTGGGAATGAACATGCACAGAAAGCAAATGATGAGTCACTGTATCCTGTCAATCTTAGTTGTTAATTAAGAAAGCCCACTCCTCTAAGAAAACCACCCACTACAAATAAGGATAAAAACCCCAAAGGCTTTGTTACCAGACCTTTGAGCTACTCTTCTCTTGCTCAGGCCCGCTTACACATCTGGAAGTATATTATCACTTCTAATAAAGCTATTCTTTTCTGCTGTATTTCAGTGTCTCACTAAATTCTTTGTTTGAGACATTAAGAACCTGGACAATGCATCAAGAGAGGAACCCCACTCTCAAGTAACAATAAAAGCCTGCATAACAAAACAAAAACAAAACAAAAACCATGTAAAATCAATGACTTAATCTTCCACGTTAAGAAACTTAAAAAAAAAAAAAAAAAGAGCAAGCTAAACCAAAAGCAAGCAGAGGAAAAAAAATAGTAAAGATTAAGATGAAAATAAACAAAATACAAAAATAGAAAAACGATAGAGGAAACCAATGAAACTAAACATCGGTTCTTGAAAAAAGATTAATAATATTAATACACATACATATATAAAGCCCAGATTAATTGAAAAAAATCCTAGAAAAACAGTAGTTACTGGAACTGACTCAAGAGGAAATGGAACTCTGAAAGAAAAATAACAAGAAATTGAATTACTCATTCAAAATTTCCCAAATAAAAAGCCCAGTCCTAAATGGTTTCACTGTCAAAAGCTATGACTCATTTATGGAAAAAATAATGCCAGTACTACAAGATCTCCAAATTTTATAAAAGCCAAGAACAATTCCAAACTCATTTTATGAAGCCAGTACTATCTAATATCAAAATACCAAATGAAGGTATAAGAAACAAAACCACAGGCCAATATCACTTATAAATTCAAACACAAAGTCCTCAACAAAATACTAGCAAAGTAATTCCAACAACATATAAAAACACCATGAAAAAGTACAATTTGAAAGACAAAAACCATATAGACATCTCAACAGATACAGAAAAAAAAAATCGACAAACTCAAATCCATTCATAATTAAAAACAAAACAAAACAAACAATTCTTAAAAATTATAATAGAAAGCTTATTCAATCTGGAAAAAAAGTTATCTATGAAAAGTGTATTAATGCCAAAAGCCTAAATGTAATCTTAATACTCGAGAGTCAGAAGACAAACAACTTAATTAAAAACATGCAAAATATTTACCTTAAGAGTCTCACTAATGTGTATGTATGGGTTTATATGTTTTTGTGTACGCGTATGTTTTCTGAATGGCTAATAAACACAGAAAAAGATGCTTAATATCATTTGTCATTAGAAAAATGCAAATTAAAACCATGTGAAATACTCCTTCATATCCATTAGAATGGCTATAATCAAAAAGAGTAACAACAATAATTGTTGAAATGAATTACTTTCAAAAACATTCTTATGAAGAAAACCAGATACAAAAACACATATTATGTGATTTCATTTATATAAAATAACCAGAAAGGGTAAATCTGTATGAATAGAAAGCAGATTAGGCTTTGCCTGGAGAGAACAGGGATTGATTGACTGAATGGGAAATATTTTAAGAGTGATGAAAATGTTCTAAAACTGAACTGTTGTAATGGTTGTCCAGCTCTATAAAATTTACTAAATATCATTGAATTTTATATTAAAGTGGTTGAATCTTATGATATATAAGTTATACGTTTGTTAAGCTGTTTAAAAAAACAAAAAAAGGAAAAATAAAGCTCATTGTTACAGTAAGACTAAGGACACCTATATTTTTTAGCATTCAAAATCCATTTATTTACATATATCACAGTAAAAGTATTTACATGTAAAATGTGTGAACAATTTTATAATCACACATCATTCAAGTAATGAGTATTTGTAAAGAGTATTTGTTCTATGTATTTATATCCACTGTATTTTTATGTCTTTCTACTCAAGATTTAGAAGTGGATTACATGCATTAACTCTGTTGCTTAAGACATTTCCCAGAATAGTAAGCATTAGCATACCAACGGAACACCTTAAAAGTGGACAGGACCTTCAAGATTCTTAATGACGATTTTATAAGTGATAGAATGAGCCAGAAACATAAGAGGAAGCGACTTTTCCCAGTTTTCTATACTATCATAACTGACGGAATTGGACTCAGGTTTGATTTGCCACATTCCCTTTCTCTCTCTCTAGCTCTCTCTTTTTTTCTATCTGAATAAACTATCTCTTGGGTAAACAAAACATTCCAGATATGCTGTGAAAAGACCTATTAGGGACTGGTGGACTGAATTCCCAGCAGTGAGAGACAGAGAAGTCAGAGTCAAATTCCCCCCATGCCAAACTGCTAGGAGCAGAGTTTCCTCAGGTATCAGGTCAAGAAAGTTTTTTTCCCATTCTACAGAGAGGCAGCTACTCTTATCCTCTGATTTCAGGTCCAACCAGTACCAGATTCATAATTTGCAGGACCTGGTTCAAAATAAAAATGCTAAGATCCTGGTTCAAAAATTTCTAAGAATTTCAAAATAGCGAGAGCAGAGCATTAAACCAAGTGTTAGGCCCTTCTGAGTAAGGGGACACCATAGGTCACAAGTCCATGAAGCCTGGTCTGGTTCCAAACATACTGCAACTCCTTATTTGGTAGCAGATGTTCCTTTTAGCACTCAACTGATAAAGACGGGCACTCATTTTCTTGATATCTCAGTCTGAAGCACCCTCTTAAGCACTAGAAGTCCCCACTGGGAATGAGTCAGCAATGCCTACCTAATTATTACCAACAAGAAAGCTGCCTCTCAAATAAATGGGATATAAATAAGCCTTTGTCACAACAGTTAAAGACAAAAAATGACAATACTGTTTGATGTGAGGAAATTACTAAAAGAATGCACAGATATTTTTTACTTAAAAGAAATTTGTACCCAGTATTTTAGATTTTTAAGACCCTGATATAAAATATGGTGTCTGTTAAGTGTTTCCAGTACCTTCATATTTTATGATACGGTACTTGGAGTAACTCCCATTTTTTATACAAATTTTAATTGATAGTGTTTTCTAATTTCAAATTCTTCAGCCATTCAAACAGGATGAGAACAGGACTGTAATTTAAAAAAAACATAGATAAAGACTAGTTTTTGTTAAGTTCATTCACTTTTAGCAAGCACTGAGAAACAGTCAGAAGGTATACATACTAGAACATTTGAAAAAGGCAATCTTAATTTCGCAGTTGAGAGATTCCTGTTTACTTCTCTCTAGCCATTTAGCCAGCACCTATTTCATTTGTTTCAGTTCAGACAAAGCACTGTCTAGATTTGCTTCTTGGAACTCCTTACACTATTTTGAATTTCTTTCTGCCATTGTTCTCTGTTCCATGTGGAATATTGACAATGTCTGAAAAGTTCCTCAGCACTCGTTAGGTCCTGGGATTATTCCGATGTCTGGGAATGCTGTTCAGAGGAATAGATTTAAGTTTTCAGAGCATCTTGTATGATTGGAATGGCAAAGTTACCAAATGGGTACAGACTCTGTACCTGACCTTGTGCCTACTTGCTCCGATCTAATAGGTGAGGTTTAGGACATCAGCTCTCAAATCAGCTTGTCATATAATCTTTTTTCTGCCCTGAAATATCTTCCTTTTTCAAAAACCAACTTTAAGACACACTTTTATCTTCTACTAGTTTCATATGAAAGAATTCTAGAAATATGAACTGTTGGCATTTTTTAAGACCAAGACTTACCCCCTTATTTTATAATTTATTCCAACATGTCTTCCTCCCTCAAACTGACATTGAACTTCTACCTTCATTTGATTTTTAAATTTAACTTTTTTTTTTAAGGTAATTGAAGATTAGCATAAAGTTGCAAGAAATTATACAGAGAAATTTCATGTATCCTTTATCCAGGTTCCTCCAATAGTAACATCTTGCAAAACTATAGTACATTACACAAGGATTGACACTGATATAATCCACTGATCTTATTCAAATATGCTGTTTCATTGTACTTTGTGTGTGTGTGTGTGTGTTTAGCACTATACAATTTTGTCATGTGTGGGTTTGTTTATCTACCACCACAGTTAACATACAGAATAATGCTGTCAACCACAAGCACCCCTCACGCAGGCTTTTTATGACCACACTGAACTTCCCACTGTAGACATCTGCACCCTCCCACTCTTAAATGCTGACAACCACTAATCTAGTCTCCATTTCTATAATTTTGACATTTCAAAAATGTATATAAATGGAAACAAATATTATGTAACCTTTTAGGATTAGCATAACTCACTCAACATAATTCTCTAAAGATTCGTCTCTTGTTCCATGTACAATAAATAGTTCATTATTTTTTGTTGCTGAGTAACAGTTTCTTTAACTATTCACTCGTTGAAGGACATTTGGGTTGTTTAAAGATTTTATGTTATGAATAAAGCTGTTATAAACATTTGGGTACAGGTTGTTGTGAACATGTTTTTATTTCTCTGGAATAAATGACAAGGGTATAGTTGCTGGATCATATGATAATTGCATGCTTAGATTTCTAAGAAACTGTCAAATTGTTTTCCAGAGTGATTGTGTCATTTTACATTCTACCAGCAACATATGAGCAATCCAGTTTCTCCACATCCCTGCCAGTATTTGGTGTTATCTTTTTGGTTGATTTTATTTAGTCTGATAGGTATATAATGACTCTTTTGTTGTGAGGATGATTTACATTAAACTAGTGACTAGATGATGTTAGACATTTTTCAGTATGCTTATTTGCTATCTGCTATTCTCTTCAGTAAAAGTCAACTTCATATCTTTGTCCATTTTCTAATTGGATTGTTTATTGTTTTTTACTGCTTATTTATGGATATATATATATATGTATACCCAAGTTCTTTGTTGGATATTTAATTTGCAAATATTTTTTCCCAGTCTATAGCTGGTATTTTTATTCTACGTGGTCTTTTATAGTGCAAAAATGTTTTCTTTTCTTTTAATTTTGATGAGATCTAATATATTCATTTTTTTCTTCGATTTCCTTTTTCTTTTTGGTGTCAAGAAGTTTGCCTGGCACCAATACAGTAAAGTTTTCTCCTATTTTTTAATAGTTTTAGAGTTTACATTTAAGTCCATGATTTATTTTTAGTTAATTTTTTTTCCTATTAATCCAATTACTCCAGTACCATTGTTCCTCTGTTAAATTGCTTTTGCATCTTTGTCAAAAACTGATGCAGATTTGTGTGGGTCTGTATCTGTGTTCTCTATTCTGTCCCATTGAACTATGGGTCTATTCCTCCGCCAATACCACATTATCTTGGTTACTGAACTATAAAGTAAGCCTCAATATTGGATAGAGTGCTTCTTTCCACTTTTTTCTGTTTACGGGTTGTTTTAGTATTCTAGGTCCTGTGTCTTTATGCATAACTTTTTTAGAATAAGCTTCTCTATATCTATAAAACATCCATTCGAGATTTTCATTGGAATTGCATTAAACCCACAGATCACTTTGGGAAGACTAAAATCTTTACTATATTGAGTTTTTAGTCTGAGACCACAGTATGTCTCTTCTTACATTTAGGTCATTTTTTATTTATTGATCAGCATTTTATAATTGTCAGCATACTAACTCTGTTTATTTTTAAGAGTTTAAATATTTCCTTTTCTTTGGAACTTTGGTGAATGATATTGTTTTACTTTTGGCCCTCAGTATTTGCAGTTGTTTGTAGTTAACATATAAAAATATGATTGATTTTTGTGTGTTGATCTTGTATCTGCAAACTTGCCGAACTCATTATTTAGTTCCAGAACTATTTTTGTAGATTCCTTAGGATTTTCTATGTAAACAATAATGCCATCTGCAAATAGGGACAGTCTTATTTCCTCCTTTCTAATCTGCATGCACTTTATTTCTCCTACTTATGTTGTTATCACTTATTTCTGATCTTTAGGGGAAAGCATTCAGTCTTTATGCATTAAATATGATGGTAGCTTTTCTGTACAGGCTCTTTATCAAGTTTCAACTTAAGATAATTCTTTTTAATTTTTAACTTACTGAATGCTTATCATGAATAAGTGATGAATTTGTCCAATGCTGCTTCTGTCTCAATTGATATATTCATATGACTCTGTTCTTTAGTCTGTTGATATGGTGAATTACATTTAGTTTTTTTAAATGTTGACCTGGCCTTGCATACATAAAATAAATCTCATTTTGTTATGTTGAATAATTATTTTTAAATATTGTGGATTCTATTTGGTAATATATTCTTGAGGATTTTATGTAGCAAATGGTCCATTATATTCTATATTCTATTTTTTGTTCTATTTGTGTCTGTTTTTGGTGTTGTGCTAATACAGGTCTTATGAAATGAGTTGGCAATTGTTTTTTTCCTCTTTTACTGTCTGAAGGGATTTTTTTCTTAATTTCTTTTAATTCTGTAAATATTTGGTATTATTCTCTGGCCTTCAGATTTTTTAGGAGAGCTTTTTAATAACTTTAATTTCTTTAATGATTATAGGATTATTCAAATAATCTATTTTATCTTTTCTCTTGGTTGAGTTTGGGTAGTTTGCAGTTTTTGAGAAATTAGCCTATTCTGTTTTCAAAATTACAAATATAAAGTTGTTCACAGTATTCCTTTATTAATATCATTTTAATGACTACAGAATCTGTTGTGATGCCCTCTTTTTTCTTGTTACTGGAGATTTATAGCTTCTATATTTTTATTCTTGTCAGGCTTGCTAGAAATTTATCAATTTTAATCATTTTTTGTTTCAAAGAACCAGGTTTTTATTTAATAATTTTTCTCTATGTTTGTTTGTTTTCAAATTTCTTGCTTTCTGCTCTTAGATTTATTTCCTTCCTTCTGCTTGTTTTGAGTTTACTTTGCTTTTATTTTTCTAGATTTTTGAAATAACTTAGATTATTGAGACATTTTCTCTTTTCCAAAGAATGTGATGCTATAAATTTCCTTCTCAGTACTGCTTCCTAAATATTTTGATATGTTGTATTTTTTATTTAACTTAGTGTATGGGTCTTTATTTTCTTTGAGACTTTCTTATTAAGTCATGGATTATTTGCAAGTGTGTCTTTAATTTCCAAGTATTTAAAGATTTTCTTTTTTTATGTTATTGATTTTTAGTTTGACTCCAGTATAGTTGGAGAAATAGTCTGCATTATTTTAATTCTTTTACATTCATTTAGTTTTGTTTTATGGCTCAGAATATGGTGGTGAATGGTCCATAGGTGCTTGAAAAAAAATTATGTATTCTGCTATTTTTTGTGTGTAGTGTTCCATGTATGTCAATTAATCCTTTTGATTCATTTTGTTCACCTTCATAACCTTGTGGGTGTTCTTTCTAGTTGTGCTATCAATCATTAAATGAGGGATGTTGAAATCCCAAACTATAATTATGCATTTGTCTCTTACTCTTTTCAGCTACATCAGTTTTTGCTACATATATCATTATCATGCTTTATTTCCCATCGTACCTGAAGGATAGATTGTTATATCTTCTTAGTGGATAGATTTTGTTATTAGGAATGTTTTTGACTCTAATAGTTTTCTTTACTCTTAAGTCTACTCAAGCAATGTTAACATAGCCAATTTTGTTCTTTTTTAATTAATGCTAGCCTTATCTTTTTTCATTCTTTTCTTTTCAGCCAAACTATATTAGTGAATTTGCAGTGATTTTCTTTTAAACAGCATATATTTGGGTCATGTCTTTATTTACTCTGCCAATTTCTTCCTTTATTTGAAATATTTGGGCCAATTCCATTTAAAATAATTATTGATATGTTATGTTATAAACCTGTCATTTTATTATTTGGTTTCTGTTTGTTTCCCATGTTTCTTATTCTTTTTTATCTTTTTCCTTGCTTTCCTGTGGATACTTGAATATTTTTTAGAATTTCTTTTTATTTAGTGTTTTTGAGTACATTCTTGTATTACTTTTCACAGTAGTTTCTACATATATGACAACATTTTACAATTGTTCTACTTTTAAATATCATTGTCTTGAGTATTAAATAGTATTATGATTTTTGTTTTAATCATAAAGACATATAAAGTTCATGAGAAAAATGCTATTTTATATTTATATTTATATGTATATATACATATTTATTCTCTTTCTGTTGTTCTTTTTCCTTTTTGATATTTCAAGATTTCTTATTTTATCATTTCCTTTCTTTTTGAAAAACTTCCTTTAGCTAATCTTTAAGAGTAAATCTGCTGGCAACAAATTATTTTAGTTTTTTCTAATTTGGCAATGTCTTTACTTCTCCTTATTCCTGAAGGATAGTTTCATTGGATATAGAATTTGCAGTTGACAGTTCTTTTCATTCATCTCTTGAAAAATACTATGCCATATCTATCTATTCTCCATGTTTTCAAATAAAATATCTATTGTGGATCAAATTGATATTATCTTATAGGTAATGGGTTGCTTATCTACGGCTGCCTTAAAGGATTTTTTGTTTGTCTTCAATTTTCAGAAGTTAAATAACAATGTCTTAATTTGGACTTCTTTGGGTTTATTTTGCTTGGGATTTGCTTAGTTCTTGAATTTGCACATTTTTATCTTTTGTCAGATTTGGAAAGTTGCAAACCATATTTCTTCAAATATCCTTTAAACCCGAGTTTTATTTTTATCTTTTGATATTCTGATAATACGAATGCTAGATCTTTCATTATTGCTCTACAGGTCCCTGAGGCTGTGGTGGTTATTTTATTTTATTTTCTCTCTGTTGTTCAGATTGAATAATTTCTATTGACCTGTTCTCAAAATTACTGATTATGTCTTCTATCATCTCCACTCTACTATCAAGCCCACCAGCAAGTTTTTTTTCCTCTTCTGTTATTGTATGTTTCAATTCTATAATTTCTATTCGATTCATTTTATAACTTCCATTTCTTTACTGAGATTTTTTATATTTATTTGTTTTGAGATAATTTGTAATTGATTGTTGACTCATATTTCTTAGCTGCTTTAAAACACTTATCAAATAATACCATCATCTGATTCATCTTTGTATTGCCATAACTTGATTATATTTTCTCAATCAAGTTGTGAATTTTTTAGTTCTTGGTATGATGTACAGGGCATATAAGTGACTTATCTTCCTAGGTGCCACATCTCAGAATCTACTGCTATGTTCATACAGAGGCCACATTTTCCCTGGGCTGCTCTGGGCCAGTGAATGAGCAGGGTGGAGGTACTAGTGTTCATTCTGATGGCTCAGTAATTAGAATCTGATGGTTTACTAGGCTCATTCTGATGATTCAATCATTTAAAAGTTTGTATATGTGTGTGTGTGTGTGTGTGTGTGTGTGTGTGTGTTATTGGCTACAATGCGCAGCGAGCGAGCGAGAGAGAGAAAGAGAGAGAGAGAGAGATCAAGTAGAAACCTACAAAGTCAGTGGAGTTCACTAGTCATTGCAAAGTTTTATTGACAGCCTACAGAGAAATAATGAGAAACTGAAGATGTTAACAAGCAATTAAAAGCACAGTGTGAGAGAAAGTGGGCCATTTGGGGAATTTAAAGGAGGCTATTATCTGCTACAGGAGAATATGCATAGATGAGGAGCAAAGTCAAGACCTGATAGATTTGCAGATCTCTAGAGATGTTTAAATGATCACCCAAGTCTGTTATACTAAAGTCAGAGTTCATCCAGAACCCTGGGATCGTGAAACAAGGAATGAGGACAGCTGGACAGATGCCCTGAGGATGTTAGCTCTGCATAATCTGTGAAACTTCAGAGCTTGCAAAATTAGCTCATCTTTCTTTAGTTAAAATTAGTGTATATCCCTACCACCACCTCTTATAGAAGGCACTGAAGATGCAACTTCCCCACAATGAAACAAGTATTCCCTTATGAAGCTACACCACCTCTCCTGGCTATCATGCAGATATCTAAGTTTAAGTGCTAGCATAATCAGACTGAGGATACATTGGACCTGAAAAGGAAGAAGAAAAGATTATATCCTAAAGGGATTACAAAATTTAGCTAGCATGTTCCAGTAGGAGGCAGAGGAATATCCCTAGGATTGGATTTTAAGGGTGGTTGATAAACAGCTGTAACATAATACAAAATAAAAAAGAGTTCACTGACTTGGAGCATGTTATTGAGATACAGATTTAACTCCCCGGCAAAGATCCCAGAGGATGAGGCAAATTCAATAAAAGGAGGTCCTACGAAGTGTGAAGAAATCAATCTCCTATCTTGAGTTAAAGGGAAATGCCTGAGTTTTCCTGGAAGATACTATATCAAGAACTAGAAAGATGAAAGAAGTAGGAATGCTGAATTGTGTATATATATGTATACATATATACGTATATGTGTATATACATGTGTGTATATGTATATGTGTGTGTATACATATATATATTTATAAATATATTTGTGTGTGTATGTATGTGTGTATGTGTGTGTGTGTGTGTGTGTGTGTGTGTGTGTGTGTGTATTGTATATATATATAAATATATATATATATATATATATATATATATATATATATATGCTGTAAGGCACTATAAAATATAATCCATGGAGAGCCCATAGGAAATACCATTTACCAAGGCTATTAGAAATGAACTTGTGAGAAGTGTATCAATGTCACAAAGAAGGTCAGTGGCGGTTCACCTTGGCAGGCCAGAGCTGATGGTAAGAGAGATCAGTCCAGGGCTGTTTAATATTCATGGAGATAAGGCAGCTCTGAACTAATAGAGGCCAGGTGGTGGCATTTTAGTGCCAGAAACCAGAAGGATGAAATAATCATTACCATCAAGGTCACAGGGACAAGCAAGAAGGCTTGGCCCACAGGATGTTATGGAGATGGTTAATAATGCATGACATCCCTAGAGAAAAGATGGACAGAGAGCCAACAGGGCTATAACTTAATATCTATAGCCAGAAAAAAGAGATAAAAATGGATGAGGAGGAGACTGAGAGCTGTCACTCCAATGAAAAGCCATGATCCCTTGCTCAGTTCCTAGCCCCGAACCAATTTTCAGATACAGAACTTGTCAACTAATAAAGTGGACAGATCCCTAAGAAGACAACCCTGCAATACAATGGCAAGTATGATTTCCCCAGTCCTTCCACCAAAGAACCTACATCCATTTACACTATCTAAATATACTGAAGAAAATAGGACACAATTTCTACAGCTAATTTCCCACTTTTTGGAATGTGTTGCCTGCAGTATATGAGACACTTTGTACCCATTCTGTATGATCAGCATGATATAATCGCATTGTAGCCAAACCCTCATGCCATTTCTCCATTACTACAACAGAAAACCTCCCCCAGATTGCACCTATGGCCATACTTGGAGGGAGGAGAAGGAGGGTCCTGAATGTGGAGGGAAAAGCTCAAGTCTAGTTTTCCAGTGGGTTTGCTCAGTATGTGGGATGCAAGATGAAAGTGAATATTGGCTATATTATAACCACTTTCAAGGGTAGTCTTGCAAGATAGTGTAACAGATAAAATATTCCCAGTGGGAAAAGCTATAAGTAGCTTGCCCGGCCACTCACCTATTATGGAAGAAGTAGCCTAAGGGGAAAAGATAGATAACATAAATGGATGATACATACATACATACATACATACATACATACATACACACACACACACATACATACATACATACGCCTAGGAAGTAACAAATGACCTGACCTTCTGCTTAGGTGCCTGGAAGGAAAAAGACTAGAAAATCAGATATTAAATAGTCTGGTGTAGGTGTACATGTGAGTACAAAGTGGAAAAAATTTTGCATCACACTTTAATACCAATGTATGCACTTTTTAGAGGAACTGAATAATCAATTAGTTTAAAAGACTTGACTAGCTGACATTGGCCAGTCTTCACCATTGGCTACCATGGAATTGGCACAATATGCACATGAACAGAGTGGAAGAGATGAGAGATATGTATGGGTCCAGAAGTGTGGACTAGCTAACCAAGGCTGAACTAGCTATTGCTCTTTCTGCATGTTGAAATTGTCAGCAACAGAGACCAATGGTGAGCCCCTGATATGGCACCTTTCCTCATGAAGACTAACCACTTGGAGAGCAAGTAAACTACATTGGACCTTATATGTTCTAAAAGGGTCAATGGTTCATCCTCACAGGGATAGATACTATTCTGAACATTCATTTGCCTTTCCTGCCCCTAGAAATCAATAGTACCATTACCTGAGGACTTACAAAATTCCTGATCAACAGCATAGAATCTCAAAAAAAAAAAAAAAAAAGCATTGAAATAGGAGATCCACTGCATAGCAAAAGGGGTTTAGGAGTGGGCCCATGATCATGAAATTCACCAGTATTATCACATACTGTGTTACTCAGAATTCATTGGCCTCATATGGTACTGAAACTATATAAATTCATGGTTTTAAAGGGCACAACTTCACGGTTTTGAAGCTCCAGCTCCAAAGCAACACTGAGATAATGGTATGCTATCCTTTAGAATCCAGCGTATGCATTAAATTGGAGACCTATATATGGTCCTGTGTTCTCAATATAGTAAATACATGAGTCTAGAAGGAGGAGCAGCCCCAGATAATCCACTTGAGTGCATATTGGTACTTTCTCGTCCCATTATAGCTGAGAATGCAGCAACCCCATCCTGCAAAAGCTAGAAATATGGCATCTCAGAAATGTCTTTCGGTTACCTGGAAGCCACTAGCACCAGCCGAAATGACAAGAGTAGGTAAGAGAAATTTAGATTAGAAAGGAGAGGCAGATGATGAGTTCCAGTTGTGACTGCAAGACCACCTGTAGCAACAAGGATTGTAGTTCATCCATTGTGAATGTGCATGGAAAAGATCTGTGTGGTGCAAGAGGTGAACTGAAGTAGCCATGATAATTGCCACTCAAATTTTCTCCTGGACAGAGAAAAGTAGACCGATAGTCCCAGTTGCTGTCTCTCTGGATCCTTCATAATGTTCGACCATGCCACACTTCTCTCATGATGCTTGCAGATGATGACTCAATACAACGGGGTGCTAGTTCACTGTAGGGGTGCCACTCATTCCTACAGGACACAGCCATGTCAACTTTTACTCTCAATCAACTCTCCACAACTTTTACCTTTTTCTGCAGTGAAATATCATTTGATAAGATATGATGGATGACAGAGAACTGTTTCCTGAAATATACTTTGGAAATATCGTATGTTTAGCATTCTTTTTGTGAGAAATACAGACCACAGATACAGATTCTTTCTACATCTTTGAGGGTCAGGCAGTGGTAGGGAACCTAGATAAAAACATCTCTAATGATTTTTATGCCTAAAATTTCACTTTATGAAAATTTCATCAAGAACGATATTTTTTGGGTAGCCTTTAAATGGAGAAATGGTCTGTCAGAGTGTTTGTTAGGATGAGTTTATCTTAAATATTCATAATGAAATGTTACCATAAACAAAGGGATTGCACAAGGAAAGTGTAGAAAACAAATAGAAGATCCAAAGCCAGAGACAAAAGGTGAGACAAGAGGAGCCAGAGAGGCAGAGGGAAGGAAAAGAGATTAGTGGGGCTCCTCCAATGTGCCTGTTTCTGTGCAAGGTACTTTATATTTGGTCTTCACAACCACACTAGAAACTCGGGCATGATTATTCCAACTTACAAGTGAAGAAATGGACTAGCATGTTTACATAATTTTCCCATTCATGGTGGAATCAATATTTGAATCCATCTCTGACTCCACTGTTTTTGCTGTTTCCTGTTTATCACATTGCTCACAATATATTTTATACTGGTGCATACTCTTATTATTGTCACTGTTATTTGGGGGACAGTAGCTTTTTTTTCTTCCAAATAAATACATTTTCAATCTAGAATGAGAATATATTAACCACTTAGTCTCCTAATTGATGGTCTAAAGAAAATTCAGAAATTTTTTACTGACAGGAAAATGGAAAATATTCCATAAGAATATAATGTGTAATTTAATGAAGAAAGCCCAGGATACTCAGTATATCCATTTCCACACTAGGAAATGAGATGCATCACTAAAACAGCATTTGTTTCTTGGGGCGGGGTAGGGCTTTAGAACATGAAATGGAACCAAGGGGCATATTGTGACTGCTTGGAAATAAATTGTCCTATACGGACAATTTGAGTTTCTCATTTAATTGAGTCTTTTGTTTTTTTTTCTGATTTTTCTCAGGATTATTAATAAACTACTATAACACATCAAACTAAACATTCACTTTAATATCAGAAAAATGGTGTATAATAGCAGTAACTGTGATTACATTTAATATTTGATTGTGATTTTTCATGTGTTAGTTTTTTGACTAACACTAACTTACTTTTCTTTACAGCAACACTGTGTCAGACATAGTTTTCAGACACAGAGATTGGTTGCTCTAGGTGCTTATGATCTTAGCCATAATAATAAACCATCTACTTGCAAACTAGAGGATGAAACTTATTTCCTTAAATTGTCAAAATGCCCTAAGAAAATCTTGCTTCTATGGATAAGACATGTAACCATTAGCTCTAGTCTAGTTCTTACTTCATCTAGAAGGAGATGGGGATGAGAAGTTTTTCTGCAGAGTGTCCCTAGAACACAGTCCCACATGGTCTGGGCAAATGCATGCCAAAAAGATAAGTGCAGCTTTCAATAAAAGAAAGGAACAAAAACTAAATATATTGTGCAACATTTTATATCTTGTTCTCTGTCCTGAGAAATCTTGCTTGTTTGCTTCTTCTTATTTCCATTAGAGATTAGATGCCCATCTCTCAGGGTCCCAAGTGAAAACTGAACAGCTATACTTGGATACCATTATGCTCAATCATCTTTTTATGAAAAAGATACTCAACTCAACTCAGCCCTTTGTGAGCTCTGATGCCTGACCATGGAGCTGTACTTCTCTTTATCCGTCCTTCTTAAGAGTGAAGAGTGTGTATTTCCTGGAAAGTAGAAACACAGGAGAGGAACTCCTAGCAGAGGTCTGGCTGAGAAACCACTGAAGGTAATACATATTCATTACCTAACATTACTGATGCCAAAAAATAAAAAGAATGTCTTTAAAAAACAAAGACAAACAACAACAACGAAATGACTGATATGTATCTTGGAACTTCAAAGCTTTTATTTACTATCTTATATAAAGAATTGAGCAAAAAATAAAGACTATGGAGAAAAGAACCTCCCCAATTTTAAGCCAGAAATTCATAGAATACCATTTACTTATGACATTTAGAGCTACGCCAGGCTTTATTTTTTTTAGAGCCTGAAGTAGCTCTAAAGTCAGAGTAGCAGGCAGCATATCCACCCCGTCTGAGAGGTTCTCTAAATGGATTGTACAGAAAGTTCACAAACTATTCAGCTTCTAGTATTGACATGTAGCTTTGGCCCTCAATATTATCAGAGTAGGATGTGGAACTATACGTGCAGATTCCCCACTTCCTTCTGCTTCCTGTTTTGTCTGTTTCGTTCAATGGAATTTGTTTAAAGAGAACTTGCAAAAACTGTATTTTTCTAATGTTTGGGAAAACACATCCAAGTAGATAAATTGAAATGTAACACTGAAATTTCATTGTCAGAATTAAGAGTTTACAATGGACGGCAGATTGGCACAACACCTAATGTATTTTATAGAGAAAGAAAGTTATTTTTACCTTAAAGAGCTTGGTTATGCTACAAATTAATCCAGTTTTCAAGTATTTTTTTTTTTGAAACCTCAGAAAAATGTGTTCCTTTACTTATTCCCACATTACCTCCAGATTTCATTAAAATATACCATATTTCATTGTTTTAATTTATTGTAGTCCCTAATTCATTTAATTAGTCATCCAATCATTCATCAAATATTTAAAGAATTTGCCCGATGCTAAGATTGCCATAGTAGAAAGAGGAATAGACTCCAGATCTTTGATAATTTGATTAAGTCACTATATCAATTCTAAAGCTGCTTGCTTTCAAATCTCAAGTGAGAAAATGAATTATCTTATTGTTTAAGCCAGTAACTTGCAATTTGCTGGCAAAAACATTCTAACTAATGTTCCTTCAACTGGCACAGATTAGATGCATAACATTTTCACAGATTGATTATAGTTATATTACTTTTCATGTTATATCTGTGTTAGCTGGAAAAACGGCCGATATTCTTATTCATTTTGTGAGACAAGGAAATAAAAACTTTAGGGGCACAAGAGAAACATTATCAAGGTTATTTGACAATATGCTTAACTGAATCTCACAGGCTCGAAACCTGAAGTAAACAAAATTAAAATTAAAATAAGACATGCTTTAAGCAAAAAGAAAAGCTGATATAAAAATTAAAAGTATTCTCTAGAGCAGAGTTTTGCAACCCAAGCTTTTCATGCTGGCAAACAACGTATCATAGCTTCATACCTAACAGTTCTCTGTTCTCTGATTGTGGTTAAAACTCTGACTTTCTTTAATCTGTATTTCCCACAGCCTGACATCTTTTATCTGTAGTGTCAACACTATCAAATGTAAGGAAATTCTGGCCTATAGTGAATTTAAATTCAGAAACACTGACCTAATATATGCTCGGGAATTCTCAGATTTATAGGTAATGCTTTCTTAGAGATGAGTCCTTAGACAATCTCAATTTTATTATTATAACCTAACTTACCTAAATCAGTTCTTCATGGTTTCAGAAATTGTTTCTCAGGCTGTGATCATGAAATAAATTGCATCAAATAAATTTTACCAGGTGAGCAATCAAGAATGCTGAAGTATTGCTTTCCAATTCTATCCTAGCCAGCAATTTAGCTCTCAGCAAGAAGACACAGTGTTTCTTGAATGACTGATGAATCCTCTCCTCAAATGATTGCAGAATGTTGGATGTATTGCTGGCAGGAAAGCTGGCTGATTGTTTAGGGGCTGAAATGACTTTATGAGTCATGGAATTGATTAGGAGTATAATGGTTGTCCACGGCAGCTGGCCAAGCTGAAGTCAGTCCATTTGCAGTCACAGCTGGAAATGCTGAAAACCATCTTCCAGATGTCAGGGCAGAGAATCCTGCTTTGAGTAGCTCGAGTCAAAGTGACAAGTGAACTCTCAGACACCCTAGGCACCTGCTACATTGGCTGTGTTTCTCCTCCTCTTACCACTATTAAATTCAGAGGTATCATCACTTAGGCCTGAGGCTCCTAATTATCCACGCTTTCCTTGGAATTGTATTATCTTCCAAAGGATCTGTTGTATCATTTTAACATAATCAGTCTCAATTTCATTTGTGCATAAAAATCGTCTTTGGTACTTTTGGAAATGCAGATTGCTGGAATCGATTCACTCTCAGAATTCCAACAGTCTGCAGTACAATTTTTTAATAATCACTTCTCCATGTGATTCCTTGCAGGTGGTCTAGACCTCTCTTTGAAATGTATACTTGGGTGAAGGAGGTAGAGTGTACAGAAAAGTCACTGTGATTGGAAAAGGGCTATGGTTAACAACTTAAGGATGTACTATACATTATGTTACACCTATATTTTAAAGATGTAACATAAATTATAAGAAAAGCTCTAGGTATAAGGTTTTAAGATATAGCGAATGATATTACAGGACATCCAGTTAAATTTGAATTTTAGAAGAACAAGGATTTAAGCATAAGTATGTGCCATGCAATATTTGGAACATACTTATATTAAAAACATTATTCACTGTTTACCTAAAATTCAGATTTAACAGATGGTCCTGGATTTTATTCAGCAACCCTCTCTAGGCAGGAGATAGATAGATAGATAGATAGATAGATAGATAGATAGATAGATAGATAGATAGATAGAATGTGTGTGAAAGTAGTATATTCACAAGAAAAAAAAAAGTACTACCACATGACAAAGGAAAAAAATGGAACCAGACTCAGATATGACAGATATTTAGAATTATAAGACAGAATTTAAAGTAACTATGAAATAAATAATCAGATAAGTAAAACAACCAGAAATAAAAATAACTACTAAAATGTTTTCATTTCATTAGAGAGATAGAAATTAGAAGAAAAAATTGACAGAAAATAGTAGAAATGAAAAAACTAAACAAACCATAATAGAGATGAAGAGGATTTCAGGGAGCTCATCAGTAGGCTTAACTCAGCAATTCTACTCCTAGGTATAAACACAAGAGAAATGAAAACATGTTTCCACAAAAACTTGTACATGGATGTTTATAGGAACACTACTCATAATAATGTGGAACAATCCAAATACCGATCAGCTAGTGACAGGTTAAACAAATGCGGTAAATTAATACAATGGAATATTAGTAGTGAAGCACTAATACATCTTGAACCTCGAAAATATACTAAAGAAGACAGTTACCAAAGATCACATATTATATGATTCCATTCATATGAAAATTCAGAATAGAGAAATCTATAGGGACAGATAGTAAATTAGTGGTTGTTTAGTGCTGGGGAGAGCGGGAGATGTATGAAAAAGAAGGTTGGTAACTGAAAGGTATGGAGTTTCTTTGTAAGGTGATGAAATGTTCTAAAGTTGACTGTAGTGATTCTTGCATATATCTGCAAACATACTAAAAATTACTGAATTGTAAACTTTAATGAATGAATTATCTGACATGTGAATTATATTTAATAAATCAGTTTAAAATATAACTAAGCTATTTCATTTTTTTGAGTGACTAAATGATATTATATTTTTAATTTGTGTCCACGTGTTTATCGTTCATATGTAAAAATGCAGTTGATATTTTATGTTTATCTTGTATCTAGATAGTCCTCGCTGAACTCACTTTTTAGTGGTTCTGCTGTTGTCTTTTTATCATTTGAGTGAAATTAGATACCTACTTTTCTTTATGTCCCATTATCATTGCAATATAATTGTCTTAAATATTTCCTCTATGTATTTATGACCACATCATACGGTGTTAAAATTTTTGCTTCAATCATCATATCTAATTTAGAAAACACAAGAGGTAAAGAAAAATGTATTATACTTACCCATATTTTTATTCTTTCCGTTATTTTCTTCATTTTTGACGTTTCAAGTTTCCTGCTTTTATAATTTCCTTTCTCTTTTAATTTCTCCTTTCTCTAGTAATTCTTTTAAAGTTAGTCTTAGCTTGGCAACAAATACTCTTAGCTTGCCTTCTTCTGAGAATATCTTGATTTCTCCTTCATACCAGAAGGTTATTTTCACTGAATGTAGAATTCCAGGCTGACAGTTCTCTTTCTTCAATTGAAAAATATTGTGTTGCTTTCTTCTGGATTCCATGGTTTCTGATGAGAAATCTGTTGTCATTCAAATTGTTTCTCTCATATATAGGCAAGGTGCCATTTCTCTCTCTCTCTCTCATTTTGAAATTTTTTTCTTTGTCATTAGTCAGAACTTTGACAATAATGCAGTTTGGTATAAATTTCTTTGAATTTATTCTTTTTAGTTTTACTCAGTTTCCTGAATCTTTAGGTTTATATATTTTGCCAAGTTTGGGGAGTTTTAAGCTAATATTTCTTTGAGTACATTTTCAGCCTCATTCTCTCTTCTTTGTGACTCTGACAACACAAATTTCAGCTTTGCCTGCTTGCCTTCCTTTACATAATGTGGTTCATTAATAAAAATACATAAAATATCTCATATATGTAGTAAATGTTAGTTGTAAAGAAACTCAGAAACAACTAATAGGCAAAGAGAAAAAAGTAGAAATAATACCCACTATACTTCTACTACTCCATGGTCATCTTAATTTTTTCATCTTTACCCTTCCCTCTGGAAATACATTGTTCTCTCTCTGGGAAAAAGTATGCCCATAAGTGTACATATGTAATTAAGTAAAATAAATTCATAGAATGAACATTATGTTTTGCGATCTGTGTTTCTCACTTCACAACAGACCTTGAACTGCTTTCATGGTAAATGCCAGTTATGTTAACCCAATAAGTCGTGAAACAGCATGACTGGTACCATTTGGGATGGATCCACCATTTTTGACCCTGTAATAAGCCTCCCACCTCTTGATTCAAATCTATCTGGGAAAATCCACTGCAGATTTCTAAACCTTGCTTCTGCCAAATTTCAAGTCTTGCTATTGCTCCCCACAGTTAGCAACTGACTAACAAATTTTCTTCCTAAAATGCTGAATATGACTCTTGACATCTGCTCTGCTGCTGTGTTTCTGCCAAAAGAGTAAAATGAAGGGCAAAGTTTTTTTTCCTTTTTTTTTTCTCTGCAACACTAAACATGTTGGGAAAAGAAAATATATTAATTTCTCTGTGTACAAGAAAAATTCTACTAGTTTTTTGCCACTAAATCTGAAATAATGCAGATAAAGGTACTCTGATTTTTTTGGCTTTTGAAGTCTATAAAAAAATGGGTCAGTTATAGAGCAAATTATCAATGCAAACATGACTATAAAAGGCTAGTTTAGTTCCCTTAAAAATAAAATAGTTTCCAGTTCTTTACATATTTCATTTATATAAAAATTGATATTCTAATTATGATCACTCTTTTTTTTTTGTATGAAATCAGGATTCTCAATATTTTCTACTTGATACCACTTCTTAACATGGACCCAATGGTTCAAACAACTGGATTCACATCCCAACTTTTCCATTATTATTTACACACACACACACACACACACACACACACACACACACCTCTCAGGACAAGTCACTTAACTTCTTTAAGCTTTCATTTAAAATAGTTGCAACTTAATAGAATATTGAAAATCACAAATTATAATGTATTTAACATGTTCACTTGTAATGTGTAAAGTTTTATTCAAGTGGGAGTTCTTATGAGTATTTAAATTAGTTTCAATTACTCTACACACAAACAAAATAAACTGTAGTTGATTTGCAGTTTAATACAATTCAGATGTACTCTAAGAAAGACTTAGTAAAGTTATATTTATCTTTGGTAATATAGTTATATGTGTTTGTCTAGCACTTCTTCTTAATGTCTTCTTTAACATGAAACATCTCTATTTTCCTGAATGTATCATAGACAAGTTAAGACAGAAATATGTCCAGGGCAGCTGAATAATCAAGGAAAAGGAAGAATAAAGGCCAAACTTTATAATGATTCTCTCTATATATTTGCTTTCAATGGTTTTTTATAAAGCATAAAACTGCAGATGTGTGTGTTTAAATCTGTAAGTTCCTCAGAAGAGCACCATTTTCCTGGTGCCTATGATCCCAGATACCTCAAATATTGCTTCACATGTAGGTCCTGTGTAAGATTTAGTACAGTGGTTCTCAAATAGAGATTATTTTGTAAATGTCTCCCAGAAGACATTTATAAATGTCTGGAAACATTTTTAGTTGTCACAGTTTAGAAGGTTTCTATTGACATCTTTATGTAGAGACTGGAACTATTGCTAAATATTCAGCAATGCAGTGAACAGCTCCCAAAAGATAGAAAATTTCAGCCCAAAATATCCAAAATGCTAAGGTGGAGAAACCCCGCACTGATAGAATCTCATAGATTTATGGTCGGTTCAGAATTAGGATTCAAGGGCCCCTCTCTCGAGGGTGGGGCAGCACCAAACCATCAACTCAAAACTGAGTGAGACAGTGAAAGGGGACCCTCTTCATCTTTGATACTCTATTAAAATCCAAATACAAGTTAGCCAAGACTTTATGATTTTTATAGAGCTGTCATTTTCTATCATCTTGGCTATTGTTTCCCGTAATCAATGAAGAACATAGCAACTTCTTATCATCTTGCCTTCTGGGTTTGTTTCGGTCAGTGCTCATTTTTCTGGGTTTGGTTCAGTAAGTGCTAATTCCACATATTTGATTATTATTTAGAGAGAAACTGAATAAGCTTGTAGAACATTAGAGTTAGGGTCAGGGACGAGTCTTGCTAAATTAAATGATGAGCATCGACCAACCAAAATTATATTTCGGACACTATTTTTCCGTCCTCTTCAAGATTCTTTAATTTCTCTGTGAATTTTTAAAGCTATCTACAAAACGGTCCTTTTCACTGCTGTTTATGGTCATATTCTATTATATGTATTGTCAAATACAATTTATTTTTAATGATGCTATTGGCACATAGTAAGGGATAAAGGATTACTCCAGGCTATCAGTTTTTTGTGAGGTTTACTTGAGTCTTAATTTGATCATTTAACTCATTTGTCATTTCCCTCAATTATGTAAAAAAAATTAATAAAAGTTTAAAATTTTTAAAAATATATTTTGTGGGTTGGCTAACTCGCTGGCCAAAATTGATGATCTAAGGGAATATTCCATTACAGTATAATTTAGGAAAGATTTGAGAGTCAGAAACATGCAAAAAGAAAAATTTCAGGAGCCTTCCAACTTCTCTTCAGAAACCTGATCTTCTGTGTTACCTTAACTTTAACAACCAAGATGTTCTGCCAGTTTTTCTCCTTTATCATTGGCTACAGAATAAATCTGGTTCATGTTTAATCACCCTTTATTTCTGTTAAAAATTTGTCTCCGCCTTAGATTTTTCAATTTGGTAATTCAACATTCAAATTCAAGAAAAGAACCTTCTATTAGTATATACTGTCCACATAAGGTAGTGCTTTGAACCTGAAGTTTGATAAAAGCAATTAGAAGTAGAAATGCTCTTATTTGTGTACTTTAAAACAATGAAAAAGAAAACTTAATATAGCAGATATTGAACAGTAAATTAGAAAATATTATTGAAATATATTTTAAAATAAATATTTAGCTACAATTTAATAATTTTGAAAATATTATATTTTACCTTTACCATGATCTTATCACCAGAACTTAAGAAGAAACCTATTTATTACATGCCAATATTAACTTAAAGCCAGATTTCTTCCACAGTAAAGAGGGTATTTTAGGAGTTTATACCAGCTTTGTGTCAAGAAGTCTTCCTAGCCCTAGTTTCATTCCCTAGTTTGCTTGACAGTTATATAATTTTTCAAGAAATTTATCAGTCCTTATCCTAAATCATTTCTTAGCATCATTCAACACTAATAAACACTTATTTTTTAAAAGTTTTTTTTCCCCCTTAGTCTCTATGGGGTAATATGCTTGTGATTTTTTTCCTTCTATTTCTCTTTTTGTTTTTTGTTTTTTTCTTTTTTCTTTTTTTCAGGTTCATCTCCCTTTCCTCAGCTGTTAACTCTGAACTTACTCAAGGTTGAGTCCTAGGTCCTAGAGTTTTCTCCCTGGACATTTTCATCCACATCCATAACTCCAAATATTTTCTCTTTACATATGACCCTAAATATATATTTCTGGCTTACAAATCACATTTGAGCTCCCATCAAGATTGTTTTCTCCTATGTACCTCCAAGTTATCTCCAACTCCACACATTCAAAACACGTTCAAGAACCATAACTGCTTTTTCACAATCTCATCATCTTCTCTCTTCTGCTATGGCAAACCCATTAATCTAGTTTCACAAGCCTCGAAAATAGAATAATCAAGTGATTTAATTCTATCCTTGCCTCCATGTCAGATTAATCAAATCTGTCTTGTCACTTTTACCTCTTGTCTCTTGAATCTGTTTACTTCTCCCCATCTCCATCACTACTTCTAAATTCAAAACTACCATCATCTTTCATCTGAACCTGTGAAATAGCACCAGGAAGAGCAGAAGTGAGTTGCAGACTGACCCTAACCTTTCCTTCTCAATTGCTTACATGACAGTCTTTATTGTATGGCTTCCTCTCACCTCTGTACCTCCTCCAATACCATCTCTCCCTAGCAACTTGGTCTACTTCAACAGCGCTTAATTTCTTGATGTCTTTATATAACTTCCTAGAATGATGCTTCTGCAATGTTATCCTATCTGCCTGGAATACTCTTTCCTCCCATCTTCACTTGGCTAACTTCTACTCTTCCAAAAGATCTCAGTTAATATTACACTTCTGAGAATTGTCTCTGAATTCCATAACTGGGTTAAAATGCACTATTAGCATTCCCCACAGAATCAGGGACTCTCCTTCCAGCTTTATCATGAAAATTAATTTGTGTAGTTGTTTGATCGAAACTGTATTTTTCACTTTATAGGCATAATGAGGGCAAGGACTAGGTCTAGAATATACCTGGCACACAATATGTGCTCAATAAATATTTTATGAAGGAATAAAGTCATGGGCCACTATTAACATTTAATTTTTTTGACACAGTATCTTTTATTTTACAAAATAAATGTTAAAATATTTTTAAATGTTTAGAATAATTCCAATTATGATGGAGAGATACAAATTATTTACTCTATAAAAAAGTATAATCCATGAAAATAATTGCCCATAGTCATCCCATATATCATATTCGATTATTGCTAATATTCATCGAATTAATTTTATACATTATTTGATATTGATGATTTTACCTAATATATTAATGTTACACATAGCTAACAAAGAAAATCCTTATTTACTCAATGGAAACTAATACCGTTAAATATAATAAATAATTTTTTCCTTTTTTAATGGTGACTTAGCACTTAAAAAGCACTCTAATAAAATTAAGTGATATAATTTAGTTCAACATACAACAAAGCTATCTGTATACATTGTCTATTAAACTAATAGATGGTAATAACTTATTCTGATATTCACATTTGACTCAAAGTAGTAAAACATTATTCCTCATACTATTAGTACTACAACTATTTTCAAGTTCCTGTTTGTTAATACCTACCTTGTGAAGAAATATATACAACTATGTCAATTTTGACATTTGGTAAGTCAACTTACCTCTCCTTCCCTCCATTTATTATTTTTTTCAAACATGTCACAGCTTTCTCTTTCCTTCCTTCCCCACCAACACAGATGGATATCTGATCAAACATGACAAAACTACCAGGTGGCCAGATATATATGACATATGTAGCCTGGCTTCAAATGATGATCTAGATCATTGGTTTGCTACCCTGGCAGAACAATAAGATCACCTGGGAAAATTTTTAAAATTTACCAATGCCCAAGCACCTTCTCTAAAGATAAAAGTTTAATGTAGTAAGAGCTATAATTTTTTAATGCCCTCCCTCCTCCAAGTGATTATTTTTTTCCCGTTTTACTGAGATATAATTAACATACAACACTGCATTACTTTAAGGTGTAAAACAATGATTGATGTATATATATAATGTGAAATGATTACTACAATAAGTATAATTAGTATCTATCACCTCACATAGTTACAAATTATTTTCTTGTGTAAAGAACTTTCAAGATCTACTTTCTTAGCAATTTCAAAAATCACAGTAAATTATTACTATAGTCATTATGTGCGTACATTATATTCCCAGAATTTATTAATCTTATAAGTGAAACTTTGTACATTTTGACCACCTTCATTCATTTCCCCTAAACGCCACCCCAATCGGTTCTTTGTTTCTGTGAATTTGTTTGTTTTTTGTTTGTTTGTTTGTTTCCACATATAATGAGATTATACAGTATGTGTCTTTTTCTGCCTGACTCATTTCACTCAGCCTAATGTCGCCATTCATGTTGCCACAAAGGGCAGGGTAAGCTCTTGTTTATGGCTGAATAATAATATGTAATATATATATATATATATGTATATATATATATATATAGCTATATTTTCTTTCTCCATTGATCCATCAATAGTATACAAACTATCTCAATTGTGACATTTAGTAAGTCAACTTACTTCTCATTCCCTCCATAGTTTTTCCTTCAAAATAAGAAATGTAGTGATTTAGATCAGTCTAGATCTCACATTTAATTTCGCATTTAATTGCTGTCTAGAATCGATCTAATATAGAGAGGGAAATAGTTGTTCTCTTTATTAACCTGAATCAATGTTTTTGAAATAATTATTTGTGGTAGATCAGCTAAATGGATCAAAAGGGTTCTGAGCTTACTGACTGCTGAGAAAGATGATTGATATGCTGCTTCTTATGAGGCACAGAGCTAATTATGATAGCCAGTGTTTTGAGAAGTCCTGCAATTACACAATCTTTTTAATTTAAATCAGTATTTTCTAAAAGTATTCTTATGACCCCATTTAATGCACCACAATACATATTACATAACCGGACACATTACAAAACATATTTTATATAAAACACACCACTAGTTGGGAAATGACAACTTTGTTTTGGAACTGAAGCTCTTCGGTCTTCAAACAGTTGAATTATATATAACTTTCCTCACACCTTCATAAGCCATGTTGTTTCAACAAGTTTAACCTGTGTCTATGGGGCTGAGCGTAAGCAATTTCACAGCATGGCCATCTGTTCCAAATTCTTAATATAAAATTCTCCATTAATCTAACTCAGAAGCCTTTTCCTTACAACAAATTAACAGACTGAAAATTCATGGTGAGTGAATTCAGGGTCATTGTGCTCTTGAATAGCTTTCTTTCAAGGGACACCGACAGGGCTATACTCTATTGTCTCCTAGTCATCTTCACCTTAACTCCTGCACTGAGATGTCTGGAGGTCAAAGACTAATATCATTAGTACTATTGCTTGCAGTTACAAACAGTCCTAAGCATGATTTTAACCCCCCGGAATCCTGCTTCTTCACAGTTCAAGGACTAATACTGAATTAAAAACTCCCAGATAAATAAAACGCATCTTTTTATGTTTCATAGAGCTAGTAATAATTCCTCAACTTTTGCCAGGTGTTTTCTGCTCTATAACTTTGATTTCAATGCATTTGAAAAATTAAAAATATAGCATTTTTACTTGAAATAAATGTAAATGTTTTTTGTATCCACAAGTAAACAATAACATTTAAGTTATGTAAGGTGTGACTTCAAAGGTATGGAATTTAAAATCAGTGCTACCAATCTATTCTAATATCTAGAATGATGGATTTTATTGTCCAGAACACTAATTGCAGTTTGTTCTTTAAAAGACGGGGTCAATCTTTTGAATTTTGTGGAATTTTTCTTTCAGCCTATTGCTGGCCTTCAGCATCATAAACATATTCACATTTCCATGGCCTCTAGATATTGGCTTTTCCTTATTCTTCATAATAGATTATTCTATTTGGGGTTTTATTTAACATGCATACATTGAGCTGGCTAATAGTTGCTGAAAATCTCTCAAAAGTCTATTGGCTGCAAATTTTGCTGAGGTGATCTAATACAAGTGAGGATGATAGTTTTCATATAAGGAGAATGCCAGAAAAATGGTGAGATTATTCTATTTTTTTTAATAATTAAGGAAGCCATTTTTTTCATTCTATCTTCATTTTCTATTAGAATGTCTGACATTTTCTAGATGCTCAATAAATATGTGTGGATTAAACGCATGAACAAACGAATAAAGGAATGAATGAATGCTATTAGCAACCTTTTGAATTTCATCAGAAAATTCAATATGAGAAGCAGGTTTCTCATATTGTATATGTCATATAATAAGGTATAAATTATAGAATAAGAAGTTATAGAACAAACTTGGAATATGTTAGAACCAAGGTATAAAAGAGTAAGGAGAAGCAAGGACTGTGACGAACTGAAGAATGCATAGCAAATCTCAGGCGATTTAGATTCAGACGTTGTAAAACCACCAGGCTGGTCAAATACAATTCAACCTGGTCCGAGAATCTTATGTTTGAATTTTAAAGGAATATGAAGTTTTGGAGTCCAGTTTCTGTTTTCCCTTCACCCCGCCCCCCGCCCGCTTCAATCATACCTTGATTCTGTCCTCAAAGATAAACTTCCTTCTTCTAAACTAAAAAGATAAGTGATTTCATCATAATCTTGGAAATCAAGAACCATCAGAGTCAGAATAATAGAAACTAAAACACTGGACAAAATGTATAATATTCTATTTTCAAGTATAATATGTTTGTTTCAGTATGTTAGTTAGAAAAAGTCATTTTTATACTTCAAATGAACTGGATTCTTAGCTCCTCAGAACTCAACTAACTTTTTAGTTATTTTCCTCAGAAAAGAAAAAATAAACAGTAAACATTTAAACTTTTAAGATATTTCATTAAGTAAAATAAAATTGTCAATGTTTGCCTTCTGAGTTGAATGAATTTATAAATTTGAATTTTGTTCTAAAATTATAATTCATTTTTAAAAAACCTTCTTTCAACAGAAATATTCTCAGTTTCTCTTCAGTCCTTTCAAAACCCAATTAGATTGGTAAGTAGTAATAGATCTCATAGCTATGAGACTGATGAAGTAAACTGTTTTAATAAATAATTACAGTTAAAATTCCTTCTGCCTTGTATCTATTGTTTAGAATTTAATTGCATCTAGTGCTTCCACCTTGATCTCTACCCAGGAAGCTGACAAGTTTGGGCTGCATCAATAGTCTCTCTTTTGCTTTATAATTCCTTTTAGTTTTAGCCATTGAGGCACTAGCAGAAGGTCAGAAGTCTAGAGAAGAATAGGGTCAGAGTTTGAATTCCTCCAGCTCCTTTCCTTTCAGGTTATAGGTTTATAGTGGTTGTATCCCCTTATTGAAAGCCAGAACTCCCAGTAGGCATTCTCTTATAGGATATTTTGTTATTGTTGGAGGTGATTAGTATTAAAAAGCCAATTTCTTTTACATGGCAAGTTTAGTTGATTTATATTTATCTTTACTATTTTTATATCCTCTCTTATCTTTGGGATTTGGATAACAGCTCCTTCATCTAGCTCCTATAGTCATGGAGGTGGTAACTCCTTCTCTTGCTACATCAGGGGTATTTCTTTATCCCTTTAAATTTTTTTTTCTTAATTCTACCAAAATCTTTATTAGTATTTAGTTACCCCATTTGAGTGTATAATCTATTTTCTGAAAGGCCCTCGTCTGATACTATTATGCCCTAAATATCTTCTCAGTCAGGACTCTTCACCTCACAAAATGAAGACTGTCTAAATTTAGCTACTAACAGGCATTGTAGAGTAATGTACATTTTGTTACAATTGGAGTCAAGTAAACTCCAGGCAAAATTATAAAGTAAGCAGAGTTGGATGAGCGTGCCATCTGGGATGTCAGCATGAATTTTGAAGTCAGAGAAGTCTGTGCTTGGACTACATTTTTAGCATGTATTATCTAAATAGTGTACAAATGGCTAAATAATAGACAATTAATGTAACCTAGCTCAGCCTCAGTTTTCTCATCTCTAAAATGGTAATTTTGATACTTACCTAAATGGGTTGCTATGTTGATTGCACCTACCACATTACCAACACATTGTTTCTTAGTAAATACCATAGCTTGAAAAAGGAATGCATTAATTTCCTTCCTCGTCTTTCTTTTCCAAGGCATGATCCAAAGATTACTCCATTACTCTGGGTAGCTAGGCATATTCTCCCCTTCCTTCTCCAGCTTTTCATGAAATTAGATAGAACCATTCTTTTGCATTAATTTAGGAAAAATACACTTTCAGCACCTTCATATTTTTCCTTGGGTTTGAGTCTAACAAAAGAATGAGATTGATTTTTGATTCATTACTTCCATACCTTTTATTTGTTAATTGAATGCAGGAAAGAAAGTTATATACCTGGCATTAGGTCTTGGTGTCTCCATCTGTAAAATGAGAAGGATAGATGATGCCTAAGAACACTTCCAACTCTAAGTAAGGCTCTCTGAAGTATTTTGAAATATTTTTAAAGTAGTGTTAAAAATCAATCACTGATAGCACATAAAATGAATGGTTATCTTTTTCCCTGGCTGTCAGATATGTCCAACCAATTGGGCACAGCAAAGCTTCCCAGTGTGTCGGGGGTGGGTCACCACTTGGCTAAGAATTTTGACCCCATTAACTCTTCAGAGTTCACAAGTGATATGAGGTCAGTGATATGTGGCTGTAAATCTCCTCTTCCATTTAATCTGGGGTGCCATTATATATTATCCCAGGATATTTTGTTATTGTTGGAGGTGATTAGTATTAAAAAGCCAATTTCTTTTACATGGCAAGTTTAGTTGATTTATATTTATCTTTACTATTTTTATATCTAGACTGTTTCTACCATCTTATGATTGTATTGTGTAAATGTATATTTTTAATTAAATTTACTGGGTGATATTGCTTAATAAAATTATATAGGTTTCAAGTGTATAGTTCAATAATACATTGGATTGTGTATTCACCCCCTAAAGTTAAATTTCCTTCTGTCACCATATATTTGACCCCTTTAGCCCTTATCTACAGCCCCTTCCCCCACTTCCCTCTGGTAACCACTAAATTGTTATCTGTGTCCATTAGTCTTTGTTTGTCTGTCCTGTTTGTTTGTTGCTTTCAATTTTATATCCCACATACAAGTGAAATCATATGGTTCTCAACTTTTTCTATCTGACATGTTTTGCTTAGCATGATAATCTCAAGATCCATCCATGTTGTTGCAAACAGTCCTATTGGTTGGAATACAATTCCAGGAACTCCTTTATAAGGGCTGGCTCAGATGTCAGGAACACAGCGCAAGCAGGCAATTCAATGAAGGAGGCAGGCAGTTTGGTGCAGGCTTCTCTCTAAAGTTTGGTTTGCATGAGGGGCCCCTGTTTAGAAATGGGCTGCTAGGCTCTGCTTTTACATTTGAGCCCAGTTAGACACCAGAAGCCCTTCTGGGTAGGTATCTTCTTTTTCAGCATCCACAGTATTTATTAAGAATATCTTTTTTTACTTTATCTTAAAACATAGCTAAAGAACACAATTCTTTATACATATCATTTTTTGTCTTTTTACATTGTGATTATACATATATTATCATCTCATTTTTTCTTCATCTCTGCACATATATTGAATATTTTCCATCTCATTTGTTTCATTCTGAATTTTGAGTTTCTTCTGCTCTATATTCCTGTTCACTTAAGTATCTTACAATTTCTGTTGTCTTTTAATTGTTGCTAGATAGGTGGTAGTCATGATGTAGTTTTCATCTGACAACTTATAGTATAACCAAAAAAGTAGCAACAGAAAATTTGCAGAATGGATGTCAGTAGATTGGAAAAGAATCCCAGTAATAATGGTAGAGCAGCTTTGTAAGAAATACCAGATTAAAATTCTCAAGACGATACTCCAGAGACAACAGTAGAACACTCTGGATGAGTTTTAAAAAAGGATAAAAATCAATGCCTCTGAATTGAAAGTGATTCAGAGGAACTGAATTCTAAATGGGAATACATTTTGGGAATTTGTAAACCAATTTATATAATCTATATTTTCCTTTTTATATGAGCATAATAGTGGTAGATAATAAAAAACCTATGTTTAAATACATCTAAAAATTGTTTCAACGAGTATAAAATAAAATTTTATTCCTTAATTGTATATAATATAATGGTGCATTTACAATCAAAGGTATTTTAGAGTTGAGGTAGTATGGTATTTAATAGATATTGCTATCAATAGGTGTCAGATAGGATCTGATAAGACTAACAGGATTGCTCATATCCCTCCAGACCAGATATCCTCTTCATTAGAACGTGTTGTATGCATAACAGTAGTTTCATTTTCTGGCATCCATGTTTCTTTAAATATGTTAAATACATTGATCCATCATTATTGAGTTACTCTTCTTGTGGGTTTGAAAGACTGGGTTTGTCTTCCCATTTTGTGCTGACATGATTGGTAATATTTTCAGAATATGGTTACAGCACACAATTTTACTTATTATTACTTACTTCATCATTGCTACAAACAAATAAAAGAAAGTTGAGTGTGCACCTTAATAGTCAATGTGTCAGAAAAAGACAGAGAGATGTACTAATAAAGTGACTCAAATTCAGACCTAGATATTAATTTCCCTAGACTGAGGAAGAAGCAATGAGCTTAAATTATTGAAAATTTTAGCAATAACAGCACAATGGGATTGTTTATTTTGTCTTTTTATGATAACAAAATTTGCTCCTGAATATGGGGCAAGGGTTTCCCAATCCTCCTTGTCAATCAGAGTATTTCAAAACATCTTTAATGGTTTTATAGAGAGTTGACCTAGCTGAAGTAGATATAGTCTTTATTGCTTGAATTCTTTAGTTGAGTGAGGACAGAGCCTTTGGTAATATAGATTTATTTTCCATGAGGGTAACCATGTATCAACTGATTTCAGCTTCCAAGATAAAAGAAAAATCTGTTTGATTATTCACTCAACAATCAGTTGCTTAGAATTTATCTGTTTACAGTGTGGCGTGCAAGATATTGAGTACTGAGCATCTGAATATGAATAATATAAGGCTGTTGCCTTCAAGTATGTAATGCAGAAATATTAACAGTTACAGAATATTATGCTGTCAGTAGGTTCAGCTGCAAGTAATGAAAATAGATTTCAAGAACTTAAATAAACAAAACAAGGTTCTTTTTCTCACTAAACTAGAAGCAAATAGCTGGTATATCTATTTGTTGTTGTTGTCAAGAACCAATGTTCATTTGGCAAAAAGCGGATGATGTGTCCTTGTGGTTCTATGGGCATCTGAGAGAGACAATTATTTAACTGGACACATTGCTACCAGAGACAAAAA